>NC_072396.2:25530000-25865416 GCF_028885625.2 Pongo pygmaeus
TTCCTCGAATGTTATTCGCAAGAAAAGTTTAAAAAGGAGATTAGCTTTGCTGGTGTATTAAGATGAGTGATTTCTGGGTGATACTTCAAGCCATTAGAGTATATTTCAGTGATGCACTTGTGTGTAGGAAGAGCATTTCCTCCCCGATCTCGACAAAGGTTGGCTTTGTGGTGCTGGTGGCGGAGATAGCAGTTACCAGGGCGAGTGACATCTCTGTGGACAGGGATGAGATGCCTGCGGATCTTCTCTGCCTCTTGCCTAATGGCATGTTGGAATCTTTTAACAGTTGTTATTGGGCGCCTGACCTGCAGCACCTGAGGTGATGGCGTCGTTACTGATAGGCTGACTCTCAAAACCAAAGCAGGAAAAGGAATCGGTTTTACTGGCCACATTAACTGGCCTCCACCATTTAACACCTGTATTTTCCCTTGAGTTCTAAAGTGGTGGGTATAGTATTGACAGAAACAGGGTAACAGTTTAATGTGAGGCCTAACGTGGGTGGCCCAGGTGCCTAAAGGGGGAAGAGAAAAACCAGGAAGGGGTGACTCCTTCCCCCCACCAGCCCCTGCCCCTGACGCAGCCTGTGACAGCTAGTCCAGTTCTGTTTCCTAGAAGACCTTCCATATGTTATTGATTAAATTCTCTTTGGGGAAGCAAGTGGGAGCTTTTATCTGCATCTCTAACTGGCGTGGAATGGTGCCTTGGCCGTATTGACTGGCTATGGGATATGCTGGCGGTCACAGTTGTCTTTTACGAGGAAGAGCACTGAGTGACGCTGGTTGTCATTCTAACTCTACTGTGTGGCAGCGTAAATAGTCCCCTTTCTAACCAACCTGGTGGGAAAAGTCAATATCCCATCAGCAGAGGAGGTAAACACATCAGGAGCTATGTCCTCTCTTTTCCTCCCCTGCTCCGTATTACCGCAGCTCTTTAAATGTGCTCTCCCCAGTCATCAGATGCATTTGTGTCATTCACATGCACGGGGTTGCTGGCCTGTGGCTCTGGCCTGCCGGGAGGCAGCCGACACTGGTTGGGGCCATTGTTGTTTATTCCCAGACTCTGATCATTAGAACTTTCAAATTGTCTTTCTGTTGCAGCCCCCCTCTCTTTTTCCACCCCTTTTGGGCATTTTAATTCTCTATAAAACCTGTGGTTGTTCTTTAAAGACAACTTACGTAATTCAGAAAAGGTTGTGGAGAGCAAATGCGAATGTGTAGCCAAGAAACAAAAATCTGGAGTCTGAGTTTTCGTTTTCCGGGTGTTTTGTGGACTTCCGTGTTGCTGCTGTTGGAGGTTTGCTTTCTGTGAGTGGCGCGCTCTCCCCTCCATGTTTCCTTCCTGACCGGTTCCCATCGGGAGGTGCTGGGCAGCCTTGCTGCTCCCAGGCCCTTTGGCACAGGCCAGCATCTTATGGGGGCGGAGGCCTCACCTCAGGATCAGCTGATGTCTGAGGCCTGCAAATTTCTATGTGGGAGTTGTGATGTAGTGGCAGGGGGAGTGGGCAGAAGTGAGCCTCTCCTCAGGTGCGGGCTGGGGGTTCTGGCTACCTGGGTTTGCGTGTCTACAACCCTGATTACCTGCTGTGTAACCTTGGGTAAGTGACTTAACCTCCCAGTTTCCTCAGCCATCAAATGGGGATTGGGGGTGGGGGGGGGCGCGGGGAAAGCGGCCTCTCCAGACACCTTACCAGGTTCCTGAACACAGTGTCATCCCCCACGTGATCACCCTCTTCACCCAAAAGATCAGACCTGAGCATCACAGCCCCACTGCTCCTTTAAAAGAACAACATATAGGGCCGGGCGCAGTGGCTCACGCCTGTAATCCTAGCACTTTGCCTCGGCCGAGGCAGGAGAATCACTTGAACCCGGGAGGCGGAGGTTGCAGTGATCCGAGATCACACCACTGCACTTCAGCCTGGGCAACAAGAGCAAAACTCTGTCTCAAAAAAAAAAGAAAAAAACAACATGTAGAAGTAGCAGGCTCTGGGAAGGGAAAGGAGAAGGGTCTTTTCTCTGGCTGGTAGCATCCTGCTCAGAAGGGAAAGGCCAGGGATGAATGGGTTGAAGGAGCAGGAGTGCCGCATACCCTGAGTTCACACAGTGTGGACAAAGAAGAGCAAAGAAATCTTGGCCATGGACAGACAGGTGCCCTCGGGGCCGCTCACCTCTCGCCTCTTTCAGCAAAGGAAATTTTGTGTAGCAGAGGGACTTAGGTTGGAGGGACTAGAAAATGCTGACTAGGCCCAGCTGATCTGGGGAATTGGGGCTGGAAGGCACCAGAGGCCATAGCTCCCTTTGAGACTAGGTATTTCCTGCCACGTCCAGACTTCGCAAGCAGTTGCATGCATGTGCTCGCAGCGCCGGTGAAAGTGGCGTCTGCAAGTAGAGCTCACCTTGTCTGCTGCACGTGAGCGTGCACCTGCAGTTCACATCAGTAGAGGGTGGCCCTGTCCCCCAGTGCGCTGAGTCAGCTAGGTGCTGAGAGGCGGATAGGCAGGGGAAAGGAAGAAAAGCTTTCACAGAGGAATGGTGGGCGGGGGCTGCATCTGACTGGCCCCAGGGGTAGACCAGAGATAAGATGGTGGAGATACAAATGGAATCAGCATCCCCTTCTCTGGTGGAATACTGAATGTTCTTTAAAGAAACTACCTGAGACTTCTAATCTCTCTCTCTCTCTTTTTAGATAAATTGAAGAAGCAATTTTTTACCCCCAAAGTTCTGCAGGACTACAGAAAACTCAAGAACACAGCAGAGCAATTCTTGTCCCGAAGTGGCTACTCCGAAGTGAATCTGAGCAAACTCTTCGCTGGTTGTGCTATGAAATCCTAAGGGAATCCCGGGAGTAACCAAGGAGGGGGTAGTTGAAAAATCCCAGCTTCCTCTGTGCTTCCACTCTGGCCCTAACTGCTCCTTCAGCATCTGTTTCTCCCTTGGGACTGTGTCTCATGTTTGTATGAATGTGGACCAGGAAAGGGGGCTGCAAAAATGTTGAGTCTAATGTTTGTAAGCATCATAGAAGTTCCTGTCTTCATATTAGGATGTACTGCTTTAAAACACAACTCCAGAGCCCCTCCCCAAGCTCCTGAAGACCCGGTTTCTGAGGGAGGGAAATTGCTGCTTGGATTGAGAGTAGCTGGAATGTAAGTGACCCCAGGCTTTGCCTCAGGGCCTGTAGCCTATGTCCCCCCCACCACATAAAGAGAGGTTCTCAGAGCCTGACTGAAGAGCTGACGTTTTGCTTTTTCACATGCCAATTAAACCCGGTCTAAATCCAAATGCTTCTCCAGCCATCCAGGTGTGGCTGTCCTTTTCAGTCTTGTCTTTTATATAGGTAGCTGAGGGGGGAGATTTAGAAGCCTTGCACTCACTAAATAGATTAAACAGAGCAGGCTTGTTTATTGAATTGCTCCAAAGTCCAACAGACACACACTGAGCAGGTGTTTTACACTCACATTCCCTTTTTGCCCCTTAAATAGAAAGTGCAGGTAAAGGTTTATACAACAAGAAAGCACATTGAAAATAATTTGATACTCTAACAATCCATTAACATGTGTAGGAGTTGGGCTGAGGATCACTGTGTTGTATTCAGAAAAACTGGGGGAGAGGGATGCTTAATTGGCCCTGGTGCTTGCTATTTTTTTTTCTCATTTCTTCAGAATAGGACCGTCTTTGGCAGCAGCAAAATGTATTTCAGTATGGCAGTCTTTCCTCTCTTACATTATTGGTAAGATTATACTAACAAAATGTTTCCCCTTGTACAATTATGCTGTGTTTTTTAAAAACATTGACCTGTGTGTTTTTATAAAAGAAAAAGTATGTTGTGCCTTCTACTTAAGAATAAAGTTTTCTAAAGGGAAAGCAATTGTGGTGAATCCTTACGAGGTGCAAAGAGTTGACTAGAGAGGCAGCAAGGAGTAAAATGTGACTAGAGCCAGTTGCTGTGGCACACACCTGTAGTCTCGGCTACTCGGGAGGTGGAGGCAGGAGGATGGCTTGAGCCCAGGAGTTCAAAGCAGCCTGGGCAACATAGTGAGACTACCACCTCTAAATACATACACACGTACATACATATACATATATATATATATATATGACTAGAGGCCATCCCCTTTTCAAACCTCAGCCCAGTTTCTTCATAGCCACCTCTATCAGAACCCAGCTCAGGAGTGCACAGCATGATATTTGGTCGAATGTTCTGAGAAGCATTCATAATTTCTGTGACTTTAGGTCATTTAAGAGATGAAGTATGGTTTCTTATGTGCTTTGCTGACTTAGAGAGCCAAGCCAAGAGCCCAGCAGCATCTCTTTTTGAAGAGCAAGGCCTAGGGCTCCTGAGAGAAAAGTGCCCCCTAAAAAAGGTCCCCCTAGTGAAGGAATACTGATGGGTTAAGCAGTGGAGATGAAGCTGCCTTTTACGTTGCTTTTTCTTTTTATTTCTCTTCCTCACCTCCCCTCTGGCTCCCATCCCTCTCCTTCTCCTCCTGCTCTTAGACTGAGATTCTAAGTAGAAACACTGTGGGTTTCGAGCCCTGTCAGTTAATGAACTAACTTGGTACTGTGTAAGCTCTGCAGCCTGTCACAAACTGGAGCACCCAAGGTGCTTCAGGAACTAAGGGATTAATGTGGTTTTATTGCTCTTCTGGTGAACTCTTTGAATAATTGCTATTCTCACATAAGGCTAGAGAGATGGTTCTCTAAAGTGTGCTTTCTGAAGGGAAGTCATGTTTTCCTTGATTTCTGGGATCTGGGATTATATTAAATATAGTTACCCTGAACTTGGTCATCGGAAAACTCCAAGAGACTCAAGTAACTTCTCACTGGATTGTTTCTTGTCTCTGCCTCTAGATTATAACCACCCTGGGGGCAAGGACCATTTCTCTAGAATGTGAGACATTTCTAAGTACTGTCCCTGAAAAAAGCTAATGCAGCAGTTGATGTTTTCTTATTGGGATCTGTTAGAACTCTAGGCACCTAAGGATTCCAGAATTTTGTGGAAAGTTGAAACTGCAACTTTAAGAATTCCAGTGAATCTCTGTCAGAAGATGGGAATATCACATACTTACTTTTCTCTGAGAGATATTTCTACTCCTTGATTTGTGTGGTTGATAGTGCACCCGGTAGAACTGATGCGGAAACTTTGCCTATCTTATTTGTAAGGAGAGAGCTGACCTGCAGGTCTCCCTGGACTCTGGCACGTGTCCTAAACTCAAATTCTAAAAGTGAATGGATGAAGCAAACCAGGTTCACAGTAGAGTGAGTGGCAGGGACTGTGGCAAACAAGAGTGGGCAGGTCCTGTCCAAAGGGGCCAGCAGCTACTCAGTGATGGTGGGAGGGACAGGGCCCAGTATGGCCACATGATCGAGTTTTCAAGAGAAGCCAGGAATCCAAATATTCCACAAAGCTTATTGATTTCTAAACCTTGACAACTAATTTTTTAAAATAAAACTTTAAACTCTGTGTGGGCCAGAGTAAACCTCTGGGCCAAAGTTTATCTGGGCCAGTTGGGAAATTATACCCTAAAAGAACCCTGCTCTTCTCAGAGCCCCCTGCCTCTGGAAACGGCACTTTTTCTGTTTAATTTAGGAACTAGGATTTTACCTATAGCAGACACTTGTACACAAGCTTATCTTGGACACAATCTGCTAACCCTCCACTCTCCTATATATAAGGTGCATAGAGGGGGCCAGAAGTGGAAAATCCCACAGAGTATGCTTGATAAGATTTTAGTTTGTCCAGAAAACAGATGGAGTTAATCTTGTGACTGTTGCCCAGGATGTGGGGGTTAATCAAAGTTCCAAGACTGGAATTTGGGAGATGTTGAAAGGGAATGAATTCACTGCCCCTCACCATCACCCCTTTCTCCAGCTCTTACTACCTCTTACCTCCAACACACCATGCTCCTCAATATACTTCTTCAAACATCATTTAAAATTAGTTTGGCGGAAGATGCAACAGTAAGGAAACTCCAAAAACAGATTTTCCTGTTTGTTTTAGGGTTTTAAGAAAAACACCAAGCCCCAGACCCTCTTGTCAGGATGCCCGACCCTTTAATTCGATGCTCCCATCCCAAATTTAAAGCTGCCATTCCCTGCTCCTCTCTCTCTCCCTCCCGCCCCCTCTTTCTTCTCTCTCTCTCTCTCTCTCTCTGTCTCTCTCTCTCTTTCTCACTCCCTCTCACCTAAATATTTCTTAATTGAACAGTTTGTGGTGGAGCTTCCTTATAGCACTTTAATAGATTAACTCATCTCAGCCAGCCTCAAATTTCAGATTAAAATTCCTTCATCCCGAAGGCAGCATTATCAGGTTGTTGGAGGCTGTTTTCAAACCTTGGTTTTGAATAGCAGCGGCTCTGCATTAATTTAACCACTAAGCTAATAAGTAGGTTTCGTTTTGTTATGCTAAGCTTTATTGCTTTTCTTTTGATCAGAATGGTGTTGTTGAGCAAAGCAGCAGACAAGGCATTCTTTGATGAGGGAATTAGCGCTCCATTCTTCCTCTATTATTCATAGCGCAGTGGAATATGTAAGTACCTGAGGGTGTCAAAGGAGCGCAGGTTCTATTGCAAAGTGCTCGCCTTGTTTCTCTCAATAGCTGACTATGAGATGATAAACCGCTTAATACACTGTGCTAATTGGATGAGAGCAAAAAGAGATGGGAATTAAGGCGAGGCAAAAGGAGAAAGTGCAACCAGCCTTCAATTCACTCTTTCACCACTTTAACAGCACCAAAGGAGGCACAAGCTTTCTATAAGCAGACTAGAGGTTTTGTGCAGAGATAAAATGAACGTGTTAGTGGATTCAAGTAATACACTAATTATTGCACAGTATAAATACCACTACTGGTTTTATAACAGGGAGGTAAACTTCTTTTGAGAGGGTTATAGGATTGCTTGGCAGTGGTGTAGAACCTAATAAGGGCCCAGAGTAATAACCCCCTGGATTAACAAAATTGCTGCTTGTAGAAGTATGATTCAGGCTTTTACGAAGATTTCCGGAGAATGAATAAAAATGACTGAATGACATTTCTTAATGTATAACTGGTAATCACTTCCATTTCTTTAAAGGAAAAAAATGTATACTTCAAACTGGACCCTTAATAATGTCCAGGGACAACAAGACTTCTTCCTTTGAAAAATGCTTCCCCCCACCCCACTCCCCCGCCTGCTCTCCCCACCTTCAGGTAGTGGGTTTTCTTATTCCTGTCCCCCAGCCAGGCTGCCACTATCAGTGAAATATGCAGTTGTTCCGGGGACTTCTGTGTTCCAAAATATTATTTTAGGCCCCATTTAAGACCCCCTTCATTCAGACACACTCACTTTTGGGTATACACATAAACACACTCTCACGGACTCTTTTTTCTCTAAAAGCAAGTTGGGCTAACCTATGATAATTTGTTTTTCTCTTACATCAGCCCCTTTTGTCACTCTAGTAAGATCACATTTAAAAGGATACTAAAAAGAGAACTACAGGTGCTTTGGCTCTTGATACTACAAATCAAAAACAACAATGTTAGCCCCAGTTGGGTGGGGGGTGGGTAGTAAGAGAAAAAAAAATGGGAAACTGGTCCGAGCCAATTTCAGCATGGACTTTAGTTGTCTGAGTTTCAAGTCCCAAGGAGGCCCAAACTTTCTCAACAGTCACTCTCCCTAATTCTTCCACTTGCCTCCCCACACATGTAAGATGCCCGCCCTGACTACAGTTCGGGCCATGGGTAGTTGGTGACAGAAGGACACCTCTGATAATATTATGCCAAATGCGCCCTTTTTGCCTTCCAGGACCTCCTCCAGATCTGGCTAACCTGTCTGAAAATGTAGCAAATTAACTTACTCCTTTCCCTCAACCCTCCCACAGAGGCCTGTCCCAGGCTTCAATTACCCCTCACCCCAAGATGCTGTGGGGGTGGCTCTGGGAAAGCAGGTGTTGGGCCATTCTGCCTTGGGTGTGATAGGACACAGCTATGCCCTGAACTGGGCCCTCGCAAACTCCCTGGGGCTCTGCATGTCCTCCATGGTGGAAGAGGTTTGCTTAAGGTTGGGGGGGGTCAGCCGCTCCCAGCATTGTGACCAAGTTCCCAGATATTGGGGCCAAATTGGGTTGCCATTCATTAATAATGCTCACAATAAGATTAAATCATTCTGGAAAATCTCATAAAATCCCCCTAAGTACGCTCCAGTGGCTCTTTCCAATCCCCATCATTCAGCACTTGGGGAGGTTTGGAAGGAGAAGAAAATTGGTTTCTTTGCTTTTAATGCTGCTTTGAAAAGATACTCAGAGTTTGTCATGCGTGACATGTCACATGTTTAATGTGGACTTGCTGGAAGTCAGGGGGTCTTTAGCGTGTGATATTTATGGGGAATATTAAGTGCAGAATGAGGTCCCTCCAGCTGGGGAAAGTTGAAAGAATAGGAGGCCCAGGACCGGGCTTGTTTGCAGCATCAGAATGACATAGGATTAAGAGTTTGTAAAACAAGGCGAGGGGTTCTCATTGGCCAGTAATAAATGTAATCCTTGGAGGTAATTTCACGCAATTTGCTTCTGTTCCATGGAAGGGTCAAATGAGAAAAAATGACTTAAAAAAGAGTTCATTAACAGGAAGAATGGTACTGTTTCTCGTATACCATCCAACTAGCAGCTTGGAGGGGGAAAAAGAAGCCCTACTAAACAAAAAGGCAAAATCGACGCAAAATTGATATTGACCACAAAAAAAAAAAAACAAAAAAAAAACAAAAAAACACACACCCAACTCCTTTCCCTCAGTCTTCTCTAGCAGTCCCCTGTCTCCTCCCCAAACTCTCCAGCGGCCCTGACCACCCCAGGAAAGCGGCTTTCACTCAGGGAGAGCCTGTGGATGTGGAGTCTGAGGGTTTTAGACTCTCAGACCTCCAGTAAGGCCCTAGAAAGTTCCCACCGGGCCTACTAAACCCGGGAAAGGAGTGTGTGGTAGGAATGGTAGTTGGCGGCCGCTCCCCATACCCCAGGCCAGGGCCCTTCTTGCGAGTGCCGCCCCCGTGAGTCCAGGGCTAGCGTAGGGTGGCGGTGATCCACCCGACGGCCCAAGTGCCAGAAGCGGCCACCAGCCGGCAAGCCGGGTCGGCGAGCTCCCCAACGTTTCGGGCGGGCGTGGTCTCCGGGCGTCTGGATCCGGGGTTGGGGAGGGGGGATTGAAGTTGGGGGTGAAGGGGGGGGTGCAGGATAGGAGGCGAGCCCGGGACGTGCAGGCTCCAGCGCCGAAGCTGCCGGGCGGGCTGCCCACACCCAGGTGGGCACAGCGCCTGGCAGGCCGCTGACCTCTGCCCGACCCTGCACCCTCCCCTCGGCGGCGCACACTTGCGCCCTGGGCCGCGAGGGGACCCGGCCCCCCTCCTCCAGGGCGCGCGCGGAGCCCGACGGCCCCGGCCCAGAGGCGCACCCGCGCCCCCCGCGGCGACCGACTGGCCGGCGGCGTGGCGGGGCTGCCGGTCCCAGCTCCGCAATCGCGGTAGTCACGCCGCGGCACCCCCGCACCCCTCCCGCCTGCCCCTCTCCCCAAAGGTCCGGCGCGCTAATTACAGCAAATTGAAACTAATTAAGCTTCTCTTCCCTTTCCCATCACCCTGGGAGCGTCGGCGAGACCCAGCCCCCGCGGGCGGGCTTCCACCGAGCGGTCACCCGGAGGGGCGCGGGCAGGGCCCGGGGGAGGGAGAAGCTGCGGTCCCCGCCGCGAGGAGGGAGGGGTGCGCCGAAGTGGTTAAGGATTGCAAATCTGTTTGGGTCTCCTCACGAAACCTGAGTTGTTTAGATTTTTTTAAATGTATACATTTACCAATGCCTGGATAAGTGATGTAATGACATTTGTCGAGTTAAGATCTGCCACTTGGATACCCCTCGCTGCCTTTCCATCACTACTGCTCCCGCATGTTTCTCTCTCTCTCTCTCTCACACGCACACACAACACAATACACACACACACTCCCTCCTCCCTGCGAACATGCCGTGGAGCCCGCCCCCTCGGAAGGGAGCGCCTGGGCTTCTCGCTCTCGCCATTACCTGTCATCTCGGACTGCGCACTTCACTTCCTGGCTACGTGGCACTTTCCAACAGCTCCCTTCGCCTTCCGAGCCAAGACTCCCGCTTGCTTCAAATTCTGACTCCACCGTCAACAACGCCCACCATCCACCCACCCATCCTGGAACCCACCCCACCTCCGTGGCCCGGGACCCCCAGCTCCCGCTGCGACACGACCCGGGAGAGCCGAGGTGCGCGTGGCAAGTACCGCGGCGGCGTCCTTAACCTTCGTAGGAAATCCGGTTCCCTTTGAGGATCGGATTCAAACCAGGGGCCTCTGCCAGGAAAAAGCGTGTGCAGATAATCCCAGGAGATGCCTGGACGCTGGAGCCCACCCTTGACTCCCGGGGGGTGGGGGTGGGGGCTTCTACTGTCCCCTCAGCGCCTGTATGGAGCATTCACACTTCGTTTTGTTAAACATATAATTTTTTTATTTTGAGCGTGACACTTCTCCACTAGATAGCAAGGAAAAGTGGTAACAATTACACATTACACAAAAGTACTGTACCATTGCCTTTATCTTGAAGGTTTCGGAAGCCTCTACAGTTAATAAGTTAAATAAAGGGCTTGAGTACATAAATATTTGTCTAGGAACCCTACCGTATCTACAACACAGTAAGAATCTACAGGAGGACAAACTTTTACCATACCACGCTGAGTGCAATTGCGTTATAACATTTCAAATATACAAAGCTCTGTTCTTTTTTTTTTAATAACAATGGTATGTACAGAATCAATAATCACAGTTTGGTGACTTCAACAGTCCATATTCTAGCAGAGTATTTCCCTTTGGTTTGATATAAAAACCTTGGTTGGTGTATGATAAAGAAGAGAACAAGAACAAGACGCCCCTTTCCTTTAAGTGCACTGTTAGCTATCTTACAGGCTCGCATTTGCTTCCCGGGCCCTGGCTTCACGCTGGGGCCCTCGCTGGGGAGACCAACTTCGAGCGCCAAAATGCTATTTAAAAAAAAAAGAAAGAAAGAAAGAAAGAAAACAAAGGCTAAGTGGGGTGTCAGGAGGAAGAGGTTGGGCTTTTTAAATTTTTTACTTCGATATCAGGCGTCTGGGGGAGAAAACCTCCCCGATATTTTCAGGAAAATAAGAACAAGAGAGAGAGGATGTTGGAGTTGGAGCGAGGTTGGCAGTAGCAGGGGCAGGGGCAGGGGCAGGGGCAGGGGCGGGTGGACAGCCAGCCGAGGAGGTGCCACGTCCCGGAGCGCCGAGGGCTGCCATGCCCGCATCCAGACTGCTGCGAAGGCGGTTGCGCTCTCTCAGTGCCGTCTCGGGAGTGTGCTGGTCCTCTGTTTCCATTTGGTCTTGAGTGGTGCTGAGTGAGGTGACCTTTCGGGGCGCGCGCGAGGCGCGGGTGTGGAGGGCAGCCTTTAGCACACCTCCTTGCCCGTGCTGGTGCCCGGCAGGATGTTGAGCTGCGTGAGCTGCGCCGCGTGCTCCTTGGCCTTGAGCCTCAGCGCGGCTATGCTAGAGGCGCGTCTGTCTGCGGCCGCCGTGGCCGGGTCGGCCAGGGCGCCCGATGCCACTGCGCCCTCCACGGCGGGTGTGGGCTGTCTCAGGAGCGCGGCCGCGGTCGACGCGCTGGTCAGGGGGGCCATTGTGGAAAAGAGCCTGCGGGGAGAGCAAACAGCGCGGTCATGGCCTCAGGAGCTGTGCGCGGCGCCTCGGGCAGCGTCTCCCGCCGCTTGTCGCCGGGGCAGCTGAGGGGCGCGGTACCCACGGGACCCGGATGGGCCGCGGCGGGGAAGTGGGCAGAGGGCGCGGGCGGAAGCTGGACCCCGCAGAGAGGGCTTTCCCGGGGCAGGGAACCGACTGGGGGGAAAAGACCGAGTCCAGATATTCCCCGAGGGGCCGGGCCGGGGTCCACAGGCCGGCGTGGAGACCCCCAAGCCCCACGGCCCAGTGGCGTGGATTCAGTGGTTTCGCTTAAACGGACGGTTTATTCCAAGGCCAGGGGCTGCAATGACACTATCTTCCAGGAGAGAATGCGGAAGAAGAAAAGGAGAGGAGAGCAAAAGAAGGGAAGGTGGAGGGTGGGAGGGGGGAGGAAAAAAAGACGGAGAAGGTGGGATTCCAGCTGCCGGGACGCACGCCGCAGGCTCTGAGATCTCCCTCCGGCTCCTTGGCCCGGGACTTTCTGCGCCCTGGAGAAACAGGCCTAGCTCGCCGGCCTCCCGGGCCACCCGCGCCGCCGCGGCCGCCCTTCCGCGCGGGACTCAGCGACCCGCGTCTGGCCAGCGCCTGCGGGTGAGAGTGAAGGGCGACCGCCTGTTGATTTCCGCTCCACGGGCGGGTGTCACCTGCCAGCAGCCCCACATCCTGCCGCGGCGACCCCAGCTGTCTTCCCCGCGCCCCTGTAGCCTCTGGCCTCAGGGAGCCCCCGACCCACGACCCTGGCGCGCGGCGCAAGGCGATGCCCAAGCCTGGGACCCACGCCAGCGCCACCGCCTCCGTTCGGCGGCCGGATTACTCCACGTGACGCTTCCACCCCATGCACACAGCACCGGGACATTAGCTGTGGCCGGAGCCGCCCGGGGCCACCGGACACCACCTCCACGCCCACCGCCTTGGAGCGCCCGCGAGCTTTCCCGACCGCCTCCCTGAGGGGTCTGGCTCCAGGCCCGCGGGGCCAATTCCGGATTTCCAGGGTTAGAAATGAGCCCACCTGGGCTCACCGAGCGCCACCTCCTTCTCCCAAGCCCACTGCTCACTCCTCGCACCACCCCAGCCCAGACCCTCTTCCAGCCTCTCCGAATCTCGCAACTCGGTCCTCCAGCCACGGTTCGCCTGCGTTTACAAGTCACTTGTCAGAGGGAAAAAGTGGAGGGGGGGGAGAGACAGAAGTTTAAAATTTTTCTCAGAAAGAAATGATAAAGTGTGACCCGAAGGTGGCGTAACATGCCCTGGTTCCATTAGGTAAACTGAGTCACTAACTCTGCTTCAGTGCGCTCGCTGTTTATTTTATTGGTTTGTTATAAGAAACTAAATTTACTCCGAGTCTTAATTTTCTGTAAGATGATTTTTTGTTAAGCTGCTGCGCAGTTGGATGAATCTATTATTTCTTTGTTCTCCCAAAGAGTGATCATTGAAGCTGCATCCAGTTTTATTTTCACTGCGCTAACACAATACATCCCTCCTTTGTTTGTCTGTGTGATTATACAGACTTTTTATTTCCTCATTCGATGTTCATTAAAGAAAGGGAGTTATAAGATGAACTGTTTCTTTTATTTCGTTGTCTTGTACTGCCGTGTAGATCGGGGCTTGCACATATGGGGGTGTCGTTGGCAGCGGGTCACTTGAGTGACAAGGAAGATGTAGTCTGGGGCAGAAGAAAGAATTCTGTGCACCCAGAGGGCCTGGTGGCTCCAGGACTCCAATGGGGATCAGGGCTGTGTTCCTCAGGCTGCCAGGTTGGGGGGCATAAGGAAGAACTTTTGCAAAACTTAAAAAGTCGTCCCTGCTCTGTGTTCTACATCTGTACATATTTGCTCGCTTACCACCTATGGTGGGACTTGTTGCAGCCTTCAAATGGTACTTTTACAGCTTTCATTCTCGGTTGTCACGGTTGTCGTCACTGCCATTGCCTTCCCCTTTCCCATTAAGTTCCAAGTCAATCCCTTCAAGACCCACATTTTTTTGTTTGAGTCGCAATTAGAGAGTATTTTCTTTGGCTACACTCTCTGAGGTTGGGTCAGAGAAAAAGATGTGTGTAACCCTGTTTGACTCCTGCCTCCTCCCTGCCCCCAGCCTCTGTGTGTATGAGAGACAGACAGACAGACAGACTTCCGACGCCGCGCGTTACCTGCCGAATGCCGGGCTGATGAAAGCCGGGTGTCGGAACACTGCCGCTCCGAGGAAAGTGCTCAGGCCCAGCGGCGCCCCGCTGGGCGGCAGGCTGGCCGAGCCCGGAGGCGGAGGTAGGCTCGGGAAGGCGGCGGCGGCGGCGGCGGCAGCGGCAGTCCAAGCGGAGTCGAGCGCCGGGTGGTGCGGAGGGAAGGGGCTGGCGTCCAGGTAGGGGCTGAGCGGGTGGGTGGCAGAGAGCGGCCCCGGGAAGGGCAGCCCCGGGGGGTGGGTCTGCGCGCCTGCCTTCTCCCGCTTGCGCCACTTGGCCCGACGGTTCTGGAACCAGACCTGCAAGGCAGAGAGAGCCCAGGGTCGGCGCGGCTCGGCCCGGCGGGCGCACCGGGCCCGTACCCGTCCCTTCCCTAGCACGCTGCGGGGCTCCCTTCCTTTCCACCGCGGCCCGCGCCCACCTGCCCCTCTTTGGCCTCAGGTTGTTTTCGGACACGTCTGGGGCCAAATGAGCCGTGAATAGGAGCCGCAACTTCAAGTCAGCAGGAAACAGGACAAGCAAACCCTTTCTGCCGGCATTCCAACTGGACCAGTTTTCCAAGTTTAAGGAAAGTGATTCAGTGTGTTTAGAGTTGGGGAAGGAAAGTGATTCAGTGTGTTTAGAGTTGGGGAAACCAAAGTTTAAACGTCTGTGCTGACGCTTGCTAGGATCTTTAGGCAGGTCACTTAAACCTCTCTGAACCTCAGTTTTCGAATCTGAAAAATGGGGATAATAAAACTTCACTCATAAGGCTGTTATGAGGACTGGGTAAAACAAGGCAAGTGAAAGCATGCATTCAATGGTGACTCTAGGGAATGGGCAGCCACCAAGAGATGAGGGACGTGCTTGTTTTACTGCATATCAGCTATTTTCACCTATTTCAGATTTACGCAAGAGCTGGCAAAATTCTTGCTCTGTATGGAAGAGGAAAGTGGAGAGATAGTTCATTTATTCTTTCCAGAAATATTTATTGAACACCAAAGAGCACTATGCTGGGTTCTGGGGTTCAGAGAGGGATGAGAGGGAAGGAAGAAATGCTCGAGTTAATTAGCAAGCATACATTTCAGGGGGTCAGTCCTCTATGAAATGAAATAGGGATACACAACCTGCTCTTGGCAGGGGATACCTGCAGGACCCAGTTCTATGCAGGAAGGCACTGACTACATGGATGAAGCAGGCAGCAGTAACTGGGCGCATAGAAATCAGAGGGCATGATAGGTGTAGACTTTTCACATCTTCAGAGCTAACAAGTCTTTTATTTCCTTTTGGAGATGTGGTTTAAATCGGTTATTTAAATAAGATAGTTCTAGGCTTGGAGGGAGGTTTTCAGCCTGAGGTATTTTCCTAATTGCTAATAGAAAGCAGTTTTAATAGAGACCTTTACCTGAAACATGGCAGCTACCATCATCTAAAAATAAACCCCAGGAGCATGAAATTATTTTTATGTGACCTGCTCATCACACCCACAGCTGGGAAGATATGCTCCTTCTCCCCTGAAGGCATTAATACTTTTAGGGCTGGGTTTATAACTGCACACAAGTCTGAAAATTAAGAATGAACTCCAGGGCTATACAGAGTTATATTAAAATATAATGTAAATTATCCCAGAAGAATATATTTTAAAAAGTGAAACACATCCGTGTTTTTCAAATCTACACACTGGGGCTTGTTGTTACCAGCAACTAGCACCTAAGCTTGGTTTGACTTCTAGACAGCCCCCCAGGGCAAGAAAAATCAAGAATCCAAATCGGTCAATTACTTCCAAGTCTGCCAAAAGGGGGCCCATTCACACCATTCCACAGCCTTCAAAATAATCTATTCGTGAATTTCAGAAACACTTCAGCGTGGAAACCCAGAGGCTTGAAAAAGTAAGACTGTAGATGGGACCGGACTGGGTGGGCAGCTTTTGTGTATCCAAATCTGTCTAGACAAGAATATCCGCCACTCCTTGATCGCAGTGAAAGAAGGGGAACTGGGGGCAGTGGACTCAGAATGCCCTCAAAGAACGTGGAAACCTTTTTACAGACAGATCGTCTCTCCCGGCTCAACTGCAATTATCAAGATGTCCCCCTGCAATTCCTCATTATTGAATTAATACCTCTGAGGCCCCCCAAAGGTAAACGAAAGGACTCTAATAATTCATATTCACTTAATTACATCTTCTCCAGTGAATAGGGGGAGAGGAGAAAGGGAGGGGGCACTCTCTTTCTTTTTAAAAGTTATTTAACTTTCCCACGACTCGTTCCCCTGAGCTGAAAATACGGAGTTGCTGTCACATCTCTGTTTGACAATGGAGAAATGTGTCAACAGAAAGGAGGGGACAGGCCTCATCATTAGCCCTCTAATGCAAGAAGCTGTTGTGTATTAAATGAGCCATATGGAATTTATTGTGCTTTATCAGCGCTTGATTTTGACTGTAAAGTGATTCACTCAGCTCCTAACTCGGGGACATCTGTTTTCTGTTGGCCATCGGGGCTGCTCAGTGTTGATCGTCTCTTTGGTTATGAGGCCTGGGTTCGGAAATGCACTCTGGTATGGGGCTGCAAACACCTTTAATAGCATTGCACTCACTCCCTATTAGATCAATGTGGGTTCATTGCTATAAAAAATGGGAAATCAAATAGCATTAGCCAGCTCCTTGTGCGGGGCGGAGGGGAAATCAAACAGCATTTTGCCTTCAAATGGCCCTGTTTGTTCTAGCACTAAGTGGGCTTTTATGAAGCCCGATTGGAGACTTAATCGCAGCCAAATACCTGCTTGGAGCTGAGCGGATTTGTCTAACAACCAAATCCATGCTCCATCCCATTATTTCAATCAGGAGAAGCAGATCGGTGGATTGTTTCCTATAGGGGCTTTGGGGCTAGGGGCTCCCAAACTGCAGTCTCAGGGACTCTAAAGCCCTTGTTCTGATCCTGGACTCCTTCTTTGGGCTCCCAAACCCAGAAACCTCCCCCTTCCACCTCCCATGTCTTAAGTTTTAAATATCTTTGTGTGTGAGAGAGTGCTTGGGTCTACTTTTCTGATTCTGCTTCTGTTGGTTTTGTGAAGGAGATCTCACCCCCCGCACCACCCCTCCCCCGCCACCAACCCATCTCTCTCTCTCCCGCTGGCCCCCAGCCCTCCTCCCTCTTCCCTCTATTGTGCAGCTCACCTGGACTCGGGCCTCGGTCAAGTCCAGCCTCATGGCCAGTTCCTCCCTATGAGAAAGCAACACACAGACAGGAGGTCACTGCAGGCCCCAGCAATGCCCTCTCAGCTATTCCCTCCTCTATGGCAGGCCTACTCCACTAGGGTCTCCCCTGGCTGCCTGCCCCCCACCCTCAAACATATGGGCATTACCATTCCATCACCCCTGGAGTGCCAACTGTTTGACTGAAAATGCAAAAACACGAAGCACATTACCAGATATATGATATTATCTATTATATCATACTACATTCGTGTGTGACAAGCAAGGGTGGCTTCTTGAGTCTCTAAGTCTACAAACCTGGGTACACAGGTTCTCTCTCACCCTCTTAAGCCAGAGTTAGACAACACACACACACACACACACACACGCAGCTTATACCCTGTTTTGTCCTAATATTAAGTGGGATAGGAACTCAGCAGTTAACTAAGAAAATATTTTCCTGTCCTCTTGGTTTCGTTCTGCCTTCTTTTTAAAAATTTCTCTTCCCTCCTTCTTCCTTCTTCTCTTTCCAGCTCTATGCCTTTCCCTCCATCTCTCTCTCCCCCGCCTTCCTCCCTCCATCATCCCCTTGGGTCACACTCCCCGTTACCCTCTGCAGGTATGTTAAGCTTGTTAAGAGTTCAGTGGGGTAATTTTTCGATGAAACAAAATTCTGCGCACCTCCTGACTCCAGTGCCCACTACAAAGCCTGCCCATCTCAGGGGAAGTCAATTTAACTGAAACTCTACCCCGTCATTGCAGTTATTACTGCGACAATTAAGGCAAATAGGAAACCATTAAGATGCTGTAAAACGGCTTACAACCTGTTTACCGAAAATATGAGCGCGCCGAGAATAATTGGCCCTCTGCTCGCTAATGTGAAAGAGCGGGGGCCGCCGAAGCCTGGGACCTGGGGTTGCCCTGCCGGTAGGCCCCCAGTCCACACCTGAAACTTCAGCACCAGAGGTAAACCGTCTCCATAAGTGCCCTCCGTTGCCGTTGCCCCCAGCTACAGTGGGCATCAGCAAATCTAAAGCGGCACTCCAGGCTGGCTCAGGGCCGGAGCCAAGGGGCTCAAACCCCTGGGGTGGAAAGAGGTGGGAGTGGGGCGGGGAAGAGGAACTGCCCCTCCTCATGCACTTCGGTCCTCCCCCGCCCCTAAGCCCGCCAGAAGCTAAGAAAGGGCGGATGTGGATGCCAACTGACACAAGCTCAGTTTCTTCTTTGGAAATACACACGTACGATAAACGCAAAACGCTGGTTGGCCAATTCGCGATTTGATAGCGCACATAGGTTTTTAAACTTATTTCCTTTTTTAAAGATAAGGAAAGGACTGGGTGACACAGGGGAAGACCAAGTGTAGCCCAAGGGATGACCAGGTTTAAGTGCCTTTGCCTGGCATTAAGTCTGCTCTTTTCTGTTTCTGGTTGGGAGAGAGTTAGGCAATTGCCAGGCCAACTACATTTTGGAGTAGCTCGGCCTCCCGAGCCCTAAGCAGCGATTTCTCCTCTGGTTCAAAGGGGCAGGCAGCATTCCCCTTCTAAAATGCACATTGAAAAGCTGCGCACGTCTCCTTCGAAGGAACTGCCCGCGCTTGACAAGCCCCGAGCTAGGCAGTCACCGATCCCTTTCTCCCCCTTACTGGGGGACGTTTGCCCTAAGCCTGGCTCCTCGCCTGAGCTGAGAACTTGGCCTTGGGGTGGGAGAGAAGGACCCCTACCCGGGCCGGCGCCCCAGGTGGTGAATAAGGTGGGGCCGAGGGTCCAGTCATCACACAAGCACATGTTTCTCAGAAAAACAAGTGGGAGGTGGAGCGTGACCAGGTCGAACACCCGGCTTGGACACTGATCCAAAGAGAAAATTCCCCCAACTGTTTTGTCTACTCCCTGCCAGGCTTCCAGCAATCATTGTCCACCCAATAAACCCGTTTACATTAAACGCACGGTGGGTTTAATGTGTGCGTCGGGAAAGGACAGAGAGTAGAAGGGGAGATTCTGGCTGGGGCCCCTCAGGTGTTCAGACACCAAACCATGCCCAGTTCTGACTTCCTTTGGTTATTTCAGGAGTCCTGAAACGACAGAACTCGGATCTTTTTAAAGGCCTTCTCCGCTGGCACGGGCTCCAGCTTCACTGCGAACTGCGTAACTGATACCCACCAGGCTCCTGGGGCACCAGGCGGGGGTGGCGAGCGCACAGCACAGCGACCAAAAATAGCCCCTGCTTTGCTCTGTCCGCGGACAGCGCTTCCTGAGCCTCGCCGGGGACCTAGCCGGGACCGCAGCTCCGGAGGCCTTGTGTCTGTGCCCTCTGCGGTGCGCGCGTCTCCAAGGTGGCGCTTTCGGGCGCTCTTTGGAGAGGCTGTTTTTTTCCTCTCTCTAACTAAAACTTGTAATTTGAAAACATTAAACTGCAACGACCTTGGGAAGGAGAGAAACCATTCCAGCCTAAACTTAAAGCCCGAACCGGGGTGGGGGTGGGGGGAGTGGGTAGTTTGGGTGAGCAAGGGCGGGTGTGTTGGGGGCCCCTGCCCGCCCGCTGTCCCTCCCTGAGGCCCGCGTGCGCTCTCTGCCGCTGCGGCCACGACCACCCTACGCGCATACCTGGTGAAGACGTCCGGGTAGTGCGTCTTCTGGAAGGCCCGCTCCAGTTCCTCCAGCTGGTAGCTGGTGAACGTGGTGCGGTAGCGCCTCTGTTTGCGTTTCAGCAGCCCCTCCTCCGAGTCGCTGCCCGCAGACAGGCACACGCTGTCCTCGCCGTCCTTGCCCTCAGCGTCTTCCGGGTGCAGCAGCAGCTCTTCCTTGGGTGACAGCTCCCCGCCCTCTGTGGCCACTGCAGCGGCAGCTGCTGCGGCCACGGCGCCAGTGGCGGCCACAGCACAGCGCCGGGGCTCCTTGAGCAGCGCGCGGGCGTCGTCCTCCAGCAGCTCCTCCTCGTCGTCCTCCAGCAGTTCCTCTTCCTCGTCCTCATCTTCTTCGTCCTCCAGCAGCTCCTCCTCGTCGTCCTCGGTGCCGGTGCCACCACCCGCAGCCGGGGCGCTGCCCGGGCCGCCGGCCGCGCCGAGGCGCTCCTCCGGGTGCGTGACGCCCCCCGGGCCGCCCAGCTCGTCCAGCGCGGGCGGCGGCGGCACGAAGGGCGCCCCGTTCTCGCGGTACGACTTGCTGCGGCTGATGCTCACCTGCGGCGCCTGGCTGATCTTGAGCGTGTCCCAGGCCGCGGCGGCCGCGGCCGCGGCGGCCGCGGCGGCCCCTGCGCCGTCCGGCCGTTCCCCGGGCCGCGCGGTTGGCGGTGGCGGCGGAGGGGCCTCCCCGCGTGGACCCGCCGTGGCCGTGGCGGCCGCTGCCGCCGCCGCCGCCGCCGCCGCCGCCGCCGCTGCCGCACCCTGAAGGAGGCGGCCCCCGCCCGGGCCGTACAGGCGCCGCAGCTTGGGCGGCAGGTGCAGCTCGGCCTCGAACGGGGCGCTGCTGCTCTTGGGGGAGCCTGCGGGCAAGGGAGAGCAATCAGCCAGCCGGCCGGCCGGGGAGTCTCAGCCAGGGCTGCTGCCGGGGCCCCGCCCGCAGTTGCTCCCCCAGTGCCTAGGCCCAGGCGTGCGGGGACCGCGCACCACCAGACTTCGACGCCTTGGCCTCTTTCTTCACCTTTCTTGCTCTTTCTTTTTCTTTCTTTCTCTCCTTCTCCCTTTCTCTGGGTTCCTTCTTTTTTTTTCCCTTCCCTCTCCCTTCTTTCCTTTCCCTCTCTCACTCTCCCCCTTTTATTTCCTATCTTCCTTCCCTTATCTATTCCTCTTGCCCCTCTCTCCCTTCCTTTTCTCTCCTTCCCTTTTTTCTTTTTCTTTCCCCCCTCCCTTCTTTTCCTCATCTCTCTTTCTCCTTCTCTCCCCCTTTCTTTCTCTTTTTGCAGGCTTTCTCTCCCCTCTCTCCTTCTTTCTTCTTTATTCCTTTCTCTTTCCCCTTTCCTACTCTCTCATTTTTATTTCCCTTCCCACGTCGGGGCAGAGGAAAATCCGAAAACATTCTACAACTTTAAAAGAAAATCACCACCATCCTGAAAACTTTGCGCACGACCTCTGCCCGCTGCTCCACCATGAGGGCAAGGGTTGGCAAGAGGGGTGCAGCCCTGAAGGCGACCGCTGCGGGGCGGGGTGGGAGGAAGCGGCCCTGTGGCCCCAAGTGCAGGCCGCGCCCCAACAGCCCACAGCGGGAGAGGGTGGGGGGGGGGCTTCTTGCACAAAAAGGCAAAGAAAAATCATCCTGGCAAAAATGTTCTGGGAAAGGCCTGGGGCAGAGAGGGAGTGGGAGTGCAGAAGGCACAGGCCGCTCCTTCCTTTTGAGGAAGCGCCTGGCATAGGTACCACTGCAGGCTAAAAAAAGAAAACAAAAAAGTCAATTTTATCTAAATGCCCCCTTCTCAACCGTCTGCTCCTGCCATCCAAATTGCGCTGTGGCTGGACCGCTGGTTTTTGGATTTTAAAAGAAACCAACAGTTCTTTCCTTTCCCTGCGACACCTCTGCAGCAAGCTCGAGGCGAAACTTGAGGGTAACAGGTTCGGGTAAAAGGACAGTTGTTCTGGAATTTTTAATTTCAGAAAAAAATAAAATATTTTAAACAGTTCGTCTATTTTAAAAAATAAAATAGCAGAGGAAAAATTAGCATCCAGAAGTCACACATTTCATACATTTTAAATACATTAAGGAGCATTTGGAGAATCCCAGGAAGATGTTTTCTGCAAAGCTTGGGTTTAAAAGGTCACAAGTAATCTACAATTAAAAAAATAAAACCAAAACACTGCATATACAGAAATCTTCCAAAGAGGAAAGGCCAAGGCTCACTCAGCCTGGAGACCCCGATTCACCAGCTTTTGGGCTTCTTATCTTCGTCAAGTTGTGGCTACAAGGGTCCACCGGCCATCTACTGTTTCTGACCTGTCGCCCCTCTTCAGAGCACACCCAAGGCCACCAAAAGGGGCATTTAAACAACCTAACGATCAACACCGAAAACCTAAAGGCTCCCTAAGCGAAAACGGGCCTTTTTCTGGAAGCAGGGAGTGAGGGAGAGACAGCCCCTGGCGAGATGTTTAACGCTCTTTGAGGCAGCAGGCCTCAGAGTTATGCCCTCTCCTTCCTTCCTCTCCAAATTGACAATTCCAGGCCACTGGCCCCCGAACACCAAACATCCAAATCAGGGCCCAATGCCCTTAGTAAGTGCCTGACGGGCGCATCCTTACCTTGCACGGCCTTTTCTGGGTCGGCGCGGCTGGTCAGCGGAGCAGGCAAGCTCTGCGCGGCTCCCAGCAACCGCATTTTACACGGGCTCCTCCGGCCCAGGATGCTGTCGATGCAGTAGGAGGAGAGCAAAGTTGGAGATTTACTTTTGCACTCAGGCCTCTCGGAGCAGCCCTCCTCCTGGTACTGATTGCTCATGGCTGGGGCTTTTTCCCAGGGCGCAGAGAGCGGATCGCAGGCTGCCTCTCCCGGAGGGTGGGATGGATGGGTGTGTGTTGGGGGTGGGGTTAGATAGCGGGTTATAACGGATATTATTGCGATCTTTGTGCCTTTCTGCCTCCCTCGGTTGCCGGCTGCCGGCTCCCGCCCTGCCCGCGGCCCGAGCTCGCCCTCTCCGCGCTCAGGACAAGCGGTAACAAGTGTAGTGAGCAGCGGGCGCTGAGCTCTGGAGTCTCTCTCCTCCACGTGCTGAGAGAAGCCCTCTGATTGGCTCTCGCCAGAGGCCGGGCTGCGTCGGCCTGTGGGCGCGGCGCAAAGCCCGGACTGGATTCCAGAGGGGCAGGCGGGGGTGGGGGCAGCGGACACGCACCAGAGCCAATTTTCCTTTTCTTTCTTTCTTTTTTTAAATTACCAATTTTCTAAGTCCGCTATCTTCTTCCTGCAGCTCCTCCTTTGACCCTTTAGTGTTGGCCGAAGTTCTAGCTTATTGGGATGCCAGGCCTGTGACTGCCATCTGGGCGGCGTGCGCCCCTTCCACCAACCCGAGGACCTCGCTCCCTGGAGGCGAGGCCTCGAGGCTCACGTTCAGACTCACTTGGCACTTTTCAAAGCCGATATTGGGCTCCCAGGACACCGCCTTGACCTCACTGGCGCTCAATTGCCGTCCTCTCTAGGCCGGACGGGCGTCGGGCGGCCAGGGTGACCGCCCCAAGCAAACATCTGCCGTCTGGGAGTTCGCTTTTCTCTTGCGGCCCAAGGCATTGCGCTGTCTGTCTTCACCCTGTGCCCGACTGTGGCTCTCTTGTTTGTAGCGTCCCCCAACCGCTCTCCTCTCCGTTTTAAACTCTGGAATGGGAAAAAGCCTCCTTACAGACAAAGCTCTGCCATAGGCGCGCGGCCTTCCCTAGAGCATTTACTGGGTGGGAAGGGACAGGCGAGTATCAGCAGCGAGGAGGGGCGACTGGGGACGAGTCTGGGGGCCTCCTCTTTCTCCCTGGACTCTCTTCCCTCTTTCCCCCACAAATTCATATCTGTTAGGCCGTCACCCTGAGGCTGTTCACCTTCCAATCGCAGCTGGGGAGCAGAACCCTCGGGGATCCCTGACCTCTCCAGGGTGGAAGGAACCCAAATTCGGCTGCAGCCAAATCTAAGCGTCTAAAATTCTGAATTCTCATGGCCTGGCTCCCTTGAGCAAAGGTGAAAGAGTGAACCTTAGAGAGAGCGCCTTTCTTACCAAACAGTTTCCAGCGCCGAGAACTAAAACCCAACTCCAACTGATGTTGGGTTGAGCCTGGGCCAGCACGGACGCCTTCCCTGACTGGGTGCAGGTTCCCAGGGATTTCCAGGGGCCCCAACGCTGGCAGAATTGGGGCGAGGGTGGTGGGTGAGAGAGGGGCCAGGGAGGGGGAATCCACGCCGGGTTTTCCTCTCTCAACTCCCTTCAATGTGTCAAAGAGAAAAGCATTTTACAAAGGATTATACTTGAATCACTTACAGTCAGTATTTAAAAATACAAGGATGCATAACTGGGATTTTTTTTTTCAGCCATAAACATCTGCATAACTCTTAGATGCTGGTGGGTGGGTAGCAGACAGATCGGGCTGCCTTGGCAGGGGCCTTCAAGACAAAACTGGGGGGAGGGGACGAAGGGTTGGGAACAGGCACATTAATAATGCGAATACTAATACTGATACTACTACTACTATTAAAGACAGGACAAAAAGAATTTCTCTGTCCCCCTCTGTCTCTCTCTCTGGCTTTTAGCTTAATTCTCATCCGTTTTTCCTGCACTTGGATGATGGGGCGGGCTGTGGTGGGGAGCGGAGGAGAACCCGAGCCATCGCTGACATTTGATTTTCCTTTAAGCCCTCTCTGCGATTCCAAGTCACCTGGGATCTCTCCTTGCCTTTCCCGCATTCTTCCTTTTCCATCCCCACCAAGAGTTCGGTGTTTTTACACTGTCCGGTTCAGCTTTAAACTAACATTCTGCGCGCTGATTTCCTCCCACCTTCCCTTCCCCGGCCCCGAAAGCCCATTCCAGGCGCGCGGGTCTCTTCGCAGCCAAGAGGAGTAAAGACGCTTCGGTTTCCTCCTAGCCTCCAGCCGCGGACCCTCGCGGGCGTCCCTGCGGCTTGGTGGTTGGGAGAGACAGAGGCACTTTTCCCTCCCCGGCGGGCCCCGCGTTGGAAATCCACAAGACCCGGCTGCCGGGTGGCTCAGTGACTTCAGAGTCGGCTCCGCACACGCAGGGAGTGGGCTGAAAATGAGTCCAAGAAAGATCGTGTTAAACAAAAAGACAAATGCACAAATCATTTCTGAGAGCCCAACGGAGTTTCAACTCTCTGGGTGGAAGACTTCTTCGCCTCCATCCCCCTCCTCCCCCTTGTGCAGCTGTTCTTCTTTTAAAAGAAGTCGGACTTTCTGCTGGGGTGTATTCTAATTTTAATCATCCACTGTAAAAGGGGAGGTTAACAAAGAATTTCTGATTCTGACTTAATGATCCCTGGAATTAGATCTAATTCTATTAATGGAACATAAAGTGTTTTCGGGGGAGACCTGTGTGAAAACACTAGTTTTATTTGTTCTGTTATTTTATTTATTTTTGTTGTTTTCTAATCAATCTTCCCAAGTGAGGATGCTGTTGGGAAACACGTCCATTCACCTCGGGGAGAAGGGCCTGACCTAGCTCACTCTACACCCAGTGGCCCTGAGACCACCTTTGTCACAATTCAATACCCAACTTCAAAAATCTACAATTGACTTTTGCTATTTCTAAGAGATTAAATTTTAAAAATTACAGAAAACTTTTCTAAGGTGCTGGGTGGAGAGACATAAGACTATGCTGTGGTCTCCACAATGTCTAATCAGGATATGGGAGATATATATATATACACACACACATATATATGTATATATATAATATGTTATTCTATATATCATTTTAGAAACATAAAATTATGCCTCTAATATCTAGGAAGAGGGTAACTGATGTGTTGAGTGGGCAGACTTTTAAGAATTGGGCTATAGGATTATGTATGAAAGAACTTACAGTTTAGCCCAATTTAATTTTACTTTGCCAGGAAAACGACACTTCACTTTCTTTTTGCCTCACTTGTACTCACTAATCAAAAGTAATTGCATTTTAGTGATAATATCATTCTTGTTTGTACTTTGTTATTCACAAGTCCAGGCTCCTCTAATCTTTGGGGTCTGTAGCTGTTGGTTTGCTTTTCCTGGGCTGCTTGGAAAACAATGGTTTGCAGTTTATCTGCTTTTAAAATCAATCACTAAATAAAAATGACAATAATGGCTGGAAGTGAAGGTCACATGTGTTTAGAACTGTTGTTTATGGTGAAAAATGGGGCTTGTTCCTAGAACTGGAAATAATAATTTACCTAGAAGAGGAGTGTGGAAGGAGAAACCCCTTTCTTTTCTGAGAGCTAATTCTACATTGTAGTTTTAAAATTACATTTGCAAGAAATGTGGAATAAGGGGGGGGGGGGTGGCAGTTAGATGTCATTATCCAGAAAAAAAAATGTTTGGAAGAGAGTTAACCTCACATACTTTTCATTTGAGATGTTTTAATTTATTGTGCAATATACACATAGATAAATCAAGCTGTGATGGGCTTCCAGTTGCACCGGACAGCTCAGGTCTCCTTAAATTACGATCAGCCTCTTCAAAACATATATTTAAACAATGGAAATAAACTTCATTGGAATCTAGCGACCAATTTGGAAGCCATTGGAAGAGAAGACAATAAGACCTGATTACACGCAAGGATTCTCTGTGATGTGATATCCCTTTTGCCAAGTCATTTTGCTGTTTTATTTATTTAATTTCTTTTTTTTTTTAAACAAACTTTCATTCATTTATGGTCTTCTGCAACCTGCTAATTTAACACTGGAGCGCGTTATTGCAGTGTTAGGAGGAGAGAAAGAGAGAGAGAAAACAACAATACTGCAATGATCCAAATGATACAGTAGAATTATAGCAATTATAGTTCTACTTGTGGAAGAAAACCTTGCTGAGATCAGGCAAACAAACTGAAGCCTTGTGAGGATAACAAGCGTCGGGATTGACAGCCGGTGCTGGGAAGAGCCGGAGGGCACAAACAGAAATATTTGCTTCCCCCCACCCCCCCCTTAACTCCAACCAGTCAAGGTTAACCTCCTCAAACGCTGCTTTCAGAGACTTATCCACTTCAGGGTATGCATTTTACGCACAAATCGAGGTGTCTCCTCCTGGAAGTCTGGTAATAGGAGGAAGTGTAACATAATCCGCTTGCCTAGAACTTGTCCCTCGCCTTCTCGGCCTCCTGCGTGCTCTCCACTTCCTACCCTGCCTCAGTTCTCCCCACGGCTGTTGGGATCTCTCTGTGGACGGTGTTTATTTGTTGATGTATTTTCAAAGAAACAGCCCGTGGAAAGGTCCAAAGGGACTGATAGAACTTGGATTTCCTGGGAAGACTCTGTCGCGTTTGCTAATCCTTCCCTCTTCGCCGTGTCCTCCGCCTAAGCCGTGGGTTCCACAGTTAGGGCTTGGCTGGGAGAGGTTTGTTGGGAAGCAGCTTTTTTGGAAGCCTCCCGAGGACCACGGCCGAGCCCTCAAGGTATGGACGCGTGAGTGTGATGGCTATGTTAGGACAACTCCCCTTATTTGCAAACTTCCTCACTTTCTGTTGCCCGTCAGCAGCCGGGGGAGGGGGTGGGGGAGCAAGAACTAGAGAGGAAAGAGACCCCCTCACCGCCACCACCATCAGCCATCCAGGCGGCAGCCGAGCCTTTTTCAAGCTTTGCTCCAAGCACAAAGCTGGACGAGATGGTCGCAGCCTCCTGTCTGCTCTCAGAAGAGGGGGCGTGTGTCCCCTCCCATGGGCGAGAAGCAGGTGGTTGGGCTCTGAGCTCTCACGGAGTTCCTTGGCTGGAGTTCCCCATCTCCTGCCGCACCCATCCCTCCAGGTTTACAGATCGGAGAGAGAGGGAAACTTTACTGTGCCCTGTAATCACCACCATCTGCTTTCTCCTCTCCTCCGCCGGACGGCGGGACCCCGCCTGCGGCCAGGGTCGAGGCGTCCCCGGTGCAGCGTTGACTCAGTAGCTGCTGCTCCGGGAGACCCTGGACCGGGTGGAAGGTGGGGGCGGGTGGGCACAGATTGGAGCTAGAGTAAGATGCAGCGGGCGACCCAACGCGTGTGTCAATTCCCAGGCCGCGCGGACCCGAGCTGGGCTGTCGGCGTCCGCACCCCCAGCCTCCCCACCTCAGCCCCCTTTTCGGGCTCGGCTCAGCGCCACGGCCAGAGCGCGCCCCCTAGCGGGGGCTCCGAGTGGGCCGGGCTCTCCTGCCGCAACCTCTGGGGACTGAAGTTGGCAGATCCCAGTGATCCGGCAGGAATGAATGGGGGAAAAAAACAAAAGCCTTGGAAACATTTCCAAGTGTTCAATAAAAGACCCATCTGTACCTTTCTTCTCCAGCGCGTTCGTGGTTAATGTCCCCCCATGCGCGCGAGAAGGGAGATAATTGCTGGGTGGATTCTTGTCGGCGAACCTCGGGAAACGCTGGACTGAGAAGTGAAATAATTGGGGGTGGGGCCAAGGCAAGCGTGCCGAGGATGCGACACCAGTCAGGAAGTCTGAATCCGCAGTCTCTGGGGTGTTCATGGAGGCCTGGCGGCCTGACCGCTCAGATTCCTCAGTGCCTGGTGGTGGTGGTGGTGGTGGAGGATCGTCCGAAGGCAGCTACTCTGAGATTTCTCTGATTTGACATCGGCCTCTGTGGTACCATATCACTCATGGTCCCCTCCCATCTGCTGATTTGAGAATACCCCACTCTGTGGGGTATTCAACTTAGAACTCAATCTAAGTTCCCTGAGCTCAGATTTTGGGGCTCCCATCTTCTGAAGCTAGGAGTGTCCACTTTTTGGCTAGATGATCCCCTACCTCCTGTCTCTGGGATTTCTCCATCTTCTGACTTGATGGACTTCTGGGCCACCACCCTGCACCATCTCCCCCCAGGCATCCTCCTGTCCCCCTCCTTTCACTTCTCCTGCAACATTTGCATCTGGAAATCCTCAAATCCCAGCTTCCGCTACTTCCACTACTCATACATTACCTACTCCCTCTTGGTCTGGCCAGAAATTGAGAAAAGAGAAATGCAGGGTTCTTGTCCAACCCTCTTTGACTTGTTCAACCTGGAAATAACTGAATTTTCTTGAAGCCCTTACAACTTCTGGTTTTAAAAAAAAGTTAAAGACGAAGCTTTTACAAATGTAAAAAATTGCCAGTTCAAATCGATCCATAACTTACTTCTTTTGCACCGAGTGTGTTAATCCGAACTCATCAATCAGAAAAACAGAAATCGTGCTTCTAAAGACCTGCAGGATTTTAAAGTTATACCAAGGCCACCAAAACACTTACTAGGTAGGGCCTAGAAAGGAAGAATCCAAAAATAGTAGCGACAACAGCTCCCAGAGTCCCTTATTTTGCGATGTGTCTTGCTAATTGGGAAGTTCAACACGAGGCTTTCCCTGCCCATACAAGGCTGGTATTTCAGAGCGGGAGGAGCAGATGGAAGGGGTCCTGTGGGAAGGGAGGTGTGGGTGTCCCTGTGTTTAATTAAGAGTTGTATTGTGTGGAAGGGAGGAGGAAAGATGCCGGGCTGCACAGCCCTCTGTTCCCTTCATCGCAAAATAACCTGCAAGTGAAAAAGAAAGAAAGAAAGAAAGAAAGAAAGAAAAAAAAAAAAGCCCGCTACTAAGACGGAGCCGGCTCTGGAATAGATACCATTAGAACCACAGTGTTTCCGGAATAAAGATACCTAATTTCCTGCCGCAAATCACTTCCCCGATCAGAAAACACAAATAGCTGAACAGAAGGGGGAAAAAATAGAGGAGGAGGACGAGGACGAGGAAGAAAGGCCCCGGAATAAAAATAACTGCGCAAAAGGGCTTACATTCAACTCTCTGACAGGCGACTCCTCCAAACCCGGGGCAGTTCTATCCTTCTCCCAACGACCCCCACTCTGCTCCCGACTTTCCAGCCCACCCGGGATCCCTTTTGAGGACACCCAGCATCTCTGAGGGAAGGGAGACGGCTCCCAGGCTGAGGTTGGGACAGCGACGGTGGCGGAGAACTGGGGCACTCACGGCCTAGGGGCCTCGTGGGGCCGCTGAGGCCGGGCCTGTCCGGCACCGACGGCGTCACCACCTCTTCTAACCGGGCACCCCGGGCAGGGCCCTCCTCAGGGCACCGCTTGCCTGAGGCGGCCCCGGTTTCCCTGTCTGGAAGGAGGTGCAGGAGCCCGGGGGCAGGGGAGCTCCGGGCGCCCTGCTGGGGCCGCGATACTTAGGGGCGTTGCGGCGGCGGCCCCGACGCCACTTGTCAAATCGCCTCCAGCGTCTCGGGGACCCGGTGAACAAAGCCAAGACCCGACCCCCGGTGGCCCCAATGGCGCGGGTGAATGAGGACCGCTGGACTTAGGGGCGCCCGCGAGAGGGCGCGGGCTGGGAGGGCCCGGGAGGAGAGGCGCCGGGCTCCGCTTGGGGCTCGTGACCGACGGGCCCCCAGGACGCACAGACTCGATCGCGCCTCGAAAATGACCGTGGTAGCAGGTGCAGGCGGAGAGTGGAGGCAGAAGGAGTGGGAGGAGGAGAGCAAATACATCTACTCAGATGCTAATGCACAGAAAGTGAGCCTTAGCTGTTTTTTCTTTGGAGAGTAAATGAAATCTCAAACGGATTTGTTTTTGAGTAGGAAATTGTAGATTTCTCACAATCGCATGAAATTTTGTGTTGCACGCCTCTAATCAACGTCACATTCTTTGCCCCCACTTTAGGCTTTGCAGGTCTTAGTACAGTTCCTGGTACCCAGGAACATCTTTCCCGAACCAGAAAATTGCACTGTGGCTGTGGGAGTGTAGTAGGTACTTTTATTTGGGCAAATGGCACTTGATGTTTCATCCTCATGAGGTGGGCGCTGATTGATCTTTTCCCCTGCCCCCATCCCTTATTTATCCAGGCCTTATTCTTTTCCCTCAATTCTCCCATTACTGCTGTTGGGGCCATTTCATTGTTCATTACTCCTACGGTTTAAGGCTTGCAAGGGACTAAAAAGAAATTAAAAGCAATGTATTTTGCTTAGAGAATCCCAGAAACGCTGGAAAGAAAGGCGATTGAAACCCACGGTTCAAGTGAAATTTAGACATAGGAGTGATTTTTACATATTTCTTTTCATGGATAATAGAGAGTTGGCGTTATCTGTCACTGTACGTTCTACCTAATAAATAGCTGCAAGACTATAATCTAACAGGTGTAAAATTTCCCTTTTCTGACAAATGAAGAGACCACCAACACTATCTTAAACAGTACAAAAAGAAAATGCTGTTGTTGACAATCTTTCACACTATAGAGTCAATTCTAAGCTAGCTTGCTTTCTCTCTCTTTCTTTTCTCTCTTTCTTTCTTTCTCTCTCTCTTTCTTTCTTCTTCCTTCCTTCCTTCCCTCCCTCCCTCCCTTCCTTCCTTCCTTCCTTCCTTCCTTCCTCATGCAGGCCTGGCTTTTGGGGTATGGTGGTGTGTACCCCACACAGAGAGTTATAAACAAGGATAGGCTGATTTAATTTCTGCCCCCCCCCAACACACACACCCTGCAAAAATATCGAGGAGGGGCTTTACTCTCTGCCAACTGCAAAAGGGACTGATCATCAGAGAAAATGCCTGTCCTTTCTTTCACTCATTTCTCTTGATCTCCTCCAAAAATATGGCCTGTTTAGTTATTGGGCATCACAGATTGGGAAAAGAAAAAGAAGCAGAGAGGGCTGTCCCAAGGCTCCATTCCCTGGGAGGTCCCACTTCCATCTGGCATATGTTGAGTCCTGTTTTCCTCTCAAAGGGAGCCTTGTTTATGGAGGTTTTCTCTGCATTCATTTGTTCCCAGCCATCTCTTCAACAGCTGTCCCCCCACCTTCCCAGGATCCCATTGGTCAGGCTTGGCTCCCACTGCATGGAATGCAAAAATATCTCACCCAGAAATGTCTTGTCAAAGACAGAGAGGGAAACCGGCCCAGGCAATGCTGCCCTTGCATGTCATCATGGACCAGTTCTTACCTGTTTCTCCTCACCCTCTTTCTCTCTTCTTCAGCTTCTGGGTTGAAGCATTTTGATGTTATTTATACGAAGGAAATGACATTAGAGTAACCTTTTTATTGCATTACACTAAAAGGAGATTGAACTATAACTTTGAAAATTGTGACATTCCAGTGAGAGCTGTATTAAATTGCTTAAAAACATTTCGAAGGCATCATTGGTATTGTCTGTAGTGGTAAGTGAAACAAAGGATTTCACAGCATGTCGGGTTTAATACAAACTATGCTCACATTTAAGTCTTTAAGCTATTAAATAGAAGAGAGGAGAAAGGGGATGGTGAAATAGTATCAGAGGGGGATGGAAGAGAGAGACAGAAGATGCCTAAGAGAAGACAATCGTGAGAATAAAAGGTGGCACAGATTGAGTGCTTACTCTTTGCCAGTACTTAAAATGTGTTTCCTGGCCAGGTGTGGTGGCTCAGGCCTGTAATCCCAGCACTTTGGGAGGCCAAGGTGGGCGGATCACTTGAGGTCAGGAGTTTGAGACCAGCCTGGTCAGCATGGTGAAACCTTGTCTCTACTAAAAATACAAAAAAATGAGCCAGGCATTGTGGCACGCACCTGTAATCCCAGCTGCTCAGAAGGCTGAGGTGGGAGAATTGCTTGAACCCAGGAGGCAGAGGTTGCAGTGAGCCGAGATCGCGCCACTGCACTCCAGCTTGGGTGATACAGCAAGACTCTGTCTCAAAAAAAAAAAAAAAAAATGTTTCCTTCATATAAAGAACACCAAAATGCTAGACTGCTGTTCTAAGTGCTTTTCACGTGGATCAACTAATCCTCCAGACAACCATATAGCGATGGTTCTATTAGAATCCCTCTTTTACAGATGAGAAAACCGAGGCACAGAGAGGGTGTCCAATTCAGCCTGGTTTTCCCAGGATTTGCCTGGTTTTCCAGCTGAAAGTCCTGTATCCTGGGAAATCCCTCAATCTCAGGCAAACTGCGATGGTTGCTCACCTGAGGCACAGGGAAAAATAGTTTGCCCAAGGTCGCAGAGGTGGAGCCAGGATGGGAATGAGCTAGGCAGCCTGACTCTGGAATCTGCTGCTCTTATCCTCTGTAAATCTCACCCATTTTTACAGAATGAGTGACTTGGGGCATTAGAGAGAGATGAACTGACTTGTCCACAGTCACACAGCTTGCTAGTAGTGGGTGGATGACTACAATTTGGGACTAACAAATCACACCTCCTTTCTACTCTCAGCTACCTTCTGAAAGAGGTTGTGTAGAAAAGAAAGCAGCTTTAAAAAAAATCTTAAAGATGGAAGTAAGGAGCTAAATAAATAAACATATCCAAGAAAAAGACATCTACCATATTGAGAAACATCACGACCTGGCAGTGTTAGAATACGTAGCAAAAGGAGGTCACCTATATTGTAAACACAATTTATAATGAAAGACAATTTCAAAATTGCAATAAGTACACAAAGAAAATAATTATATGGCACATGTGGTCATTAGGCAGGGAACATTTTAACTCCCTAAAGCATTTAGTATATTGTTCTGATTCCATTATTGTTCACTAATGATGGTCATTGTTCCACCTCACGTCATCCTCAAAACTGGCAGCCCCCTGCAGTGGACATTGTTTCCAAACAGCTTCTCTAGGACCTTTCGGACAAACCTGCAAGAACTGATTATGTTCTGCGCATGGAGTTGGTAAGCAGGTTGTAGCTGGGCATCGGCCAGGAAAGAAGGCATTCTCACTTGGAACACATCTCGTTGTAAAAATGCAGTTTGACACCAATAAAAATAATCACTATTTGTTGTATTTCTTATAATTATAGGTCATCTCTTGGTGAGGCTCTGCAGTTCGTAAAGTGGCGATTTGGCCTCTGTCATGCTGATGCTGGAGGCAGCCAGGCCCCAGAGCCTCTCCTGGCGGGCATCCTGAATGCCAGAAGCTTAGGCACAACTTCAGGGAAGAAAACATTTTGGAAATGACGAGAAAACTGTGAGGGAGTTGCAACTGTAAACAGCAAATGTGCTAAAGACCAGAGACTTATGCAGAGCTAAAAGAGGGCAGGTGGAGCTGTTCTCAGTTTTTTACATGTGAAGAAAACATTGGGCTGACTCCATTCTGGTTCCGCAGAGCCAAAATGTGCCTTGATGACTGTTGTTGTTTTATTTAACACAAGCACCCGGGGCTGCGTGAGGATCAGGGCTTGATGAGCCAAAGGATTCTGAGAAAAAAGGTGAACAGCTGTGGTTCTTGTCAAACACAAACTCTTAATCGTTGCTTAATCATTCTCCCATATTAGACATTTGTGTTATTTTAATTGTTTTGCTATCGCAAATAGCATTGTAATGAAAACCTTTGTGCACCTTATTCTTTTGCATTATTTCCTTTACATAATTTCCTGAGAGTGGGATTACTGATTAAAGAGTATGAACATTTTAGTCTCTTGAAATATTGCCAAAATGTCTCCAACTGGTTGAACCAATTGACAGTACCTTTACATGAATGTACCAATTTTGCTACAACCTTGCCAGCATTATGTATTACAGCTTCCCTCTGCCACCCCCACCTCAAAATATGGTGATTTAAATAACTCTATACTTGAATCTAGTTCTCCTAACTCTATGCTCGGTATCTTCCCCCTCACTCCAGCATCTCTATCTCTTGCCTGTCTGAATGGCTTGAACTAAGACGACAAGAATACATGAGAAGAAAGGTAATCCTGGCCGGGCACGGTGGCTCACACCTGTAAGGCGGGTGGATCACCTGAGGTCAGGAGTTTGAGACCAGCCTGGTTAATATGGTGAAACCCCATCTCTACTAAAAATACAAAAAGTTAGCCAGGTGTGGTGGCAGGCGCCTGTGATTCCAGCTACTCAGGAGGCTGAGGCAGGAGAATCACTTGAACTTGGGAGGTAGAGGTTGCAGTGAGCCGAGATTGCGCCACTGCACTCCAGCCTGGGCAACAAGAGCAAAACTCCGTCTCAAAAAAAAAAAAAGAAAGAAAGGTAATCCTAAAGCAGTGCACATCTGCCATGCTCGGCAAAGTTTGGAAGACATCTGTAACAGAATGTGCAGTATGTGAGGCCCTGGGCTCTGGAATCAATGAGACAGGTCTTGGAGCCAATTCTTTCTACTTCTGGCTCTGTAGACATGGGCAATCAAATTAACCTTCAGTTTCTTCACCTGAAAATTGAAGATGATAGAAGTACCTGCAGCACTGTGCTACACTATAGATGCTAAATAAAAGTTAGCTTATATTGTGTGACACATGAATACTGAAATGCACATTATTTTACATGCTTTTTTTTTGAGACAGAGTCTTGCTCTGTCACCGAGGCTGGAGTGCAGTGGTGTGATCTCAGCTCACTGCAACCTCCTCCTCCTGGGCTCAAGTGATTCTCCTACCTCAGCCTCTTGAGTAGCTGGGACTACAGGTGTGCCCCACCACACCTGGCTAATTTTTGTATTTTTAGTAGAGACGGGTTTCTACCATGTTGGCCAGTCTGGTCTTGAACTCCTGACCTCAAGTGACCCGCCCGGCTTGGCCTCCCAAAGTGTTGGGATTACAGGTGTGAACCACAGCACCTGGCCTTATTTTACATACGTTTTTGAATACCTGTGTAATTATTCTTATGGAGTATTGACTCAGGACTGGAATTGCTCCATTTAAAGGTATGTATGGTTTAAACTATAGATATTGACAAAATGTCCTTTAAAAAGACTATTTGACTTTGTGCTTTGACAAACAACATTGATAGCACTGGGTATTTTCAATCTTGTAAAATATTGTTAGTTTCATGAAGAACACCCAAGAGCTTATTATTATTATTATTATTTTAGACAGGGGATAACTCTGTCACCCAGGCTGGAGGGCAATGGTGCAATCATGGCTCACTGCAGCCTTGACCTCCTGGGCTCAGGTGATCTTCCCACCTCAGCGTCCGGAGTAGCTGGGACTACAGGCACATGCCACCACGCCCGGCTAATTCTTTGTATTTTTGTAGAGACGGGGTTTCGCCATGTTGCCCAGGCTGGTCTTATACTCCTGAGCTCAAGCGATCTCCCCTCCTCCGCCTCCCAAAGTGTTGGGATTACAGGCATGAGCCACTGCACCTGGCAGAGCTTATTATTTTTATGTGCTTTTCTTTCATTATTAGTGAGGTCAAGCATTTCTTTCATGTGACAATTGGCCAATTGTATTGCCTCTTCCATGACTCATCTGTTCTCAATTGCTTACTAATGTGCAAATTATTTTACCCACGGGTGGTATGTCTTAAAAGTTTGCTAGAGCTTTATAAAAAGCTGCCATGAGAATCACTGTGAGATTATCATTAGTTTTACTCTGATTTCCTTTAGCTTCTAAGCATAATGGCCAGTGTTTATTTTCATGCGTTTTCATGAGTTTATTTCACGAGCTGAAAGATCACACTTCTTGGCCTCCCTTTCAGGAAGGAGTGGCCAATTTAACTAAATTCTGGAGAAGGACACGTTTTGTGTGGTGTTTTCAGGAAGTCATCTTAAAAGAGAGGAGTTTTATAGACCAATGTCCCTCTCTTGAAGGAATGTGAGACAAAGACTGCTAATTGCATCCAAATATCCATTCTTCTGGTGGTGGGTTAAAGAGACTGCAAATTTTGTGTCACTCTCGGCTGCTGCTGGTACTGGGGCCTGAGGAGGGATATGCCTGAGTGGGGCCGCCTGACCAAGGGAGCAACAGACATGACACCCGCCGACACCTCAGCCGCTTGGGGCCTACACGGACCCTCTGCTTCAGTGTAGAATGAACCAAGGAGACTCAAACCCAGCAGCTATTCCGCATGCGGCAGAAGACATTCAAGGAGATGACACAGGGATGTCTCAGCACAACAGATTTGTTTTGGACTGTAAAGACAAACAGCCTGATGTACCATTTGTGGGAGGCTCCGTGGTGCAGTTAATGCAGCCATATGAGATATGGCGAGAACTTTTTTCCCCACTTCATGCACTGAATTTTGGAACTGGGGGAGATACAGCAAGACATGTTTTGTGGAGACTAAAGAACGGAGAACTGGGGAATGTTAAGCCTAAGGTCACTGTTTTCTGGCTAGGAAGAAACAACCATGAAAATATGGCAGAAGAGGTAGCAGGTGGTATGGCGGCCATCATACAACTTATCAACACAAGGCAGCCACAAGCCAAAATCATTGTATTTGATCTGTTACCTCAAGGTGAGAAACCCAACTCTTTGAGGCAAAAGAACGCCAAGGTGAACCCACTCGTCAAGATTTCACTGCTGAAACTTACCAACGTGCAGCTCCTGGATACTGACAGGGGTTTCGTGCACTCCGACCATGCCATCTCCTGCCACGACATGTTTGATTTTCTGCATTTGACAGGAGGGGGCTACTCAAAGGTCTGCAAACCCCTGAATGAACTGATCATGCAGTTGTTGGAGGAAACACCTGAGGAGAAACAAACCACCATTGCCTGACTGGCTCCCATCAGTGTCAATAGCATCTCAGCTTCCTCAGATCAGTTATATCACCAGCACTCCAGAATCCTCTTTCTTAAGGCACTTTGCATTGCAGAATGTTCCTGGATGTTCACATCTAGTGTTTGAAGGAGAGGAGGGGTTTAAACTGGTCCTGTGCATAGAAAGTTTGTTTGACAGAGGAGAAAAATTAGCCAAGGAAGACTGTTGTTTCAATTCATTTGAAACCAGAAGGGGACTTTTTAGTTGTATGCATAACATGTTCATTGAATTATCACTGTTTTCCCAGGACAACATCAAGCCTAAATACTGAACAACATGAAGATTCTTTTCTTGGCCTTTCTTGGATTACATTGTATATAATAATTCTCAGAATCATACCTACTTGGCTTTAAAACATGTTTTTTTCCTTTTTTTAAGGTTCATAATTTAGTCTTTGGTTTTTATGTTGCTTAGATTCATATGCATATTGAATATTTTCTTTCCTTTTTTTCTTTTTTTCTTTTAAGATGGAGTCTTGCTCTGTCACCAGGCTGGAGTGCAGTGGCGCGATCTCGACTCACTGCAACCTCCGCCTCCTGGGTTTAAGCGATTCTTTGCCTCAGCCTCCCAAGTAGCCGGGACTACGGGCACCCACCACCACGCCTGGCTAATTTTTGTATTTTTAGTAGAGATGGGGTTTCAACACCTTGGTCAGGCTGCTCTCAAACTCCTGACCTCGTGATCTGCCCACCTCGGCCTCCCAAAGTGAGCCACCGTGCCTGGCTGAATATTTTCTTAACATGCAGCATCAGGTTGAACATGCTTGTTATTCAAATATGGAAGATGCTATAGTTACAAGTGAATTTATTCCGCTTTCTTAATCTTTCCCGTGCTTAGCAATGAAAAACAGGTTTTGCCCCAGTAGGGGGACTCTTTGGAGGGTATTATTTTTATGCTGCTGAATATCATGTCTATAATGGACCCGTGCATGCAGCCTTTCCTCCCGTTTCTCCGTCATCCCCTCTTTTTTTTTTTTTTTCTTTTTTTGATCCTTGTTGACATTACAAGCTTTTAACACATTTTTGATGTAGGAGCCCTGTTGCTGGAAGTATAGTCTCCAGCCAGCTACTCTTATGATGGTACTGCTATAAAACTCATTCTTGTGTGGTATTCTGTGCTATAAAGTCTGTGTATTGCTATTCATATTCAGAGTTTTGGTTTGTTTTGTTTTTCCCTTAAAACCTGTTACAGTTTTTTTTTTTGTTTTTTGTTTTTTGTTTTTTGTTTTTTGCTGGGTGGGGGGGGGGTGGGGAATCAGAACTCTGTTTCCCATTCCATATCACCTGACATTATTTCAAGTTGTATAATATTTTAAGGTATATATTCGATTTTGTTTTATTTATTTATTTATTTATTTTGTGACAGAGTCTTGCTCTGTTGCCCAGGCTGGAGTGCAGTGGCACGATTTCGGCTCACTGCAACCTCTGCCTCCCGGGTGCAAGCAATTCTCTTGCCTCAGCCTCCTGAGTAGCTGGGACTACAGGCGCCCACCACCACGCCCAGCTAATTTTTGTATTTTTAGTACAGACAGGGTTTCACCATGTTGGCCAGGTTGGTCTCAAACTCCTGACTTCAGGTGATCCACCTGCCTTGGCCTACCAAAGTGCTGGCATTACAGGCATGAGCCACTGCGCCTGGCCTGTATATTTTATTTTTTATTGGCTTAGTTTTTAAATTATCGTCCAAAAAATTTTGGGCCTTTTTCCATGGGGAAACAAGTGAAGCTGCTCTTCAGCATAGACTACCTTTATCCCATTATTTTAGTAAAAAAGAACTAGGTTTGTTTCACTTCTAAGGTGTCTCATCTAAGGTGTACTTCATCTGAGAATTTGTTTTAAGAGCACTCTTTATAATCTTGATGTTTGCTTGAGCTGTAAGAACAGCCATTTCTAAAAAATAATGGGATAACAGATGGTTTATTCAGTATACCTAATGAATATGTACAAAATGGATCTACAGATATTTTGGACTGGACCGGGTGGGTATTGAAGTAACCCATCAAAATGTGCTCTACAGTGATTCTGCTTAATGTTCTAATTCAGTAAAGAATGTTTTATGTTCTACTGGAAAGGCAAATGGCAGTGCATTTGTGTGTTGGAGGAGGGGTTAGTGATTTGTGCTAAGACCCACTTCTGATTGTGAGGGATAGAAGTTGGGCTCATTTTTTTCTTTTCTTTTCTTTTTTCTTTTTTTTTGAGACGGAGTCTCACTCTGTCGTCCAGGCTGGAGTGCAGTGGTGTGATCTCGGCTCACTGCAAGCTCCGCCTCTCCCGTTCACGCCATTATCCCGCCTCAGCCTCCCGAGTAGCTGGGACTACAGGCGTCCGCCACCATGCCCAGCTCATTTTTTGTATTTTTAGTGGAGACGGGGTTTCACCGTGTTAGCCAGGATGGTCTCGATCTCCTGACCTCGTGATCTGCCCGCCTCAGCCTCCCACAGTGCTGGGATTACAGGCATGAGCCACTGCGCCTGGCCTAACTTGGGCTTATTTTTTCTTGTGAAGTCTCTTTCTATAATTTTTTTTTGTTTTATTCTTTTTTTAAAAAAATACTTTTTTTGGGCAACAGAGTGAGACTTCGTCTCAAAAAAAACACTTTTTTGAATGTATCATGTCTTCATTAACAACAGAAAATCCACATGGTATTTATTAAACTTGTTTATGATATTAAAAATTTCCTTTTTATTTTTAGTAGCCCAGGTTATTGAGTTTTTCATGAGAGTTTTTTTTTCTTAGCTGAGGTATAGTTGTATAGGAAGAAGAATTAAGTCAGATTTTTGTGTGTGGAAAGACAGTTTTCTTTTTCTTTTTTTGAGACAAAGTTTCACTCTTGTCGCCCAGGCTGGAGTGCAATGGCACCATCTCAGCTCACTGCAACCTCTGCCTCCCTGGTTCAAGCAATTCTTGTGCCTCACCCTCCCGAGTAACTGGGATTACAGGTGCATGCCACCAGCCCGGCTAATTTTTGTATTTTTAGTAGAGACGGGGTTTTGCCATGTTGGTCAGGCTGGTCTCAAACTCCTTACCTCAGGTGATCCACCCACCTTGGCCTCCCAAAGTGCTGGGATTACAGGCGTCAGCCACCACGCCTGGCCGGAATGACAGTTTTCTATCCAGGTCTTTTTCTGTTTGTCAGAAGATGAGAGTATGATCCAAACAAATCCATTAGGTTACTCCTGCAGCATGCACTTTTAGCTTCTCTCTTGAACTAGAATCCCATATCCCTGGCCTTCAGCTCCTTTGCTCATGTGTATAAACCTCAGATGTTACTATATTTTATAACTATCAGAGCTATTAAGCAATACTATTTAAATAAATACTGTTATTAGCTATTTATATTTATATATATTATATATTTTCTATATTATATGTATATTTAATAGCTATATACTATTAAATAAATAGCATTTAAATAAAATTCTGCCCCGTTACTCAGGTGCAGATATTGAGTTCACTTTCATTTTTTGCCAGACTTCTTTGCACTACTTTAAGCAAAATAGTTAATCTATTTTTCTTTGATTGACATCCCAGTTTGCTTCAGTGACAGAACTTACTGCTTAGTCTTTGTACTTTAAAAGAAATCTATAAATTTAATGCACTGTCCAAGTGAAATGTCCTAGTTGTCATTGTGATCAAGGGGCCAACTTTCCAGGCAGCTAGTAGAGATACTATTCTCTTCCTCTCCCAGCACATTTTTATTCCTTCACCCACACATTCCTGCTACACTAGATGGCAGCCAATGATGGAACTATAAAGATGTCTGTGGTCGTATCTCGAACGTGGCAGCTTGAAGATAGACTGCCAAGAGTGACGTAGGGCAGGTTGTCTTCCAGTGCGTGTGTTCTAGATTGCCATAGACCATGCTCTGGCTACCACCCTGGGTCTACTTGGACTGTCAAGGGCATCTGCCTAAACCAGAATCTTTTGTCTGAAACCTTAGCCCAACAAAATAAATCTTGAGTAGCTCATGCCTGGCTCTTAAGAATTTTGTTTCTTTCTTTCTTTTTTTTTTTTTTTTAAAAAAAAGGCGGCCAGGCGTGGTGGCTCACGCCTGTAATCCCAGCACTTTGGGTGGCTGAGGCGGGCAGATCACGAGGTCAGGAGTTCGAGACCAGCCTGGCCAACATGGTGAAACTCCATCACTACTAAAAATACAAAAATTAGCTGGGCGTGGTGGTGGGCACCTGTAATCCTAGCTACTTGGGAGGCTGAGGCAGAAGGATCTCTTGAACCCAGGAGGCGGAGGTTGTAGTGAGCCAAGATTGCGCCACTGCACTCCAGCCTGGGAGACAGAGCAAGACTCCATCTCGTGGGGCGGTGGAGGGGGGGAAGTCCAACTTACTTTCTTTTTCTTTTTTCTTTTTTTAAACCTAGTCACTGTTTACAGTTGTATGCTAAAGCCCGAAATATTGCCTGTGCTGTGGTGTATGAGCATTGCCAATTTTATATTTATTGCAGTGAAGAAGAAACTAAAAAATATGAAAATGAGGAGCTCATTTTCCAATGTCATTGGAAAATGTCCAAGCTCCTAAATCTGTGTGGGTGCATATGGGACAAGTGAGTTGGGGGCCTCTTGAAAGGAGGCTTTTTGGAGAGGGGTCCCCCAGGCTTCTCCTTGGTGTTCCTGCTTGGGGATCACTGCTGCTAGCTGACTGGGCCTCCCCAGTGGAAGTTTGTGATTTTGCTTTGACGAAGTTTCATTGACTAGTACAACTCATTCTGTTTTAGTGTATATTTCAATAGAAATGTAAACATTTTGCTCAAAAAAAAAAAATTGTTGTGTCACTCCCCTCATAGAGAAGTGAAGTTTATTTCTCCTCCCCCTTGAATTTGGACTGGCCCTGGGACTGCTTTGACCGGTAGAGGGTGGTGAAGTGCCACTTTGCCTAAGCTTTGAGACGGCTGGAAGATTCTGCTTTGTGGTTTTGGACCATCAGTGGGAGAGAGGTCACATGGAGAGAACGTGTGGAGAGGAGAGGCCAAGAGATCATAACGAGGAAGAGACAGGTCCAAGCATATCAGTTGACTGCCAGCTGCGTGAGACCCCAAGTGAGGCCAGCGTAAGAACTGCCCAGCTGAGCCCACTCAACCCACAGATTTATGAAAGATAATAATATGGTTATTGCTGTATTATTTATTTTTGGTTGCTATCATTTTAAGCCACTAAGTTTTAGGGTGGTTTACTAGGCAGCAATGGATAACCAAAACACTCCCTATATCATTTAGTACCCAAACCCTGATTTTTACCTGGGCATGTGCAGCTGAAAGACCACATTTTTTTGGCCTCCCTTTTGGGAAAGAGTGGCCAATTTAACTAATTCTGGAGAAGGACACGTTTTTTGTGGTGCTTCCAGGAAGTCATCTTAAAAGAGAGGAGGCAGGCCTTTTTCTGCATTCCTCAAATTTGCTGCCTGGAATAGATGTGATGGCTGGAGCCAGGAACCATGAAGACAAGAACCACATCCTAGGGATGGCAGAATGGCTGGTTGGAAGGTACCCGGATCTCCGACAATCTTAGAGAGCTATCATACTCCAGTCCTGAACCTACTATTTCCACACATATTTTATATGAAAGGGAAATATATCTCTTTTCTGATTGAAGCCATTGTCTTTTTGTTTTATTTTCTGTTCTTTGCAGCTGAACCTAATCCTCAGAGACATAGGACAAGACCAAATTCCATTATGAAGCATGTTGCCTTGCCTTTGCAACAGGGGCTTATGTACAATAATTCATTTGTCTACTTTATGGGAACCCTGCATCTGGATACAATGGTGAACAAAATCAGACATAGCCCCTAAGACATGATTAGCTTATAGTTAGTCAAATCATCACAGAGCAAATGGAAAACTGTAACTGACACAAGCCTTTGACAGACAAGCTCATGGTGTCAGCATAGCCCATAATACAGCCTTTGCTGAATCAAGGAAGACAGGGTCAGGAAGTGATATTTGAGCTGATGTCTGAAAAGTAGGCTGGAGTTAACTCCGTGATGAGGATAGGGAAGAGCGTTGCAGGTGGAGGTGACAGCACAGCGGTTCTGCAGTAGGAGAGAGCGTGGCAAATACAATGGGCAGAAAGAGGATGTAGCTAGAGTTGGGAGAATGAGGTGAGTTTGGTATGCATGAGGCCAGAGAAGGTTGCAGATGGGAGAATGAGTAGGTTGTTTTTGTGAGTCTGGTCCATGTTTTAAAAGCATTGAAAAACCACTGAGGGTTCTAAGCTGTTGAATGGCAGTGGTCTAAAGGGGAGAAGATAGTAGTGCAGGAGTTGGAGAGAAGTCAAAAGATTCAAGAGCTATTTCTCACTCATACTTTTGTGCTTGGGTTCCTGGTTTTGGTTTTTATTTGTTATTGAGAGGTTGAAGTGAACTAACTTAATTTTTGGTGAAGCTAGGCATATTTGTTAGATTGGACTGTATGCAAGTCAGTGACAACAGTGGTTTAAACAAGTTGGAAGCCTATTTCACTTTCATATAGATGTTGGAACTGATATGGTGGCTCTATTCCAAGAAGTCATAGAGATCCCAGGATCCTTCTGTCTTTTTGCTTTTTTGTCCCTAGGGTGTTGACTTCATCTGCATGACCTGACTTAGTGCATGTCAACGTTCCATCCCTGGAACAGGGGAGAGGAAAGGAGAGGTCCCCTCCCTTCTCTTTTTGGGTATGGTTTAGCAGTTGCACACATTGCTCTTTATCATATCTCAATGAGCAGAACTTAGATACATTGTCACATCTACATGCAAAAAAGGTTCAGAACTGTAGTATTTATTCTGTACAGCCTTGTGCCTGGCTAGAACTTTAGAGAGCGACTACTATAGATAATCAGATGGAAATATACACCTGTGGGCCAAATCCAACCATGCCCACTTATTTGCATGGTTTATGGCTACTTTTGCACTACAAGGGCCCTTGGTTCTCCAGCATGTGGACAGTGTAGGGGCCAAAAGGATCCCTGGTACCCTAGTGTGTGGGCTGGTTGGTGGCTGGACAGTTCCCCCAGGTCACCAACACAAGGGACTGACTGTGAGACTGATGGTGGCTGAAAGGATCCTGGAGAAACCGTATGAGGGAGAATGATTGTCGATAGAGCTGTAGATTCTATAGCAAGTGGGCAGGCTACTGCCCTGAGTAACCTCACTCCTCCATGACCCCAATATGTTGTCAGGCTGGTGACTGAAAGGGACCTCTGAGCACAACTCCTTGGCAGATTGGGGGCTGGTAGGACCATTGGAACCTTGGCATGCAAGCTGGCTACTGTCTGGAAGGTCCCCTCCCTGCCACCAGAGCACCAGTGCAAGAGACTGACAGTGGCTCTTCATTCCACAGAATGAAGGCAGGCTGATGGATGGAAGGACCTTCAGTTCTTCAGCACATGTGCAGGTAGGGAGCCTGAAGGACAAAGGGAACTGTGGCCTGTGGGTGGGCTAGGGACTGGAAGGACCCCATGGCACTAGAGCAAAGCCAGTTGATGGCTGGAAAGGGCTCCCGGGCACCAGAACACTGGAAGGATGGTGGCTGAAAGGGCTCTAGACTCAACTACTTGTGAGCAAGTTGATGACTAATGGCCTCCTGTTCCCTGGCCTGCAGGCAGGCTGGGGGATAAAATGATTCCTAGAACCTTAGTGAGTTTGCAAGTTGGTGACAAGGGCCACTGGGACACGGTCCCAAGGAAAGGATGGTGAAGAAGAGCCTAAAGGGGCTCTTGCTTCCACAACACTCAGGCCACAAGAGGCCAGAAGGGCCTTCAGTTTCCCAGGTGAACGCAGGCTGGAGCTTAGAAGGACTGACTGCTACATGGCATCTGGGCAGGCTGGTGGCTGAAAGGGTTCCAAGGACACTAGTTCATGTGCAGGCTGGTGACCCTAAGGGTCTCCAATACAGTTCCCTAGCTCACAAGCAACTGGGTGACCTAAAGGGCCTTCTTTACACCGGTACTCTAGAAGGACACTGGCCGAATGGGCCCTGGCTTACTACTGCACGTGAGCATGCTGAGAGATTGAAGGACTGGCAGAACCCTGTCGTGCAGACAGGCAGGTGGCTGGAAGGAGCCCGAGGGCATCATCGTGCAAGATGGTGGCTGAAAAAGTCCTCACTTTCCCAGCAGGCAAGCAGCCTGTGGCCAGAAGGTAACTCTGCTTTCCAGCATGCAAGAGCTGTAAGAAGACAAAAAGGGTCTCATCAATACAGTATGTGGGCAAGAGAACTTCTGGATGGTCCTCAGTTCCCCAACATGCATGGAAGCTGGAGGGCCAAAATGACCTGCAGAACTCTCGCTGAGAGTCAGGTTAGGGACCGGAAGTCCCTCCAGGATACCAGGGTATGGGAAACAGTTGCCAAAAGGCATCTGTCTTACACAGTGCCTGGAGACCTGGGGGCGGGTCTTAGAGTTCCTCGGTCCACCACAGGTTGGGGACATGAAGGATCCGCTGGTGTGTGGATTTCAGGATGGCTGGTGCTCAGAAGGGCCTCCAATCCAGTTATCCAGCTGCTGATTAGCTGGTAGTCGGAAGGGTCCTTGATACACCCGCATGAAGAATGGAAAGAAGGATGGTGGCTGAGAGGGCTCTCACTTCCCCAGTATACCTACAGCCTGAGACCAGAAAAGTCCTCAAATCTGTGGTGAGTGAGGCCCATATGGTGGCCCAAAGAGGTCTCATTTCCACAGTAAGCAGCTCACTGATGGCCATTTTACCCTCTGTTTCTCAGCAAGTAAAGCAAGGCGGGGAGGGGGGTAGTGTGGTGTTGAAATGACCCACGGAACCTTAGCAAGTGGCCAGATTTCTTACAGGAAGACCCCTTGGGGGCACCAGCGCGTACGGCAGGATGGTAGCTGAAAGAGCTCCTGCTTCCTCAAAACGTGGTTGGTGTGAAGATACAAAGGGCCCTTGGCTCTATAGCATGTGAGGCCGGGATGGTGGCGGAAGTGGCTATCAGTTACATAGTTATCGGCTGTAGAATTGCTGGAATGGCCTCCATTCCCCACCATGCCGGAAGCTGGGGGCCGAAATGAGCCACGGAACCCTAGTGAACAGCCAGGTTGCTGACCGGCAGGGCCTCTGGAACGCCAGTGTGAGAAAGATGGTTGCCAAATGGGCTTTTGTTTTCACAGCACTTGGGAGGCCTGAGACTGTAAGGGCTTTTAGTTCCCCTGTCTGCTGCAGCCTGGGGACCTTAAGGATCCATGGATGTGTGGATTTTGGGCTGCCTGGTGGCTGGAATGGCCTCCAATTCAGTTTTCCAGTTGGAAAGCAGTGAGTAGCCGGAAGTGCTCTCAGTGCACCAGTATGGAGAGAAGGACAGTGGCTGAGCGGGATCTAACTTCTGCAGTACGTGGGCAAGTTGTAGCAGGAAGGACCCTCGGTTCCCCACCCCTGGGGAGTCCATTTGGTGGCCAAAAGGCACTTTCATTTCCAAAGCACACTGGCCGGCTGAAGACTGGTTGGCGCTTGGTTCCCCAGTCCCAGGCAGGTCGGGGGCTAAAATGACCCAGGGAACTCTAGTGGGTGGGCATTTTTCTGACCGGAACCCCGTTCCCTGCCCCACCAGTGTGAACCAGAGAGGGAGAAGTATGGTGGCCCAAAGGAGTCTCCTGGCCACGGTAAACCTGAGATCTGAAGCCAGCCGAGCCCTCAGGTCCCCACCACGCGAGGCCCATAGGGTAGTCAAAAAGGCTCTCATTTCCACAGGGCATGTCCCAGTGATGGTTGGCGCTCCCTTTCTCAGCATGCATTTAGGCCAGGGGTTGAAATCACCAAGGGGACATTAAACGGCGGCCAGGTTTCTGATGGGGAAGTCCCTTGGGACACCAGCACTTAGAAGAAGGGTGGCTGAGAAACCTCCCACTTCCACAGCACACAGGCAGGAAGGACCACAAGGGCCCTTGCCTCTCCACTGTGCAAAGGCTGTAAGGTGGTCCAAAGTGCTCTTATTTCCACAGCAAGTTGAAGACCGATGGCTGGTTGACTTTTTTTTTTTTTTTTTTTTTTTTTTTTGTGACGGAATCTTGCTCTGTTACCCAGGCTGGAATGCAATGGCACTCTCAGCTCACTGCAACCTCCGCCTTTCAGGTTCAAGGATTCTCCTGCCTCAGCCTCCTGAGTAGCTGGGATTACAGGCGTGAGCCACCGTGGGTGTACATGCCACCACCCCCGGCTAATTTTTGTATTTTTAGTAGAGATGGGGTTTCACCATGTTGGTCAGGCTGGTCTCGAAATTCTGACCTCGTGATCCACCTACCTCGGCCTCCCAAAGTGCTGGGATTACAGGCGTGAGCCACCATGCCCGGCTGGCTGGTTGATTGTTTGTTCCCCAGCACCCATGGAAGCTGGGGGACAAAATGACCAGGCAGAACCCTAGTGGGTGGGTTCATGGGACCTTCCATGAACCAGTGCAGGTGAAGCATAGTGGCCCAATGGGTTCTCATGTCCACAGTGCACCTGTGGCCTGGGACCAGAAGAGCCCTTGGCTTCCCACAGCATGAGGCCTGTAAGGTGGCCAAAAGGGTTCTCATTCCCATGGCATTTGGGCAGGCCGATGTCTGGTTGGTCCTCTGTTCTTTGGCATGTAGCAGTCTGGGGTCCTGTATTACTTCGTTTGGATTACCATAAAGAAATACCAGAGACTGGATAATTTAGAAAGAAAAGTGATTTAATTGACTGACGGTTCTGCAGGCGGTACAGGAAGTGTGGTGCTGGCATCTGTTTCTGTAGGCCTCAGGAAGCCTACAATCATGGTGGAAAGTGAATGGGGAGCAGGCAAGAGCCGGAGCAAGAGAGTGGGGAGGTGCCACTTACTTTTAAACAACCAGATCTCCCATGAACTCATTCATCACCAAGGGGATGGTGCTCAGCCATTCATGAGGAATCAGCCCTCATGATCCAAACACCTCCCACCAGGCCCCACCTCCAAAACTGGGGATTACATTTCAACATGAGATTTGGAGGGGACAAACATCCAAACCATATCAGGGCTGAAATAACCTGGGGACCTCTAGTGGGCAGACAGGCTGGAGACCAGGTTCTTCAGGGTGCTGATAATTTGTCTTATTAATTCATAGGCTTTCGGAAGAAGAGAAGCCAAATCTGGACTTCAGCAGATGGGGAGAACAGCACATGCCCCAGAGATCATGGTCTTTTATCTGGATGCAGTGACCAGGTAACACTTTGTTTTTTCTTTCTTTGGGGAGGTGGTTTGTGTCTAGGTTGAAGCGTGTAATGCATATTTGATGACCAGAAGAGAGGAATATGGCAAGATTGTAAATGTTTATCAGTGTCCTTGTTCTCTTTTTTCCTGGGCCCTAGCTTCCCTTGCAGTTGAGTGTGGCCGTGTGACTAAGTTCTGGCCAACAGAATTTGAGTGGATGTGATGTGAGCCATATCCAGGCCTGGCTCATGATAAACATACCAGATGCCATCCTCTCTCTATGTCTCCATCTATAGTTAGGTGGAGAGGATTTCATGGACCTAGAGAAGGGCAGACCCACAAGATAGAAGGAACCTAGGCCCTTGAATGACTGTATGGAGTTGAACAAATACTCCCCTTCTCCAATCTTACTGGACAAGTGACATAAATGAGCAATAGACTTTAATTTAGCTGAGACATGGAAAATTCAGAAGTAATCTCCTATAGTAGCTAGTATTGTTGCTCTTTATTATTATTATTATTCTTTTTTGAGACGGAGTTTCACTCTTGTTGCCCAGGCTGGAGTGCAATGGTGCCGTCTCTGCTCACTGCAACCTCCGCCTCCTGGGTTCAAGTGATTCTCCTGCCTCAGCCTCCCAAGTAGCTGGGATTACAGGCACCAGCCACCACGCCTGGCTAATTTTTGTATTTTTAGTAGAGACAGGGTTTTCACCATGTTGGCCAGGCTGGTCTTGAACTCTTGACCTCAGGTGATCTACCCGCCTCGGCCTCCCAAAGTGCTGGGATTACAGGCGTGAGCCACAGCGCCCGGCCTTATTGTTGATCTTAACAACTTGGTGTCTTGAACCAGCTGAGTTCTCTGAAACCCATTTTAAGTCTTTTTTTTTTTTTTTTTTTTTTTTTTTTTGAGACAGAGTTTCGCTCTTGTTGCCCAGGCTGGAGTGCAGTGGTGTGATTTCGGCTCACCGCAAACTCCGCCTCCCGGTTTCAAGCGATTTTCCTGCCTCAGTCACTTGAGTAGCTGGGATTACAGGCATGCACCACCACACCTGGCTAGTTTTGTATTTTTAGTAGAGACGGGGTTTCCCTATGTTGGTCAGGCTGGTCTTGAACTCCTGACCTCAGGTGATCCGCCCACCTCGGCCTCCCAAAGTGCTGGGATTACAGGCGTGAGCTACCATGCCCAGCCCATTTTAAGTCTTTAAGGTCCTGGTGGTTGGACGTGAAGTTTGGGTGGTCAATATCACACTGCTGATCCTTGGCCACTGGCTTTTGTTGGTGGCTTCAGTTTTGGTGAGCCTCTCCTTTGAGCTGTACCTTTTGTGCACTCAACCCAAGATAAGATCTTGGACCTAGGCCGGCAATGGTCTCAGCAGAGAGCATGTCCAATAGGTATTTTAAAAGCCTTGAGGGTTTGTCAAAAGGAGTTTCCTTATTCTTGTTAAAGTCTCTCCCCCTGGCCAGGCACGGTGGCTCATGCCTGTAATCCCAGCACTTTGGGAGACCAAGGCGGATGGATCACCTGAGGTCGGGAGTTCGAGATCAGCCTGGCTAACATGGTGAAACCCCGCCTCTACTAAATATACAGAATTAGCTGGGGGTGATGGCACATGCCTGTAATCCCAGCTACTCGAGAGGCTAAGGCAGGAGAATTGCTTGAACCGAGGAGGCAGAGGTTGCAGTGAACCAGGACTGCGCCACTGCACTCCAGCCTGGGTGACAGAGTGAGACTCCATCTCCAAAAAAAAAAAAGGCTCTCCCCGACCTGCCTCATTTCTTCGTGCACTGTGGATCAAAGTACATAGGACAAAATTGGTCTTATAAGACAAAATACCCAAAAGTGATTTAAAATTGGTCTCATAAGACAGAATATAAGACAAAATACCAAAAGTGATTTAAAAATGTTAAAATATCAACATGAAATAGCAACATAAAGTATCAATATAAAATATCAATACAGTATATTAATATGAAGTTGATGTATTGTGGAGACATGAAACAGATGACTACACAAATATTTAATTGGCAATACTTGGGATACGTATTATGAAGGAAAAGTACTTTGTGCTATGAAAATAAACAGCAAGGGGATCTGACTTGAGGAAGTGAAAGGTCCGAGGGATGAGTAGGCGTTATCTACGATGTTATTAAAATCAGTGGTTCTTAAATTGGAGTGTGCAACGGAATTATCTGGAGCACTCGTAAAACACAGATGGCTGGGCCCCACCCAGGAGTTTCTAATTCAGTAGGTCTGGGGTGATATTGATGCTGTTGTTCAGGGACCATACTTTGAGAATCAATTGATCTGTACTATATCTCCCAACAAACACGCTTGAGCACAATGCTGAAGGTAGGTTATAGGCCAGCTGAAAAATTGCTCTACCTCACCTCTCAGGGGCAGCCAAGGGGCTGGGGCAGAACTCAAAAGTGGTAATCTCTAGCTGTGGGTGGTCTCATGTGTTCTCCCAGCATGTGATACCAATATCATACTTATCTACTATAACAGCAAAGGTTTGAGAAGAGCTGAGCTGGTCAAATGGGTAGAGGCAGGTGATAACTGTTAGATAAAGAGAGGAGTTTGTCTGAGGGCCTTGCAGCAGGAAACAGTGCTGCATCTTCACAGAACTGAGAGAAAACCAGTGAAGCTGTAGAGGAGAAAGTCCAGGGAGGACGATGGAAGAATAATTTAGAGGGTCAGCTCATCTAGGGCTTGGAGGACCTCATTAAGGACTCACATAAAGGAGAAGCCATTGAAGGTTTTTTCTTTCTTTTTTTTTTTTTTTTGAGACGGAGTCTGGCTCTGTCATCCAGGCTGGAGTGCAGTGGTGCAATCTCGGCTCACTGCAAGCTTCACCTACTGGCTCAAGTGATTCTCCTGCCTCAGCTTCCCGAGTAGCTGGGACTACAGGCATGTGCCACCACGCCTGGCTAATTTTTGTATTTTTAGTAGAGACGAGGTTTCACCATATTGGCCAGGCTGGTCTCAAACTCCTGACCTCGTGATCCGCCTGCCTTGGCCTCCCAAAGTGCTGGGATTCCAGGCGTGAGCCACCATGCGTGGCCACCATTGAAGAATTTTAAGCAAGGGAATGGATTGGAAAGGTGCAAGTATGCATGTGGGGATAGCAATTAGGAAGCTACTGCCTAGTCTAGGATGGAAATGATGGTGAGATGGTTTAAGGTGGATAAAGTGAAGATGGAAGCATTGGAAAGATGTTTCGGAGGCCAATCAATAGAACTTGGTGATTATTGGGTATAGAGGTTGAAGGATAAGGAGGTATCTGATATAATTCTCAAATGTCTAGCTTGAAATGTTTTGTTTTCTGAGATAAGCCACACTGATGGTCACATTTGGGAGAAAGAGCAGTTTTGGAGATGCTGAATATGGAATGCTTTTGTTTTTAATCATCTAATTAGAGTTGTTGGTTAGGCAGCAGAATATATGGCCTTGGACCTCAGAGGACATTTAGGATTATGGGTAACCTCAGAGAACCTGTGGTTTGTGGTGGTTTGGACCTTAGAGGATGTGTGGGTGTGTGGGGCTGGACTTTAGAAAATGTCCAAATGGACGTTGTTAGTGTGCAAAGAGATGGTCCCTGAATCCATGCTAGGTATGTGGAACAGAGATTGCAAACTCCAGTGCCTAGAGCGGCCAGGCAGGTAACATGTGAGAATGCGGGCCAGATGCATACTTTGGGTCAATGGTTGGGACTGTCTACTCCAGCTGTATTGAAATTGCATGGATTTTCAACTGAAAATGGAATTGCATGGATTTTCAACTGAAGCCAGGAATCTGGATTTTACCATGAAATGTCTTGGGTTTAGATATTGGTTCAATTTGAAAAATTAATGTGGGCCATGGCTGGGTGTGGTGGCTTATGCCTGTAATCCCAGCACTTTGGGAAGTAGAGGGGGGCAGATCATTTGAGGTCAGGAGTTGGAGACCAGCCTGGCCAACATGGTGAAACCCCATCTCTACTAAAAATACAAAAATTAGCCAGGTGTGGTGGCGCCCACCTGTAGTCCCAGCTATTCAGGAGGCTGAGGCACAAGAATCACTTGAACCCGGGAGGTGGAAGTTGCAGTGAGCTAAGATTGTGCCACTGGACTCCAGCCTGGGCGACAGAGCAAGACTCTGTATATAAAAAAAAAAAAAATTGATGTGGGCCAAATAAAACACATGTGTATTAAAGGGGGGCTGTCATTTGATAGCCTTTGCAAGGAAGAGTGTGTAGGACAAAATTGTGAGGAATTCAGTTGAGTGAACAAATTTGAAGCTCTGGTATAGGGCTGGATGCAGTGGTTCATGCCTGTAATTCCAGCACTTTGGGAGGCTGAGGCAGGGTGGCTCTCTTGAGCCCAGGAATTGGAGACCAGCCTGGGCAAAATGGTGAAACTCTGTCTATACTTAAAATTCAAAGATTAGCTGGGTGTGGTGGTACACGCCTGTAGTCCCAGCTACTTGAGAGGCAGAGGCGGGAAGATCACCTGAGCCTGGGAGGCCGAGGCTGCAGTGAGCGTGATCAAACCACTGCACTCCAGCCTTGGTGACAGAAGTGAGACTGTCTCAAAAAAAAAAAAAAGAATAGAATAGTCTGGTACAAAAGGATGTGGGGTGGCCAGGCAGGTAGAATCAGGAGAGCGCGGTGTCCTGAAAACCAAGGCAAGAGGACATTCAGTCTTCCTTGCTCTCTGGTGTCCCAGGTCCCAGTGATTCTAGGTTGGATGTAAAGAAAGTACTAGGTAGGTATCATTTTAGGAAATGCCCCTGGTGGAAAATGTTTCTGTTTTGATTCATTTCTCTTTAATATAGAAGACAGAGCTTCAAGGCTTAAAATACTTGCCTGAATCACATGTGAAGTCTTATAAACACTGTCTTGAGGGTGCGGTGGCTCATGCCTGTAATCCTAGCACTTTGGGAGGCTGAGGCAGATGGATCACCTGAGGTCAGGAGTTTGAGACCAGCCTGACCAGACCAACATGGTGAAACTCCGTCTCTACTAAAAATACACAAATTACCTGGGCGTGGTGGCGGGCACCTGTAATCCCAGCTACTTGGGAGGCTGAGGCAGGAGAATCGCTTGAACCCAGGGGGTGGAGGTTGCAATGAGCTGAGATTGCACCACTGCACTCCAGCCTGGGTGACAGAGTGAGACTCTGTCTCAAAAAACAAAACAAAACAGAAAAAACCCCACTGTCATGAGTCCCTTTCCTTCCGCGGTCCAAACCCCACCGACTTTATAATTTAAAAAGTCTTAAATCAGGTTGTGGTTTGATTTGATCCGGAGAGATGAGAAATTCAACTCTTGTGAAAGGGTTATTGTCAGGCCACAAAAAGCTGTAGGATTTGTTTCAAAAGCATCCTTCTGCTGGGGAAGTAAGCTTGAGTTAAAACTTAATAAGGTGAATGATGTCTCAAAAATAGTCAGTGAGATCTCAGTTCTATTCTATAGGCCCATTTTAAACTATTTGTATTTTATTTTGTTATTAATTGACACATAAAATTGTACATATTTGTGGGGGTACTATTATATAGGCTTCTATTATGGCATGATAGAAAGAGTACTTCTACAGTAAGAAATAAAGAAGGCTTACTGTCTGGTCAGGTAAATTGATGATCTTTGTCTTAGCTGTCAATGAGGATGCTAACATCTCTACTTACACTATGTGGGCCTGTTATATGGATAAAAAATGTAAATACCCAAAAGTGATTTAAAAATGTTAAAATGTCAGCATGAAATATCAATATAAAGTATCAATATGAAACATCAATATGAAATATCAATATAGTTTATCAATATGAAGTTGAACTAATGTTCTAGAACTTGAGAAGGACCTTCAACATAGACATCTGTAAATGATGTTATCTAGTACTCGCTTACATATGCTAATGATGAGAAACACCTTCAATGGACTATATAGTTTATTGTCCAAACCAGAACACTTTGGAGTGTGAAAAGGAGTGGAATGTGTTTAATAGTTACTCTAGAACAACAGGCAAAACCCAGGACTGTCTTGGCTAAAATGGGAGACATGATCACCCAGGCATAGGTGAAATGTCAGTGGATATATACTTGCTTTGTCCGATGATGTGGTGACATAAGATCTGTGATGCACAATGATTTTTTTCCTAAAAGCTCATTCTCTTGGATATGCTGTAACATCTCAGTTTCACAGACAGGAATCCTGGGCTAAGTGAGAGAGAGGAAAGTAATAAGCACAAAACTTACCATTGCCAGTTCTCTTTCTTGCTTCCAAAGGGCATTTAGGAATTCACCAGAAGGATTTATTGCTTTAGCATTCTTAACCTTAATGAAGTAATTTGAGTTTTCACTCTCAGAGAAGACTGTGGTGGGTGAAAAGAAGATTGGACAAGTCTTCACTGAAAGATATTAACTAGTGGAATTAGTAAGCAAAAGAGGGTAGGTTCAGTAGCGTCATATCCCAGGCAAACTAATGTACAATGCATTTATATTCTCATGCAAGTAGATGAGATTCAACAGTATGCACAGAATTTGAATGTTTCAAATGATTCATTTGGAGCCTGGGTGCAGTTCTAGCTAGCCCCTTTAGGCCAGAATGATTTGGGGACTTGTAGGTGAGATTAACAGGACAGTAATTTACATACGTTTTCATTTTGTGTTTCTTATCTTCTAAAGCTTGAGGTAGGTTTCATACCTTTGCTAGAAGTCTTGCTGGAATGTGATTGAATCACGGTGGCAGCTGATGTACTATTAGAAGGCAGAGCTATAGATGGACATTTCTCAGTAATCAGGTAAGTAGGCAAGCTGGCGTTTGTTCTCTGCATAATCTGAAGTGCTCTCTGATCTGCAGCATAGCACGTGAAAAGCAGCACATCTGAATTGACAAAGAGATCTTTATTTCTATTTCACAATGCACAGAGACAAGGTAGAAAGAGAATTGGAGTGTGAATTTATTTATTCAGGAGTGTGAGCTATCAGTTTGAGCAAAGGAAATGCTAATAGAGGTTATATTCCTGCTTCAAGACTGCGTTTCCTGTCTCATGTTGTTGTATTATGTTTGTGTGCTGGGTCCAGAAGCATAGCCTCCCACTCAGTGGGCCACAGTGGAACAGCAAAAGGAACAGCTGCCTGGGTGAGAGGATTAATCCATGCCCATTCCAGCTCTGTCCCTGGTCGAAAGGAATACGCCCCTAACCAGGCTGGGCCATACTTTCCCCTTTTTGCAAGTCCACATGTAAAGAGAGATAATTGAGGACATAATAAAATGATCAACTTGCCAAACCTTTGAGTTTGTAGAAAGTCGCCATCTAAATTTTTGTCTTTGGATGAACTGAATTAGTATAGTGTTTGTTTATTTTCTGGACCAAAATTCGGTGTTCCTGTATATGTAGGTGACCCTGCTGAAGTCAACGGCAACATCTTGGACACATTCAGATATTGACTTTGGGATTGGCAAAATAGTAGAGTCACTATCACCATCTCATGTCAATGTAGTCATTGCACGGTAAAAACAATGCATTCTTGTTTTATTGTGGTATTTTGAAATTCTAACTACCCTAATTTGGGGTCATGATAATATCTCTATTCAGAGCAGTAGCATTTGTTGTTATTTGATGTGTCTTGTGTGGTGATTCTTACACTGAATACTGGAGACATTTACTGCTACTTGTCCAATTTGAAATTGATTTAAAGGCTGTAAGTTCATACTGGGAAAAACAAAATTCTTTGGAACTCCATTGCTCACTTTAAAGAACATAACTTTCGATTAGCCTTCCAGTCTTAGATTGGTTTAAAGATGTTTCACGTCAGATGTCTGTGGCCGTTTAGAGCAGCTCCCAGGTGAGGAATTTACAGTGGGGAAATCACACCTGGGGGTGAGGAGTGGACAAGGGCATCTCTGAGCCAGCATTCCTTGTATAGTGTTCAGGCATTTGAGAAAGGGGCACTGAATGGTCGTTTGAATCATGTATTTTCTAGGCTCTGGAAAATGCAAGAAGGAAAGTTGGAGAATCCTGCTCAATACGGGATTATCAGTTAAAATGCATCTCCTTCCTAAACCAGCCCTTGGTAGTTCTTTGGAGCTCTGAGCAGAGAGCAGCAGTTCATGGGTAACATGGGAAGGTTTAAAGATCCTTCAGCAAAGATGTTGTGGAATGTTCAGAGTTAACCATGGTGGTGTTCAGTTCGGTTCCTGGGGCTTCCATTTCCTCCTGCCTTCTTTGGAAATCATTTCCTGGTGTTCTAATTCTGTATCTTGCCAAGTAGCAAAAATGTGGAGGAAAACCCCGGAAGTAACTTGTGGTTAAGTTTCAAGTTTTTTGGCTTTTATCCAAACACTTGTGAGCTTCATTTGTGTTCACATATAAGAAAAGCCAACCCGGATCTCCTAATAATGCTTTATTTAGTGCTTAAACTTTAATTGCAGGGTACAAATGATACCATTAGGAACCGATATCAATACTAATGCCACCTATATTATTATTTACTCTGCTGAAAACTAAGCTTGTTGAAATATATTTATTAACACTGCACCCCAGCACTACACATTTAAAGCTTCATTCTGTGGCTGTTCATGAATTGTCAGCGTACTACAGTGTTGAGGCTTCCTAGCTTGAGATAAGTTCATTATGAAATGGGAGTGATAAAGTGTGTTAGGGCATATTTTTTCCAGGTCACAGATACAAGCTGGTTTATGCAAAGGATGAAGCACCCTTTGTGTAATTCTAGTCCCTTTAGCTAACAAACAGTTAAATTCAGCATTTATGATGTATAAACTTTGCTCCTTAGCATTAAAATGTACCTTATTCATTCGGTAGATTTCTCTTTCAACCATGGCTATTGTTTGTCACTAACAGCTAGCTTTTGTGAAGTTAATAAATGTGCATAATAAGGACATAAAGGTATGGAGAAGTAATACTGTAATCCTTTTGTTTGGATAATCAGTCTAATGTATGCAAATTAAACCTTATTAGTACTAGGGTTTTGTGTCTGCTTATCAAAATGTGCCATTTTCATGAAAATTGGAAGTCCATTATATAAAGTTATTATTAACAGTCATTTAGGAATTATATACGGTATGCAAATTAAAGTTGATTACAACTAATTAAGGGCTTTCTTTGTTATTTGACCTTGTCTGCTTTTTATGTAAATATGTTTCTTTTGGTCTGGCATATTTTTAGACTCAGAAAAGTATATTAAGACAAGTTACATTATGTAGTTTTTAATATATCTTTGTGTTGCCATTGTCTGTGCCCCTCATTTTCCAGAGGCACATATGATATGTAAAGCCATGTATCTTATTTCACTATTTGGGGATGGTTCTCTAGGTAAGTGGAATTTCCGAAATAGAAAACAATCAAATTTCCAGGCACCTTCAATGAGTTTAATGGAAAATGAGCACAAATCCAGTATAACATATAAACAGTCTTCATGCCAGAATACCCTTTTTTCCACTATTTATTGACTTCAGTGAGTCTTGGGTTACAGATTTCCAAACGGAGCTAAGTAATAAATGATCATTACTGGCTTACAGGGTGTCCCGCAAAACCTAATTGTTTGTTATCTATGAAAGCATTCAGCTAAAGATAAGTGACTTTACCACAGAAAATGTAACAGTCTCAGTACCAATAGCCTTTAGGAAGAATTGTGCGCTCCCTGTAAAAATGAGGAGTTTCTTAGTGGGAGAGGAGGAAACATTTGAAGTGTGACTTTTAAACACTTATTAAGTTATATCTTTCCTTCAGTGCAGTTACTCTACTTGTTTTCTGTTAACAAAGAAGCTTGATACAGTGGCTGGAGCAAAGCATCCTGGGGCACTTGGTTTAATTGCACGATGGAAGAGATCTGTTAATCAATAGCTTTTCAAATGCCTTGAAGTATACTGGTAGGAAAAAGAATGTGAAGATAAACAGTCCAAGAAAAGAGGCCAGAATATTGCAAGAGTGGAGAAAAACAAATAGTTATCTAGGTATTTAAAAGGGGCAAGCAAGAAACTAGGAACCAAATCACCATTGAATTCATCCAAATTTTGAACATTTTCTTTTATTTTTTGACTTTGAACAACAGTTTAGTCTTTGAAAAATGCCATTTGAATGCTTATAAAGGGATTGAAAACAAAGTTTTAATTGAAGTAGAATATATGAACAGAAAAGTACACATATCATAAATGTACAGCTTGTTAATTTTTCACAAACTCAACACTCTGATGTAACTAGCACCCAGATCAAGGAGCAGTACATTAACAGCACTCCAGGAACTCTCTGCTTTTTCATAAACCAGGTTACAGTATATGTGCAGGTCTGTTTCTAGACTTTTTTGGGGAAAATTGACATCTACACAATCTCAAGTGCGCTAATCTATGAACATGGTATATCTCAGATAAAGGGACTCCTTTTTTTTTTTTTTTTTTTTTTTTTGAGACAAGGTCTCACTCTATCACTCAGGCTGGAGTGTAGTGGCACAATCATAGCTCACTATAGCCTCAACCTCTGGACCCAAGCAATCTTCCCACCTCAGCCTCCCGAGTTGCTGGGACCACAGGCATGTGACATCACATCTGGCTAATTTTTAAATTTTTTGTAGAGACAGGGGTCTCCCTATGTTGCCCAGGCTGATCCTGAATTCCTGAGCTCAAGTGATCCTCCTGCTTCAGCCTCCCAAAGTGCTGGGATTACAGGCGTGTGCCACTGTGCCTGACCTAAGGGACTTTTTGTGATTCAGTAACCTCCCTGGAAAATACAGGAAAATCAAGAAGAGAGAGGCTAAGTTCAGACATTTTTTGGGGAGTTTGAGGGTTTCTGCATCGATGTTCCACTTTACTATATCCTCTAGGAAGGATGTAGATGTGTTCCCAGGCTTCATGGAGTGGTTATAGCTTCCATGTGGAGCCTCCCATTTGCCAGCTACCATACTCTTTTATCATCTTTCCTACTGCAGGTGTTCAGTGTCTTCCTCTCTCCCAGGGCACCCTCCATCATTCCTTGCCACCTTTGCTCCAGTTTCTTAGCCGAGAGTTTCAGTATTATGAGGAGCATAGCGCCTTTGGTAATTTCCACTTTTGGTGCAGAACTCTTAGTGAACACTTTCTTCCCTGTTCCAAAAATAAGCAAATTTGTCTTTCTCAGGGTCAAAATATGCTCTGCTAAAATGTATAAGCCATTGTTTTATGTTCATGTTTTTTTTTTGACATCAAGTTTTTCTAGTAGTTCCAGACATTTTTGCCCCCTTGGCAAGGCATAGGACATTGGAATTCCCATCTCCATGGAAATGGAAAAACAAGCAAACAAACAAACAAACAAAAAACAGTTCTCATTTGCACCATGGCTCAATAGGTAGAAATGGAAAAAGGATCTCATGATGCTGGCCCCACAGATAATACAGACTGTGTCTGTATTGTACCACAATAAAGGGGCTGCTGTGGTGCAGCTTTCTGCCTTCTAAGAAGATCCTCTGCTCTTGTAGTTGTTGAGTGTGCCTGGAGAAGCTTCAGAAGGTTAGCAAGTACCTGTGTAAGCAAGAGAGAGAAGACTGAAAGGTAACTCAGAAAATTCTTACAATGGTGCACAGAGAAGGAGGCAAACGCCAAGTCTCTAGTTTGGCTTCAGAACAATGTAGAGAGACATAAATACAAGGAGAGTAAGGGTGATGCCCCCTTCTGTCAGGTGACTGGATATGTAATCAGCACTTCCTTTCCCATGTCCTGACTACCTCTGAGCCTGGGAATGGGAGATAAGGATACAAAACACTCCCGCCTGGTCCTCAGCAAATGGGTAAAATGGGCTGGGATGACTGCAGTTGAGCTGTAAGAGCCCTTAGGAACAGGGTACCCCAAAGTCACCATTTTGCTTTAGAAGGTTTATTTTACATTTCTTAAAATAACACGGTAAAATTATAGGCAACACAAACAAGATTCAAGCTATGTTAGTCTTTTAATTCAGGCAGAATTTAATGTGTAATTAAGATTAATTATATCATAATGGAATTGTAGACACATGATTATTGCATCATATTCCTTGCAGACATGCATCTTGCTTTCGCATCATTCTGGTTTCTCAGATTGAGAAGCATGCTGAGAGGCAGAGCCAATGGAATCCGGCTGCATTTGCAGGATGTGTTTGCTACAGGGTCGTTTTGGAAGTTAATTTTTGCCAATGTTCATTTCAGAATAATTGAAATATGCCCAACTGTGATGGCCTTTTAAAAATATCCTGCTTTTTTGTTTGTTTTGAGAGAAAGCCAACCTTAAAATATCTCCATTAGAAAAAAAAATCTCCATTAGAAGCTGAAAGGATTTGTGTGTGTTGTTAAGTTTAGGAAATCACCTGAGTGTTTAGATTGTGTGTGAAGGTGAAAAGAATTTATTTCTCACTCATAAATTCAAAATACAGGAGGGAATCCCATCTGGAAATGTTCTAGAATAGGCCACTTCCTGAGTCAGAGGGGAAGATGGGGTAAATCTTTATAGATAGTTTTGACTCTCCTATTTAAAAGAGAAAAGGAAATCTAAAGAAGGAAATTCCATTGTATACTATAGTATATTATTTAAGTATATAACAAATATGGCAACTTTGAGTCAATACTTAAATCTGTGTAATTAGACCCAGAGGGTTTTTTTAGCTTCATATTCTTGGTTGTTATTTCAACTGTAAAAGGGAATGATTCTCAAAAGTGAATAATATACAGATCTTTAATTACTTAATTATACACTTTTTATTATGGAAATTTTCAACATACATATTCAGAACCTTTTAAAAGAGAAAACATTTATTGGAGCCCAGTGTTGACCTAAATTATTTTTATTATGTGCTAATATATGATCAGTTATAACTCCTTCTGCTTACAGCTTTTATACAAGTATAAAACCAAATCAAGCAGCATATAACTAGCAAATATATACCCTGTAACATTTAAATTAACAATATTAATTTAGAGCAAAAGATGATGTTGTTTTTCTGGAAATACTTTTTTAAAAAATTTTGGGACAGTGTCTCATTCTGTTGCCCGGGATGGAATGCAACGGGCAGTCATAGCACACTGCAGCCTTGAACTCCTGGGCTCAAGGATCTTCTTGCCTCAGCCTCCTGAGGGGCTAGGACTACAGGCATGTACTACCACACTTGTGTAATTTTTTATTTTATTTTATTTTATTTTTTGTAGTGATGGGGTCTCGCTATGTTGTCCATACTGGCCTCAAACTTCTGGGCTCAAGCAATCCTCCCACCTCAGCCTCCCAAAGTGCTGGGACTGCAGGCATGAGCCACCGTACTCACCCTGGAATTACTTTTTAAACCTACCTATATTATTTTATCACTAGGTCACCACAATCCAAGCCATTTTACTCTGGCTGAAATGATTATAAATCCGTCTGAAAATTAGAGCACTGAAATAGGATAGTAACCTTTCATTATAGGGCAGATTGTCCAGGTTATCCAGAACATCCATTAAGATGACCATCTAAATCAGGAATTAGCAAACTTTCTCTGTAAAGGACAGAACCTGATAGTAAATACTTTAAGCATCGAGGGGCATACAGTCTTTCACAACAACTCTACTCTGCCATTGTATTGTGAAATTGGCTATAGACAATATTTATATGAATGAGCTTGGCTGTGTTCCAATAAACTTTATTTACAAAAACAGGTGGTGGGCAGGATTTAGCCATAGTATGGCATTTGCCAACCCCTGATCTAAATGAAAATATAGGGTTAAAAAATTGGGGAAATCTTTGTAGGCCATTTGAAAAATAGTACATACCCCAAATTTCTGGGAGATTCTGTATAGGTGGGGTATGTGTGAGTGTGTGTGCATTTTCAATTAGGTTTTCAAAAATTATACAAGTAAAACATCCTCATTTTGACAAGTGAAACAATTTGGAGATATATTAAGGAGCGTTATTGGCTGGGCATGGTAGCTCACGCCTGTAATCTCAGCACTTTGGGAGACCAAGGCAGATGGATCACCTGAGGTCAGGAGTTTGAGACCAGCCTGACCAACACGGAGAAACCCCATCTCTACTAAAAATACAAAATTAGCCGGGCGTGATGATGCATGCCTGTAATCCCAGCTACTCGGGAGGCTGAGGAAGGAGAATCGCTTGAACCCGGGAAGCGGAGGTTGCGGTGAGCTGAGATCACGCCATTGCACTCCAGCCTGGGCAACAAGAGCAAAACTCCATCTCAAAAAAAAAAAGTGTTATTAATCTTTCGCTCCCTCCATTCTCACTATCCTCAGATAAAAATATTAATAGCTTAATTCACAATTAACACTTTTCTTTGTGGGTAGACATATCTATAAAAACATTTAGGTTGTTCCTCTGCATCACTCCTTTGATGGGTTGTATTAGTCCATTTTCATGCTGCTAATAAAGACATACCCGAGACTGGGTAATTTATAAAGGAAAGAGGTTAGATGGACTCACAGTGCCACATGGCTGGGGAGACCTCACAATCATGGCAGAAGAGCAAAGGGTCGTCTTCCATAACAGCGGGCAAACAGAGCATGTGCAGGGGAACTCCCCTTTATAAAACCATCAGATCTCGTGAGACTTACTCATTATCACGAGAACAGCACCAAAAAACCTGCCCCCATGATTCAATTACCTCTCACTGGGTCCCTCCCACAACACATGGGGATTGTTACAATTCAAGGTGAGATTTGGATGGGGACACAGAGCCAAATCATCATGGTGTCTTCTATAAATGTTTCTCAGCATTAAAAAAAATTAGACAATATATCATGTATCAATCCAGGCCAACAGACATAGGTCTGTGTTTTTCCTTCAATTTCTAGTGTGAAAAATTGAAATAATAGTATATCGAATACCTATGTAACCTTGGTCTAGATTTATTTATTAGCATTTTACTATATTTGTGCTCATATTCTTCCTTCCATTCGTCAGATTAAGCCATGCAAAATTTTAAATACTCAACTGTTTTTGATCTTAAAAATGGCATTTTGATACAGTACAACCTAATATTTTTTCCTGAATCATTTGAGACAGAGTAAGTTGGACATTATAATGTTTCACTCATAAATAAATCACATGTATTGCCTAAAACTTAAGGACTTTTTTGTACATACCCATGAGGTCATTATCATATCTTAGAAAATCAATAATTCCCTTATAGCTTATATCCAGTTTATATTTAAATTTCCCTCATTGTATCTAAAATCTCTCTTTTTTTTTGAGACAGAGTCTCACTCTGTGGCCCAGGCTGGAGTGCAGTGGCACGATCTGAGTTCACTGCAACCTTTGCCTCCTGGGTTCAAGTGATTCTAGTACCTCAGCCTCTTGAGTAGCTGAGATTACAGGCATGTGCCACCATGGCTGGCTGATATTTATATTTTCAGTAGAGATGGGGTTTTGCCATGTTGGCCAGGCTGGTCTCGAACTCCTGACCTCAAGTGATTCACCCACCTCGACCTCCCAAAGTGTTGGGATTACAGGTATGAGCCACCATGCCAGGCTAAAATCTTTTTACAGCTACTTTTTAAAGAATCAGAATCCAATAAAATATCACACATTACAGTTCATTTTATGTCTCTTAAGTCTCTCTTAATTTAGAATAGTTCCCCACCTTTTTTGTTCCTTATTCTTGACCTTGGGAAGAGACCAGGTCAGTTGTCTTGCAGAATGCCCCACATTCTGTATTTGTCCGATTATTTCCTCTGGGTGTTGTTTAGCTTATTCTTCTATTCCCTGTGTTTCCTGGAAACTGAAAGTTAAGTCTAAAGGCTTGGTTAGATTTAGGTTTGGATATATTTAGCAAGAATAGTTTGTAAATGATTCTGTGTACTTCTATTATATATCATCAGGAGGTGTGTAATATCAGACTGTCCCACTGTAAGTGATTTGATAAATTGGTTAAGGTGGTGACCACCAAACCTCTTCTGTTCTAAAGGTATGTTTTTCTTTAACATTCTTTTAAGATAAGTGTAATGTTACATTGCATAGCCTGTTTATATGAATAAATATGAATAAACAAGCTACAGTTTATTCAAGCATTTCTTTCTTTCTTTTTTCTTTTCTTTTTTTTTTTTTTTTTTTTTTTTTTTGAGATGGAGTCTGGCTTTGTCACCCAGGCTGGAGTGCAATGGTGCTATCTTGGCTCACTGGAACTTCTGCCTTCTGGATTCAAGCAATTCTCCTACCTCAGCCTCCCAAGTAGCTGGGATTACAGGCACGCACCACTACGCCCGGCTAATTTTTGTATTTTTTTAGTAGAGATGGGGTTTCACCATGTTGGCCAGGCTGATCTCAAACTCCTGACCTCAAGCGATCCGCCTGTCTCAGCCTCCCAAAGTGCTGGGATTACAGGCATGAGCCACCACACCCGGCCTTCAAGCATTTGTTTATTGGTAGACATTCAGTTTGTTTCCATTTTTTTTTTGCCACTGAATTGTTTCATGAACAATCTTGAATTTAAGCGTTCTGAAATATTGGTGTGTGTATTTCTGTGGAATAGATTTCCCAATGTGGGTCAAGAAGCATGTAAATTTTTAATTTTGACATTTATTTATTCATTTGGCATTTAAAAATTGTATTTGGCATTACAAAATTCCCAAAAAATTGGTAACATTTCTATCAACAGTATGCGAGACTGCTTGTTTCCCCAAATCTTCAACATTATTGGATATAATTACCTTTTAATCCCCACCCCCCAAGTCTGATGGGTAAAATCCTATATTGTATTTTGCATGTCTGTGAGTACTAATGAGGCTGTGCAGCCTATTATATAATTTTTTACTCTTTAGATATCCTTTTCTATTATTACTCTTTGCCTGTTTCCCCCCAATATTTCACCTTACTTATGATTCTTTTGCTATATAAAAAAATTTAGATTTGAAAAATGTAGTCCCATATGTCTGTCTTTGCCTTTATGATTCCTGGTTCCTGGGTTGCCTGTCTGGTTTCAGAAAGTCTCCCTACACTAAGATAATATAAAATTATCCTAAATTTTATTTTATTATTACTATATTTTTCTTTTCTTCTTTTTTTTTTTTGAGACGGAATCTCACTCTGTTGCCCAGGCTGGAGTGCAATGGTGTGATCTCAGCTCACTGCAACCTCAGCCTCCTGGGTTCAAGCGATTCTCCTGCCTTAGCTTCCCAAGTAGCTGGGATTACAGGCACCTGCTACCACACCCGGCTATTTTTTGTATTTTTAGTAGAGACGGTTTCACCATGCTGGCCAGGCTGGTCTTGAACTCCCTACCTCAGGTGATCTGCCCTCCTCGGCCTCCCAAAGTGCTGGGATTACAGGCGTGAGCCACCATGCCCGGCCTCTATTTTTCTTTATTACATGATATGACAGAGTCTAGTTTTGGTTCCTTTTGAATAGCTAGAGATGATATCAGCATTGTATGTTAAATAATTCATCCTTTTGGCAAAGATTTGAAATTCCACCTTTGTTGAAATGTGAATTTTTAGGAATTCCATTTTTGCAGAATTTCTGCTCATGTAGTGAGTTCTTAGATATGTTTCGGTTTATTTCTGAACTCTCCATTTTCTTCTACTGATTTATCTATTTCTATGCCATCCTGTTTTTATTTTAGTATTTTAAAAGTAATTTTTAATCTTGAGATAAGACTTCACTATTTTTCACTTTAAAAATATACAGGTAATCAACTTTCAGTGATTTATTCTTCCACATGAACTTCAAAATCATTTTCCTCCACTCCTAACTCAGTTACTTAGAATTCTGGTGGAGAGTATTAAAAGCATACACAAATGTATATAAAAATGTATGTATATGTACATGTATAATACATTTAGGAGAAATTCACATTTTAATAGTGAGATTTATATATGTATATGTATGTATGTATAAATGTATATATGTTTATGTACATGGATGAATGTGTATTTTGTGTGTATGTAATACATTTATGAAGGATTAACATATTATTAGCCATATGACATTGAAATGATAGCAAAAGAGAGACTTGATCTTGGTGAATTTCCTCCCCAAAATACTTTCCCCTCACCAATGATGCCCAAAACTCAGAAAGATTGAGAGTTTTAGCCCAGAAGACAAAATTAATAGATTCGGGTGTCATTGGAGTGCAGTTTTCTTTTGAATTGTAAAAGATAAAGTGTTTTTCTGCCTGCTATGGGAATAAAAGTGTATCAGTGTATTTCTGTAATGTGTCAGTAATGTATTCCCAGGTGTGCTTGAAAACCTGTCTAGATACTATTAATGTCTTAGTAAATCCATTTCCATCTGTCACACTATAATGTATCCTCTCTGTGTCGCCCTCAACATACAAATATTCATTTTCTCTCTTCAAATTAGAGACTTTTAGTACGGGTCAAATACCATTACAGTGAACTCTGCAGGTGTGTCAAATACTTCCTGTATCATTTGGTGTACGATAGAAATTGCCTTCCCAGCTCTCATACCCTGTTTCTCCAGCTGAGGGGCTGGGGATGAAACAGCGTGGATTCACAACGCTCTCAGGCAGCCAGAATTTCTGTCATCAGCAGCAGGGTTTCTCTGCTGCAACTTTTCCAATTCCAGCTGCTTGACCGTCAGGGCCACTGACCTTAAATAAAGCACTCAAGAGCCTTAGGTAGGGATTTAGCAGGGGAGAAGTAAGCTGGATTTGTTAGTAAGTGAAATGAATGTTCTATTTGAAAGAGACATAGATCTCCAATATGGGGATAAAATCAAGGACTCTGGGCCCACTGTACCTGGGTCTGAATCCCAGCTCTACCACTGCCTTGGCATGTGGTATGTCAGCATGGGCATGGGACTTAAACCACTCAGTGCCTGAGTTTCCTCATCTGCAAAGTGGAGATTAAAATGGCACTAGAATCATAGGTCTATTGTGAGGATTGAATGAGCTGACATATGTAATGCATTTGAAACCATGCCTGGCATGCAATAAGTACTTCATAAGTGTTTATTATATTTTTATTATTTGTTCCTTGAGGGAGAAATTGAACACAGAGGCTGAGATTATAAGGGAAAAAGCAGGGAGGAGACAGGGTGTGAAGGTCTCAGATAGGTGGACAGCTTTAGAATAGGTTTGTATTCCAGGAGACAGATAGGGCACAAAGCAAGAAATTGAGATAGAAGTACTGTTGTATGAGTGACTACTTGGAAGGATTAGGGAAGAACTGAAATGTTGAGAGCTGTGTATTCCCAGTTATAACTGTAGTCACTCTGGGTCCTGGGCTGATAGCAGCATAACTAATTCCATACCTCACCTGCTGAGGTTCCATCCAAGATTGGCTGAGTTACTCAAAATGAAGGGCATCAATGGGCTGACCTGGACAATGTATGACAGAATATAAATCAGTCTGCTCCTTTTCTTTCTCCTCTTCTTTCTTTTTTGTTATTTTTATTATTATTTTTAGAGACAGGGTCTCACTGTGTTGCCCAGGCTGGAGCGCAGTGGCTATTCACAGGTACAGTCCCAATACTGATCAGCGTGGGAGTTTTGACCTGCTCCATTTCCAACCTGGGCTGGTTCATAGGCAGCCTGGTGGTCCCCCACTCCTGGGAGGTCACTATATTGATGCTGAACTTAGTGCAAACACCTGATAGACACAGTGCATTACAACCCAGAACTCTTGGACTCAAATGATCCTCCTGCCTTAGCCTCCTGAGTAGCTGGCACTACAGGCACGTGCCACCATGCCCAGCTCCTTTTCCTTTTTTTAATGGATAATTTCAAGCACATCTCGAAGTAGAACCACCAACATAATACATTTTCATGAATCCATCACTTATCTTCAACAGTTATCAACTCTTGCTTTATTCTTATCCTCATTCACTTTCCCATCCTGAATATTTTGAAGCAAATCCCAGACATCACTACATCTGCATCTCTAAAAGATGAGGACTTTTAAAAAATGATGGCTATATTTACAAATTAAAATTTACCATTTTAACCATTTTTAGGTGTACATTTCAGGGCATTAAGTACGGTCACATTGTTGTGCTACCATCACCACCATTAGTCTCCAGAAGTTTTTCAGTATCCCCAACAACTGTGGACCTGTTAAACGACACGCTTCACTCCCACTCCCATCAGCCCCTGGCACCTACCATTCTACTTTCTGTCTCTATGGATTTGACTACTCTAGGTACCTTATAAATAGAATCATACAATATTTGTCATTTTTGCATTTGGCTTATTCCACTTAGCATAATTTTTTTAGATGGATTCTTTTTTTTTTAGTATTACAGATATTTTTAATTTTTATTTTATACATTTTGGTTTTGTTTTCTAAAATTATTACAGTGAATGCAAATTATTTTTCTTATGACAGGAAAACACTGTACAGTAAAAATGGTTGTGAGACCTGGGGAGTTCTATTTTGTTGGAGGTGTTTGAGCAGAGCGTGTAGTTGCTGTTGTTAACTCCCAAGATGTTGAAAAGGAGACTGTTATAGACAGGAAGATGGCTATTACCTCTTTTAACCTCTATGGTGCTTCAGATTCTGAGAATCTATTGCACAAAATAGTAATTATAACTAATAATTATAACCACTATAACTATTAACATATAACCTGTAGTTATTAATAGTTATGATTAATAAAGTCATAGAATCTCAGATTTGTCAGGGAACTCAGAAGTCAACTTTCCCAGCCAATATAAGACAGTATGAAAAATCCTTGGCCACACATGCAGATAGAAGATTGCCCAATTAACTCAAAAAAAAAAAAAAGATATACAAGTGACTGAAATCAATGAATAAACTCAATATAATTAAAAAAAAAAAGAAAAAGTCCTTATGCGCTTTGAAAAAAAAGATGAGATTTCAAGTCAAGGAAAACAGATTGTACACCTAGTGACAAGACCTCTTTATTTTCATTTTGAAAGATCACAGAGTGGCTACAATACGAAAAGATTGTGTGTAGGCTATCATTTCATGCTTGAGAAACAAATAGATGGATTCTTGCTCTGTCACCCAGGCTGGAGAGCAGTGGTGCAATCTCGGCTCACTGCAACCTCTGCCTCCCCAGTTCAAATGATTCTCCTGTCTCAGCCTCCTGAGTAGCTGGGATTACAGGTGTGCACCACCACTTCTGGCTAATTTCTGTATTTTTAATAGAGACAGGGTTTCACTATGTTGGCCAGGCTGGTCTAAAACTCCTGACCTCAGGTGATCTGCCCGCCTTGGCCTCCCAAAGTGCTGGGATTAAAGGCGTGAGTTACCATGCCCGGCCGCATGTTTTTAAGATTCCTCCATGTTGTAGCATGTACCAGAATTTCACCCCTTTGTAAGGCTGAATAATAATATTCCATTGTATGTATGTACCACAGAATTCTTTTTAGAACATAACCACAATACCATAATCATACCTACAAAACAGTAACTTCTTTTTTTTTTGAGATAGAGTCTCACTCTATCACCCAGGCTGGAGTGCAATGGCTCAGTCTCAGCTCACTGCAACCTCCACCTTCTGGGTTGAAGTGATTCTTCTGCCTCTGTCTCCCGAGTAGCTGGGCTTACATGCTTGGCTAGTGTTTGTGTTTTCAGTAGAGACAGGGTTTTGCTATGTTGCCCAGGCTGGTCTGGAACTCCTGACCTCAAGTGATCCACCCGCCTTGGCCTACCAAAGTGCTGGGATTACAAGCATGAGCCACTGTGCCTGGCCAACAGTAATTTCTTAAAATAAGCTCATACCCAGTCAATATTTAAATTTCCCCATTTGTGGCCGGGTGTGGTGGCTCATGCCTGTAATCCCAGCACTTTGGGAGGCTGAAGTGGGCAGATCAGTTGAGGTCAGAAGTTCGAGACCAGCCTGGCTAACATGATGAAACCCTGGCTCTACTAAAAATACAAAAATTAGCCGGGCGTGGTGATGGGCGCCTATAATCCCAGCTACTCATGAGGCTGAGGCAGGAGAATCGCTTGAACCTGGGAAGCAGAGGTTGCAGTGAGCCGAGACTGCACCATGGCACTCCAGCCTGGGTGACAGAGTAAGACTGTGTCAAAAAAAAAAAAAAAAAAAATTCCCCAATTGTGCCATAAACCTAGTTTTTAACAGTCTGGTTGTTTGAAATAGGATTCAAATAAGGCCTATTCGAATGTAAATTAGTCCAACCACTCCAGAAAGCAGTCTGGAGATTTCTCAAAGAACTTAAAACAGAGCTGCTATTCAACCTAGCAGTCCCATTACTAGATATATACACAAAGGAAAGTAAATCATTCTACCAAAAAGACACATGCACTTGTATGTTCATTGCTGCACGATTCACAATAGCTAAGACATGGAATCAACCCAGGTGCCCATCAATGGTAGATTGGATAAAGAAAATGTGGTACATGTACACCATGGAATACTATGCAGCCATTTACAAAAATGAAATGATATCATTTGCAGCAACAAGGATGGAGCTGGAGGCCATTATCCTAAGTGAATTAACACAGGAACAGAAAGCCATATACCACATGTTCTCACTTATAAGTGGGAGCTAAACATTGAGCACACATGAACATAAACGTGGGAACAATAGACACTGCAGACTACTAGAGGTGGCATGGGTTGAAAAACTATCTATTGGGTACTACACTCACTACCTGGGTGATGGGGTCCATACCTCAAACCTCAGCATCACGCAGTATTCCCATGTAACAAGTCTGCACATGCACACCCTGTATCTAAAATAAAAGTTGAAATTAAAAAAAAAATGGCCCATTCATTGCAATTTTTCAATATCTCTTTTCTCTTTTAATCTACAAGTCCTTTAAGCTTTTCAAAATTTCCTATTTATTTGTTAAAGAATCTGGGTTGTTTGACCTGTAGAATTTTCCAGGGTCTAGATTTTGCCAGTTGCATCCCTACGTTGACATTTAACATCTTATTTTGTTTCCTGTATTTTCCATAAATTGATAAATTGGTAGTTAGACACAGAGGCTTGCTCAGATTCAGGTTTGATTCTTTGGCAAGAATATTTCATAAGGAGTGTTGTATACGGGAGACACATAGTATCCAGTGGTTTCTCTTTCTGTGATGTTAACAGCAATTAATGATCATTGTTTAGGTCCATTAATTCATTAGAGGTTATTCTAATTCTGTCATTCCTTCTTTGATTGTTAGCTGGAATAATTCTATGAATAGAAACTTTCCCTTATTTATTATTTCGTTACTTTGAGGCAGACTTTGTTAAAAGAAGGCAAGATAAATGCTTGTTTCTTTGCTTTTATTTACTAGTTTTTATACAAGTGAATTGGTTCCTTTGCATCCACAAAGGTGATTAACAAGAGTTTAATTTTGGGGTTTTTTTAAAGTGATTTTATGAACTCATGGATTTTTCAAATATTTGATGCATTTAAATTAATTTCCATTGTTATTATTATTGATATTCCCATTATCCCCTATTTGGTTAATGGACTCTTCAAGTTGGCGCCCTAGTTCTTTTGATGCAGCACCAGGATTATTATAGTTTCTTTGCTTTCTGGCGTAACAGGGTGATCCAGGCTCATCTTACACATTTTTCTTGTCCTTGCTATTTCTCCAAAAAGTCCTGGTTCCTTTTAATGGGAATTAGTATTTAGTAATCACAATCTGGGTCATGGAGTGCTCATTACTATTAGGCTAGCTCTTCTTATTTAATAATACATTCTTCTTTCTAGTTATAAACATAATACATATTCACTCTATAACATTTGGAAGATACCAAAAATAATAGAGACTATCACTATTTATATTTTGGTGTACCACATATGCCCATATATAAGTGAGGCTTTCTACTGAAATTATCCCTCAGAAAAGAAGGCATCACTTTATATGTGAGCTCTTATAAAACCTCTTTCATTATGGGATGACCTCTATTTGGGGAAGACATATTAGTTTGAAATGATCTTAACTCCTGAGAGTTTTGGATGTTTATAGAAGTCACCTTGGAGCTCCAGTGGCACAATCGGTTAGTGCGTGGTGCTTCTACAGAAGTCACCTGATAAAATTTGTAGAATGGAGGCAAAAAAATTTAGCACGGATTCAGTAATTAGGCCTGGGTATATGACCTCACATTGCCAAATATTGAATGATGTTATAAATGAACCCTTTAAAAATAATCTTTTTTTCTAGGGCAGAAAGAATTAAGTATACATGTACATGATGAATGAAAAATCCAATATTCTCATGTTACGGAGATGGACACTTTTAGTTGGGATAAAATTTCTAGTGACAGCATCATACACAGGTTCAAATAATTATGTATCTCAGACAGAATGGATTTGATGGAGATGCAGACTCTAGAGAACTGTGGGCTTCAAACTTATTACTTGTCAAGCCACTGAAAGAATTTTGAAAAGCAATATACTTTCTCATACTTTAAATTGGTATTTAAAGTTTTAATCACAAGGTTAAGTGGTTACAGAGGATGCAATTCTAGCATGTTGTAAATATTGACATTTCAGAATAAAACTGTTTCAAATGCTTGCCAGTCTTGGAAAAAAATAGAATAAAACTGCTATGTTAGTCTTTAAATTTATTTAAGGAAATCTAAATTCTATAGTGATTCAATAAACCCATCTTCCCCTAAAAAAGCTCACAAATTATTTTAAAAATTTGTGTTGTTATAATTTTCTATGTAATAATAATTATATTTCATTTTCCTCACAGAATTTTATCCTAACACAGGGAAGTCTCTCTATCATATTTCTTGGCAACAAATTGTATGTGTGCACGTGTGTGTATTTGAAATGTGAAAAAATTTTCCCCATGATCATAAGGCATGTTAGCAAATTGATCCCAGATAGAGTTACACAGTGGATTAAATTATACAATTGATCAAATTACAAATATTTGACAAATTTTAGTAAATGTTTGTCAAACTTAAAAAATTATATTGGAAAAGAATCTCTCAATGAGATAGATGAGACCTTTTCTCCTTAATTAATGTATTAAAAGTAAATATTATTCATTGCCAGAATGAGACTGCATTTGGCATCAGTTCTATTACTAGTTTCCTTCCTTCCTTCCTTCCTTCCTTCCTTCCTTCCTTCCTTCCTTCCTTCCTTCCTTCCTTCCTTCCTTCCTTCCTCTCCCTCCCTCCCTCTCTCTCTCTCTCTTCTTTTTAAGAGACAGAGTCCTGCTCTGTCACCTAGGCTGCTCACTGCAGCGTTGATCTCTGAGGCTCAAGCAATCCTTCCACCCCAGCCTCCTGAGTAGCTGGGACTACAGGTGTGCACCAGCACGACCAGCTAATTTCTTTTTTTGTGGAAGCGGGGTCTTGCTATGTTGCCCAGACTGGTCTTGAACTCCTGGCCTCAAGACATCCTCCTGCCTTAGCCTTCCGAAGTGCCACCACACCCGGCCACTTATTTCATTTTCTGTAAATGGAAGTTCTGAGAAAACTTGTTTATATAAACAGAAAGTTGGAAATGGAAAGAGTTTTGTTTATAGCTATGTCACTTAAGTCTTTGAATTTTCTCCCAGTTAGATGCCAAAAATCACATGATAATCTATCATCAGAAATTATTTTTAATCATCTGTTAGCTGACAACTCAATTTGGTCTTCCTTCAATTTTGTTGAAAGCAAAGACTTAGAAACCACCTTACGTGCAAAAAAATTTGTTATGTAGTCATTAAGGTCTTTCACCTTCTTGACACTGATGCCAGTACCGTATTTGGAATCAACCCTTTGTTTGGCACCCTGGAGATTTTTACATGCTTGTACAACATCCTGTGGTAAAGGTAGAAAGGGGAGACTATGAAAGGGGAGGCAGACATGAGAACCTGCTCCTGTATCATAAATGTACTTTCAGGAGGTCGGTTTTGGGAAAAGAGTCTATAAATTTGAGGATCTGGGGACAGATTCTTTTAAAACTGTCACCAGTGTACCACTTGGAAAGCCTTTACTGTACTCCCAAGTGTATGCATTAACCCAGCTGGAGATTCTAGAATCTCGCTGTGAAAAGACTCAGAACATGATTCTGGTGATCACAAGCATGTAAGGAATGAGGATAGCATTATTTTATGCAATGTGAATGGGGGAAAAGAGAAATATTTTGAAATTAACATTCAGTTTATATTATATGTGATATTAAATAAGTATGTATAAATAATAATTAAATACTGTAAGTAGATATTTGGCTATTTCATCCACATCCATAAGGGTTTAGATTATTATATAAGCTTGACAAAATCATTTTTGAGGGTAAACTACACATTGATCCATACTTGGGTTGTTTCCACCTTTTGGCTATTGTGAGTACTGCTGCTATGAACACGGGTATACAAATATCTCTTTGAGATCGTGCTTTCAGTAGCCGATTTACTTTTGTATTTTGCTTTAGCTGTATAATGTAAAAAATTTTAACTCATACAGATAAATAGTTGCAAATGGTAACAATTTGTAATAGCTCGCCATGGAGTGTTATAACTCATCTGAATGTAAACTCATCTATAATCACATAAGGCAAATTATGAGACATTTTAGTTCCAAAGTCAATCATTAGTAATACCTAAAAGCTTTTCTGTTTTTTTTAAACCCGTATGTGTACAATTTGGAAAGGATTTCTAGCCAGCTAAAATTTGTATCTTATGATACAATTTCTGATGCTATTTAAAGGAATTTTTGACCTCTCATTGTTCTTTTTTTTTGTAAGATATTCTCTCAAATGTTAAAAACAATCAGAGACATTTTGGGTTTTTTTTTTTTTGAGGACTTCATACTTTGTTTCAGTTTCATTTTTAACATTTATTTGTAATTTTAAAACTTGCAACAGTGTAACTCTCTTGCAACAGTGTAACTCTTGTAACAGCGTAACTCTATTGCCAAAATGATTCCTTCTAATAGTAAATATCTAGTCAACAAATATTTATGGGACAGCTCATATCAGGTCCACAATTCACAAACAATGAAGAAAACATACGTAATCCTTGGCTTCATGGAACTCACAGTTTACTAGGGTTGATGAATAGTAAATAAATAAACAGACAACTAAATAATTTTAAACCATGGGTTTTTATAATAGAAAATAACAGTCTACTGTAAGAATAACGGATAAATGCTTTAGGTGAGATGGGCAGCGAAGGCCTCTCTGAAGAGGTGACATTTAAGATGAGTCCTCATGGCAAGAAGGAACCTGCCATAATATGGGAAAAGAGCATTCAAACAGTGGGAGTAGCATGGACAGTGATTCTACAGCCTGAAAGAACTTGACGTGTTTGAAAAACTGAAACAAGATCCATGTGGTGGAAGCACATTCAGTATATTCATTTCCTGTCACTGCTGCAAAAACTTACCACAAACTTAATGGCTAAAAATAACACACATTTACAGTTCGCGGGGGGGTCAGAAGTCTGACCCGAACTTTAAGGGGCCAAAGTCAAAGTGTCACCAGGGCTGTGGTCTTTCTGCAGGCTCTAAGGGAGAATGAGTCTCCTTGCCTTTTCCAGCTTCTAGAGGCCACCTGCATTCCTTGGCTCGTGGCCCCTTCCTCCATCTTCAGAGTACATCATTCCAACATCTGCTTCTGTTCTCACATCACCTCTCACTCTGACTCTCCTGCCTCCCTCTAAGAACCCTTGTGATTGCATTGGGCCCACCTGGATAATGCAGGATCATCTCCCCATCTCAAGATCCGCAATTACATCTGCAAAGCCTCTCTTGCCATGTAGGGTGACATTTACAAGTTCCAGAGATTAGGACATGGAAATTTTGGGGGCTGTTTTTCTGCCTACCACCTTCAGGGAGTAGAGAAATGAGAAACAAAGCTGTATAAATGAGTGTACTATGTTCTATTTCAGAGATGTTTTAGTTAGCAGAGTTCGTATTCATTAGGGTTTAATGTAGGCTGCGATAACAAAGAGACTCTACAATGTTTTGGCTTAAACAAAATAGGAGTTACTTCTGTTTCATGTAATAATCCCGAGGAAGGCAGTCCAGGGCTGGGAGGATGGCTTTGCTTCATTAGGTCGTTCAGAGGTCCAGGCACATTCTGTCTTGTTGTATTGCCAGCCTCAACACGTGACTTGCTGGTCATGGTCTAGGATGGTTATGAGTTCACACTCTAGCAAGTTGGAAGATGGAAAGGGACAGCAGGATACCACACTCATTCCTTTTACAGGCATGACCCAGGAGAGGCACATAAGATTTCCACTCACATCCCAATCCCTAGAACTTTGTCACGTGATCACACCTGACTTCAAGAGAGGCCAGGACATGTAATCTTTGGCTAGATGGTTTTTGGTCAAACTAAAACTCAAGTGTTTCATTATTATTATTATTATTATTATTATTATTCTTGTTGTTTTGAGACAGGGTCTCATTCTGTTTCCCAGGCTGGAGTGTAGTGGCTTGATCATGGCTCACTGTAGCCTTGAGCTCCCAGGCTCAAGTGATCTTCTCACCTCAGCCTCCCAAGTAGCTGGGACTACAGGCACATGCCACCATAACTGGCTAATTTTTTAATTTTTAAATTTGTCTATAGAGATAAGGTCTTGCTATGTTGGCCAGGCTGGTCTTGGAAAGTGTTTCATTATTAAAGGAAGAAGAAGAAAATGGAAATTTGTCTCTGCAACAAATTTCTTTATAAAAGCATATTGATTTCATGTTTTATTTTAAGAATTAGTATTAGCACCTTCCCTTGAGACAGCCATTGGCCTCCAGTATAAAATGGAAATTATGACACTTGCTGCCATATAATTATAAAAAGTTCTGACAAGTTTGCAATTTAAGGAATGCTCCTTAATAAAATTGACAATTTGCCTGGCATCATTCAACCTTATTTTGAAAAATGCTGACATCACACTAATGCTTAGAGCTTGTCTAAATAGAATAAGAACTACTGTAGTTGAAAGCATTGTGGAGCCAGCATTGATACAAGTTGCTATTTCTCCAATTTATTCAGTAAAGTGCTTACCACTTTATTATTGACTTTTGGGTCATAAATTAAAACTTATCAACATACTTGAAGACTGTGTTCCTGTTGAATAAGTGATAAGTGTTTATATACCAGAAGCCTTCCTCATAGTCATGTGGAAGAACATATACATAAAAACAGGCAAAAAGGACAAGTACACAAATCCATTCACTTGTGCTGATGAATTGCAGACTTGACATAACATATGCCCTTGAACAGATTCATAAGATATGTAGACTCTTGGATCCTATTTCAGCTGTTTCAGATAATAGTACTACTGATATGTTTGCAGCAGTTTGCTTATCTATCATTCATTCAGAAAATATCAGTTGAGCACCTACTATTTATCAAGCACTATTCTAGGTGCTTGGGGTACATCAATGAATAAAAGAGACAAATGTCTCTTCCCTTTATGGAATTTACATTTGTATTGCAATACCCATAGATCACGGTTTACTAAACACTTAAACATGCAACATTTTTATTGAAATGTGCTCTATATACAGAAAAGCACACAAATTATAATTGAAAAGATGGATGAATTTTCCTAAAATGAACAAACCAGCATAACCAGAACCCCAGATGCCCTTTGTGTTGCCTTGGTCACTGTCCTCTGGGAGTGACCACTATCCCGATTTCTACCACCACAGATTAGCTTTGCCTGCTTTTCAACTTTATATAAATGGAATCATACAGTACATGCTCTTCTGTAGCTGGATTCTTTTTCTCAACATTTTGTTCGTGAGATTCGTCAGGTGGTTTTGCGTAGTTGTAGTTAATTTATTCTCCTTACTATACAGCATTCCATTGTGCACGTATTCTACACTCTTCTTACCCATTCTCCTGTTGATGGATATTTGGTTGTCTTACATTTTGGGGTATTATGAATAGTGTTAAACATTCTTGTATACACCTTTCAGTGGATATTTGCATGCATTTCAGTTGGGTATGAAACTAGGCATGGAATTGCAGCCTTATAGGGAATGCTTATGTTCAACTTTAATAGATATTGACAGTTTTCCGAAGTGTTTGAACCAATTTACTCTTCCTCCAGCAATGTAGAAAAAGTTTTAGTTGTCCCACATCCTTGTCAGCACTTGGTATTGTCTGTCTTTTTGATTTTAGCTATTCTATAGATGTGTGGTAATATGGCATTATAGTTTTAATTTGCATTTCCTTGATGGCTAAGTGGGGCTCTTTCCCTGCATTTATTACACTCATTTGGATATCCACTTTTTTGAAGTGTCTGATCAAGTCTTTTGCCCATTTTTCTATTGAATTGTCTACTTTTTTCTAATATGCTTTTCTATATGTGCATTTTGGCATCTTGCATTGAAAGATCCTATGTGTACTTATATAATCAGGTTTAAATTTTGTTTGCATAATTTTTCCAATAACATTAAGCTGTTTAATTTATACTGAAAGAACTTAGAGCCTTATTTTTATGCTCACTGTGAGTTGTTTCAAAATGATGCTGTAACTTGGCAAGGACTGCAGAACTATTTTGAAAAATTTCACTGCTTCAACTATGCTGATGACTTGTGCACCGTTTTAACATGATAAAAGCTTAGTGCTATAACAAATTCAGCCACCATTTTATTCTGCCTTTAAATGACATCGTGAGAGCATTTTAGGTACATTATTTTCATTTTATGTACTGCCAGTTGCTAGAGAAAGATTCATTTGATTCCAATATGCTATTTTTTGTTGTTCATCTCCAACCCAATCAATCTTATCACTCCCATCACTGGGTTTTTGTTTAAAATGTCCTCTTTTTAATCTGTAATCCATTTCTGGCTTTACAGGTAATAATTGCAAACCATCTGAAAAAATTGTAAATAATAATAGCCCACAGAAACTGCCTTGTACCAGGCACAGTTCTGTACTTTAACTCATTTAAACCATATGAGGTAGGTGCTATTATCAGCTTCATTTTACAGGTGATGAAACAGAGGCTTGGGAGAAGTAACTTGGCAAAGTTGCTGTTAATTGGGAAACTCAGAATTCAAACCCTCATGCCTAAGCCTTACTTCCCCCAGCCCCTTTATCTGGGTCTGTCAGCTTGACATGGCAGATTTCCCACTATCAGCATGATCATTGGCACACTTCACTCTTTCTTCTTACTCTTCCTCCACAGAGCACATGCAGCATATTTATAGACTTCTGCCTCTTCCTTACATGGGTCACAGCCTGGTCCTCTTTTTTTTTCTTGTCTGACATTTGGATTTGGGGCAGAGAGAGAGAGGCCCTTTTTGGATCTTGAGCCTTAGCAATACTCCCTATCCTCGATTTGAGAGCTCTGTCTCAGTATTTTGGGCATAAACTCAGCTAATGACAAAGCCGTACTGTGACTTCCCATTTGCTGCTGTCCCTAATGTAAATCTCAATGGGATAGCAGCAATGTTTTGGTCCCTACAAATGATGCCGGGGGTTATTAAATATGATTTTCATTTAGAAAGTAGAGCCCCTGGGTGGCTCTTATCTTTGTTTTGGGAAACAAATTGGCCCTTCTCTAGTGTTCTGAATATTAAAATAGAATTGGGTGTGGAGTTCTGTCTTGGACCTCATCCAAATGATTCTAATTATCGAGGCATGCTGACAACCAGGTATAAAAGTAGTTTTGCCTACAAAATGGTCTTATGGTCTAGATCCCAAGTATAATATAGGAATAAAGCTTTGGTTGTTTATTTGTATCTTCTCATGACTGTGACTTTTTAAAAAAATGGACAGTTCTTTCTTCTGCTATGATCAAGTGCCTAAAATTATAAAATATCTATGTCTTCAAAGAGGGAGAGAGTAAAACGGAAACTCAGTAGAAAAAAAAAAAACTTTTTTCCCTCTTTTATCTTTAACTTCCATAAGCTGGGGGAGGTATCTTAGTCAGGGTTCTCTAAAGGGACAGAACTAATAGGATAGATGTATATATGAAGTGGAGTTTATTAGGAGAATTGACTCACACGATCACAAGGTGAAGTCCCACAACAGGCCATCTGCTAGTTGAGGCACCAGGAAGCCAGTCCGAGTTCCAAAACCTCAAAAGTAGCGAAGCTGACAGCACAGCCTTCAGTCTGTGGCCAAGGGCCTGAGAGCCCCTGGCAAATCACTGATGTAAGTCCAAGAGTCCCAAAGCTGAAGAACTTGGAGTCCGATGTTCGAGGGCGGGAAGCATCTAGCACAGGAGAAAGATGAAGGCCAGAAGACTCAGCCAGTCTAGTCCTTCCATGTTCCTCTGCCTGCTTTATTCTAGCCACACTGGCAGCCGAATAGATGGTGCCCACTCAGACTGAGGGTGGGTCTGATTCTCCCAGCCCACTGATTCAAATGTTAATCTCCTCTAACAAGACCCTCACAGACACACCCAGGAATAATACTTTGCATCCTTCAATCCACTCAAGTTGACACTCACTATTAACTATCACAGGAGGCTTTGGCTTTTTTTTTTTTTTTTTCAATGGTGGCATTGATGGCTCTGTTCAGAACACCACAAGTGTGAGTTTGTCTAAATTGTATTTAGTGGAAATTATTAAGTGGAGGCCTGAGAGTCAGGCTCACTGTCTGGAATTTGCTCTCTAACCTGCTGTGGTTTGCTAGCATTTTATCAGCTGATTAGTCCCTCAGGATTCACTCTGTGAGGCCACATTTATTTTTTTATTTTTTGAGATGGAATCTCGCTCTGTCACCCAGGCTGGAGTGCAGTGGCGCGATCTGGGCTCACTGCAAGCTCTGCCTCCCAGGTTCACGCCACTCTTCTGCCTCAGTCTCCCGAGTAGCTGGGACTACAGGCGCCCTCCACCATGCCCGGCTAATTTTTTTGTATTTTTTAGTAGAGACAGGGTTTCACCATGTTAGCCAGGATGGTCTCAATCTCCTGACCTAGTGGTCCGCCCGCCTCGCACTCCCAAAATGCTGGGATTATAGGCGTGAGCCACTGTGCCTGGCCAAGGCCACATTTTTTATCTGTCTGGCAGAGTCCACTGTGCTTGGGTAACAACTAGAGCCCAAAGCGAGTGGCATAAATTATGAGAACTGAAATCCTAACAATGAAAGACAAGGAGTTTATCAAGAACGTTTTGTTGCCTCTGGATCTTGGATCTTTTTCACTCCTTCTATGAGTCATTCCAGTTCTACTCACTGTTTAGCTTTCTTGAATGGTAGGAATGTGCTCAAGAGAATAGCAATAATTTATCCCCCACCCCTTAAGATACCTTTTTCTTTTCATCTACTGTGTTCTAATTTTGTCATCTTTGCTAATGGATCTTGGGTGGGGGAATACTTTATGACTTGTTTGGCAATCAATCCAGAAGTTTACACTAAGTATAGTGAAAGAGAAAAATCAATTTCCTTAAGACACGAGGTACAAATTGTTTGATGCCAGCCTGAGTAATTTTACAAAATGACCTCCCTTGCTATACAGCTTTCTTTTTTTTTTCACAAGTATTTATTAATGTATCCAAAATGAGAAAATTTAAGAGTATTCATACGCTTGACAGGCCTATTTTCAATATCGCACAATAAATTACTGTGATGTGAACATGCCTGGGTCTCACTTCAGATACTGATGGACTTGCATGAACAGTAAGCATCCAGATTTCCTAGCTCATGAGGGACTTCCAGCCTTCATAAAGTCCCTTTCTCCCCAAAAGGATTTCTGTTAGTCATTAGAGGGAGGCTTGCAAGTGCTCACGAACCATCGTGCAGGGTCAGCCATCCTGTTTCTCTCACTCTCCAAGTCCTCCTAGTCGATGGCTTTTGTTCATCATGCTGCTTGATGGTGCCTCTGGTTGCCACTGCCTTGCCTCTGATGCTTTTTGTGAGAACACCAAAAGTGCTGTTTTGATGCTCACAGAGGCACTCATCCTCGGAGCCATGGTAAGGCTTTACAGAGTACAGAGACCACCCATTCCCCAGCTCTGGGTTGTGCCTTGTCACCAGAGATACCTAAGAATTTCTTTTGTTACCCCCAAGTCATAACTCATAGGATCTCTAATGAAAATGGTCCTTTCAGTTTTGGCCTGCACTTCTTCTCTTGACTGGAACTCAAGCTCTGCTGCTGAGGCCCATTGGATAACTAGTACCAAGATGTTCTCCATTTTCCCTTCACCTCTCATTCCTGCCTCTATCTGGGCTCAATCCCCTCTCACTTTATTAAAAAAGCATATTAACATGCACATAAATAAACTCTTTTGTTTCAGGGGCTGTGGTGGTGTCTCAAGACGCATGGTCTCAGACTGATCAGGGTGCATGCTCTGGTTAAGTAGCCTAGATCGGAGCTCTTCCAAGTCAGCACATCAAAACCTTCACACTTTGTTTTTTTTTTTGAAACGGAGTCTCGCTCTGTCGCCCAGGCTGGAGTGCAGTGGCGCGATCTCGGCTCACTGCAAGCTCCGCCTCCTGGGTTCATGCCATTCTCCTGCCTCAGCCTCCCGAGTAGCTGGGATTACAGGTGCCCGCCACCACGCCCGGCCAATTTTTTGTATTTTTAGTAGAAACGGGGTTTCACCAGGTTAGCCAGGATGGTTTCTATCTCCTGACCTCATGATCCACCTGCCTTGGCCTCCCAAAGTGCTGAGATTACAGGCGTGAGACACCGCATCTGGCCAGAACCTTCATACTTTGAGAAGGTGGTGAGCACTGGGATGAGCCCTGATAATTTCTGTTATATCCCCTGTGAGCAGTCTGCTTGGCTGCTCTGCCTGCCACTGCCATTCTCTTCCTGATTATCCTTGTTTTGTTTCCTCTCTCACTTTGTTTGGATGAAATGTAACTTTGGTGAAATGCATTAGTGTTCAATCTGTTCTGTTTTGCTTCAGTGAAAGTTAGTGTTTCACTTCACCCTGTCCTTTGATCAGTGCATTTTAGAAGGAAGCAGATCACATTGGTGATATTTTGAATGTGGCTATCACAATGTAGGTAATGCTGCCTTTTTCTTATTGTTCACAGTGCAGGGCAGGTGGGACTGCAGTGGTTCTCATATCTGGCTATACATTAGAATCACCTGGGGAGCTTGAGACACCTACTAATGCCCAGGTCTGACCCCTCCAGAGACTCATTTAATTGGTCTGGAGCCCAGTAAGGACCATGTGTCAGACGAAGTTTTGATGCTGAAGAGACAGAGCATCTGACCTTTGATCCCAGGGACCACCCAATCTGTCAGAAATCACCATACACATCTTTGGTTTAGCATTATGCCTTAATGTCTTTTACCAAAAAAAAAATAAAATTCTGGGAACATCAAAATAGCTAGCCCAGAATGAAACTTCCAGCATCCAATTTAGCACACTGAAAACAGTCCATTTCATGAACACAAAAGTTTTTCAGATTTTATTCCCATTATCATACCTCTCCAGTTTTCTTTTCTTTTCTGTGGAGGAGAATATTCTCTGGTAACTCAGAAGAAAGGAGTGAAGATGAGGTTGGGAACATCCATATCCAGGAGAATATGACGTTTTTCTGGGATTTGTGTAAGTTTAAATTAAGAACACACCTGCACAAATGTCAGAAATAGGCCCCCATCTAATACTATATAAATAGGTCATTATTACAGTTGAATGCTGTGATGGTTTCCACACAAGAAAGCAGTAGGGATCTGAATAGGGAAAGATGAGGATGGTGTGAGCAAGGCTGCCTCCAGAATCCTGCGGGTTCTGAACATTTTCCTGGAGCACGAGATCAACATGCATGTAGAACAGGGATTGGAGAATTCAGCATTGCAGCAGCTCCGTGGGTCTTCTTGATACGTACATGCACATGTTGACATGGCAATAGAAAGCATCACTGCAATAACTCAGATTGTGAGATAATTATGACTTATTCATAGCACTGCAGGCCGATTACAATAATGATTACATTTCTATTACAGTTTCCTCCCATCCTCCTTCCTGTCCCCAGGAAGCCTAAAGAATTTTACTCATTTATTTTCACCACGCGCCCATAGTTTAGTTGCATTCGCCTCTTTAAACCACAAAGACATGAACCGAAGGAAAAAAAAAGTTACTGAAGTTCCTGAAATAAGACAGAATTAAAACAGACCTAAACATCATTTGCATTTGTCTGCTTAGATTTTATTAAGCCATGAGAGAGCCATAAGTACTCAGTGTAGGTTCTTGTAAGCTGGTCTTAGTAGCTAGAGCAACAAAGAAAGGCTGGAAGAATGATGTGGGTCATAGAGGAAAGACCATGTGTTATTAGACTTCTCTTTGAAGGTACTGGAGTGATGAGAAGAGGTAGCACTGGGGAGCATATTAATTCCTTCTCTTGGAAACTGCAAACAAATAGGGGAATATAGCTACTTTGCAGAGTGGCTCAGCAGTATTTACTAAAGCTGAACATATACCTGCCCTGTGATCTAGAAATTCCACTTCTGTGTCCACCCAAGAGAAATGAGTGCACATATCCACCAAAAGAAATGCGTTACAGTAATATTTATAGTGGTCTTATTCATAATAGTCCCACATTGGAAACAACCTAAATGGCCATGAATAGGAGAATGGATAAATAATTTATAATAGATACATACAATGAAATACTACTCAGTCAAAACCAAAGAGCATAAACCAACAAACTAACCTCTTACAGACTATATGATTCATTGATACAAGTTCAAGAAGAGGCAAAACTAATATATGATGATAGAAGTCAGAATAGTGATTATCTTTAAGGGTGAGTATTGACTGAGAGAGGGGGCGTGAGAGAACCTTCTGGGTGCTAGAAGTAGCCTGTATCTTGGTTTGCTGGCGGCAACCCTGGTGTGTACATATGTCAAAATGTATCGAGCTGCACACTTGATATTAGAGTACATTCTATACTGTATGTATGGTGTACCTCGATTAAAACAAATAAAACAAAACAAAAACAAGAATTATAGATAGGGAGAGGCATTGATGTCAGAGTGTCATAATAAAAAACAGTCAAGAATTATGTAAAGTAAGAAAAAGTTGACTGGGCATGGTAGCTCACACCTATAATCCCAGCACTTTGGGAGGCCGAGGTAGGCAGATCATTTGTGGTCAGCAGTTCGAGCCCAGCCTGGCTAACATGGTGAAACCCTGTCTCCACTAAAAATACAAACATTAGTTGGGTGTGGTGGCAGGTGCCTGTAATCCCAGCTACTTGGGAGGCTGAGACAGGAGAATCGCTTGAGCCTGGGAAGCAGAGGTTGCAGTGAGCTGAGATCGCACCATTGCACTCTAGTCTGGGCGACAGAGCAAGACTCTATCTCAAAAAAAAAAAAAAAAGAAAAAAATTAAAAGTTGATTATATTATTTATACTACAGTAATTTTATTTCAATTTCTAGGAATTGTTTTCATGTGTTAATAAATTACTAGCCCTTAAAATGATCTTCTGGTAGGCAATTAGCAAAATATATCTATGCTCTTCCTTATCCCTCTACCAATAAGATAGTCATTTGCTTTTGTATTTATTATAAAGATATTTGTGGCAGACTGTTCTGGTTGACTACCTGGGAGCCATTCCCAACCTTTTATCCCTCGCAGATTTTTTACTATAAATGTTGGAAAAATCAGAGTCACTTTCTCAGCCTCTCTTTCATGTCTCGTACCTAGATCCCATCTCTTTAAGTTTTAGGATCTCTTGGTGGGAGGTAGTCAAAGAATTTTTAGATATGTTTTACAACTGCCACGGCATCTACAAGTGATATAAATTATTATGCATTTTCAGCTTTCAATCACTTAATTTTAACTAGGAGAAATGGGAAGTCAAGTACAACTTCCTTGGGTTCCATCATGCCCCTATTTTAATTTTGGCCTGTAGATGGTCTTATGAGCCAATCAACAAAGTTAGGCGAGAGCTGTTGGTGAGGCAAACCAACTGTATCTGCCAGAGATTTCTCTTCTTTTGTTGGTCCAGGCAATAATGGGCCAAACAAAAAGCTCCTTACAAAAAGGGATAACTCATAATTAGTAGGACAACCCCCCCCCACATTTCTTTTCTTTTTTTTTTTTTGAGATGGAGTCTTGCACTGTCACCCAGGCTGGAGTGCAGTGGCACCATCTCCGCTCACTGCAACCTCTGCCTCCCGGGTTCAAGCAATTTTTCTGCCTCAGCCTCCTGAGTAGCTGGGATTACAGGCGCCATCACGCCCGGCTGATTTTTTGTATTTTTAGTAGAGATGGGGTTTCACTATGTTGGCCAGGCTGGTCTTGAACTCCTCACCTCGTGATCCACCCACCTTGACCTCCCAAAGTGCTGGAATTACAGGCGTGAGCCACAGCGCCTGGCCCACATTTCTTTATGGAGAATTAATGTACTCTTGCATTTGAATAGCCTTAGAATTTGCCTAATTTGAGGATGGATAAAATATAAATAGATTGGTTCTCTGGGATAATTGGATCATGCCTATTGGGCTATATATATATATGTTTATTATTATTATTTTTGTGTGTGTGACAGAATCTCATTCTGTTGCCCAGGCTGGAGTGCAATGGTGTGATCTTGGCTCATTGCAACCTCTGCCTCCCGGGTTCAAGCGATTCCCGTGCCTCAGCTTCCTGAGTAGCTGGGATTAGAGGCACCCGCCACCACGCCTGGCTAATTTTTGTATTTTTGTAGAGATGGGGTTTCACCATGTTGGCCAGGCTGGTCTCGAATTCCTGACCTTGTGATCTGCTCACCTTGGCCTCCCAAAATGCTGGGATTACAGGCGTGAGCCAATGCACCCGGCCCCATTGGGCTATGAAAAAAGAAAGGCTCCCACATTCCTTCTCTTACTTTCTTGGAGGCAAAATAAGCCAGGGTAGGGTTCATAGCTCTTACCATTTTGTGTAAGAAGGCACTGAACACAAAATCTGCTTATAAACAGAATGAGAAGGAAGCATTCATTGGACCGCCTAACAAGATAGACGAATTTAGGGTGAGTAAAGGTTTTCCTGAAATTAGAAAGGAAAACTGAAGTTCATTACTTAAGTCTGGAAAGATAACACATCCATAATTAGATGTTCATATTTCACTTGAAGTTGTACAGTACAGCATCTCTCCTTATACTTAGTAATTATACAGAATTTAAATATTTATGCCATTTACTTTTTTCAGATTTTTTGTGTTGTTCCAGCATTTATATACAGAAAAATTGAAAAATTGTCCTATGAACATCCACATAGCCATCACCTAGATTCTACAATGAACATTTCAGCATATTTATTTTATCACACATCTGTCCATCTATTGATCCTGCTACTCATTCATCAATTCAGTTTATTTTTTGGTACATTTTAAAGTAAGTTGCAAACATCAATACACTCTCCCTATGAACACTTCAGCCATCTATTTTTTATTTTTATAGAAATGTCAATTTGGGAAGATTTAGGTGCTATTTCTTCTTCTCGTGATTATTTATGTATTTTATATTGAACCGTTACCATAGAAGTTATGATGATAATGAATATGTATTGAACACTTCCTAGATGCTGGGTACATAATTCTTTGCAATAATCTCCTGAAGTAGGTACTATTATTATTCCCGTTTAATCGCTGACAAAGCTGAGGTATATAATTAGCTATATACCTGCCCATGGTTGTATAGCTTTGACATGATGGAGCTGGGAATTGAACCTTCACACTTTGACTTGAGAATCTGATTCCTGAACCACCAAGAAGAGTAACTAGGGTTGCAGATATCGTGCCCAGGAGGAAAGAGCCACTCTAGGATTTCCAAACCTGGTAAGAGATGGCAAAAACTGTATATGCCTTGGATAATACACACCACTGTTTCCATCTGTTTGTACACAAGAGGGAACTGTATGTGCAGGAAGGATTTTCTAAATAGTGAATTATTAAACTTTCTGCATTTTTTTTCTTTTTTGGAAATTCTTTTGTTTTTGAGCACTGTTAGTTAGTTCATAAGTACATTGTCTATTAAACCCCAGGGAAGAAAATGACCAGGCATTAGTTTTTTATTTGTTCCCTAGTTTTATTTTTTATAAAAGCCCTTTTTATTGAAGTATGTTATAACGCACAGATAAGTGCACTCATAACAACCTGAACATACCTTTGTGTGCCAGGAACAGAGCAAGTAATAATTTCCCCTATGTCGATGCCCAACCATTTATATATAGGACTGCAGCAATTCAGGATATCTACTCCTTTGCTGTTCTTACATTTTAAGTGGAGACTAAAGCAAACACTTTCCTTCTTTCTGAACATTAGTTACATAATCACTGGGTCTATTTATTAAATAGATAAACCCTCTGTCAATCATATTTATGGACTAACATTTCTTCAGATAAGAAATATACATTAGTCATAAACAGACATAAAAACTGAAAATCTCTAGATAGAATTAAACTCATATTTTTATTCTATTTCTATTTTTTTTGAGATAGGGTCTTGCTCTGTTGCCCAGGCTGGAGTACAGTGGTGCGATTTCGGCTCACCACAACCTCCGCCTCTCAGGTTCAAGCGATTCTCGTGCCTCAGCCTCCTGAGTAGCTGGGACTACAGGTGCGGCCAATATGCCCGGCTAATTTTTATATTTTTAGTAGAGACAGGGTTTCACCATGTTGTCCAGGCTGGTCTTGAACTCCTGACCTCAGATGATCTGCCTGCCTCGGCCTCCCAGAATGCTGGGATTACAGACGTGAGCCACCACGCCTGGCCTATTTCTATTTTTTCTTCATCTTCATTTTTTTTTCTGTTTTTGACATTTTGTATATTATGTAAAAATGTTTTTGCCCTTTTACTTTCTATATTTCAAAGAACTTTAATAAATAAAAGATGTGAAAACCAAATTGCTGTTCAAATTCAATTGTTCCCAATTATACCAGGAACTAAACAGAATCCAACATTTATAGCTTCTTAAGGTGAAAGCAGCTCAACATTATTGAATCTTCTGTAAAAGAAATAGAGAAACAAAAATGGAGGAAAAAGGGGAAACTCAGAGACTGATAAATATGACAACAGGTTAATATAATGAAGAACATATGGAGTTACGAAGGCTCTGAAAAGTCACCATCAAGACTTGGCATTCTCTGCTCCATTTCTCGTGTTATCAAATCATTTGTCTTATTGGGAGCTTCAGTCATTTCTTGCCTTTTATTTGTTTCTTTGTCTTCCTTTGATCAGCTGGTAATATATAGCATCCTTACACTGTATACTTATTTCAGGACTGACTACAACAGCTATAAATTTCTCATATACAGAGTGAGGTAAATAAAAGACTGGTAAGCTTTAGTGATGGGGATTGTAAGCCACCCTAATCGAGTGTATCAAAAGACTTCTAGAAATAAAACTGTTGTTAACTTTCTTTTCTATATAGGTTTAAAGGAGAAAAATTTAAGCTAACAATTTTGAAATGACTGCCAGGGATACTTTCCCTGAAGTCACACAGGGGGATGAAATAGAATGCTATTTTCAAATGAACTGACATAGCACTGGGTATTTTGATAAGGGTACCTCTTTTTGTTGGTTGTATGTTAGGAGCAGAGATGGACAAGTGTCCTACCCCTTTATGAAGCCTTATGGTTTATAATTTACAGAATAATTTGTTGATGCATTGGATTTGGAAGATATATTAGCTTTAGCTGCAATAACAAATCAGGCTTTGGGCTTGATTCAGGTCTGCTTCATGTATGTGGGGGCCATGCTAAAAAAAACAGCAGTTATCCGAGACGTGCTTTTTGCATGGTAAATGACAGAAGCATAATAGTTGCTGGTAGAAGCTTGCCGTGCCTCTTAAAACTTCTGCTCATAACAGATACGCTGTCACTTCTATTTACGTTCTATTGGTCAAAACAAGTCACAAGGGTAGGCCTAAAGTCAATTGGACTTTGAAAATTCTATTGCGAAGTCAAATGGCAAAGGCTGTGGGTTTATACTCCTGTTACAGGGAGGGAATACAAAGTTGGGAACAGTAATCCAAACTACCATAGAAGGCCTCCATTAGAAAAGGGTCTTGGGGTTAGTGGAGTGTAATTTTTATCTTTTCCCCACAGTTTAGATAATCTGAAGTGAGGTAAGGGGTTTTACAAGAGTTTTCATTTTTAGAGCATATTTAGGAACACTAAAATTTAGAATAGCTTGAACATAAGGTTGAATAGCTCAAAGTAATTCGTATAGTGAACTGTATGAGTTACCCACTCAACATGGACTTAGTAAGTTCTTACTACTGCTCACCACCATGCTCAATCTGTGTGAAGATATTAAAAATCCAGGCAAGCGGAAAGGTGTAGAAGAGGGTGTGGTGTTTTCCTCTGCATCTTCTTAGATGACATTTGGGATTTCAGTCCTGAGGAGGAGTAAGAGCACCCATCCTCCCACACTGCCAGTGCACTGTCATGAACAATGCATTTGGAGGGAACGTGTCTGCTGTTTAAGAGGATGACATAATGATGAGTCTGGGTGTGGCTCACTGAATCATCCTTCTGTGGGCAATACATGAGCCTACCTGTATCTCAAACTCACATGAGCTCTTCACCAGGCAGGAGGGAGAAAAGAGCTTAGCTGGTGTTTGTTATTTGGCCCCTTCCTTCTTGCTTGTGCCTAAATAAAGACACAACAGTCTCCTCTCCCCACTTTTCTTCAGGAAAAGGTCTAGCATTTGCCTTTTTCACTGAGATGAGTTTCCAACAAGAACTTGAGTTCTTCCAACATTATCAGCAAACACCTTCCAGTCAGTGTGGACAGGAGAAAGCAATGACTGCAGGTGGTCAGTGGCTTATTCTGCAATGAGGTTGAAAAGCAAGATCAAGTCACGGGCTCACACAAGACTCGGAAATCTGCCTCAAATTTATATTTTGAAAATATTCAGTTTGCCTCATGAATGTGTCTAAACAAACGTTTTCCTGCCAGGTTTTCAGAAATGGAATAAATGATCTAATTTTTATTTGGATCAGAATCGGAATCTACTCCCTGTCTGTAGAAAAATGAGCCTAGAGGAAATCTGCAGCAGCCATGCATTCACCCTTCTATTTCCAAGCTACTGTGCATGAACAATCCCTGGGTTCATCCTGGATTTTCTGCTGGGCCAAGACACAGCACAGCTCGCCCTGTAACTGGTGCAAAGCAGGTTTAACTTCACTCTGAACAAACCCAGCTATGCTTTGTGTAAGGCCATTATGTGGATAAAGAAATGGGCTCTTTCTTGATGCAGTGAGTTTTAGAGGCAGGTGCAGATGAACAGCCAGCCATAATTACACATATTGAGGCATTTCATGCCTCCATCTGTTAATACCCAGTTTGAACTGGGGTATTATATTTTCTAGTGTGGCCTTCATTTTAATTAGGGTTTTAGCCTTATTTGGAATCAGGGAATCTTTTAAGACTAAGAGAAGAGATAAATAACCCCCTCACCAAATTCACATATATACATGGTTCAGACATTTAATTTCAGGGTTTAGCAGAACCCCTGAAGTTATGGCCCCAGATTAAGAGTCCCTACTTTAGGTCGTTCTATGTAATATCATTCATTTTCGGCTACTTGATTGATAGACACAGGTTAGTGAAGGGGAAATGTATAGACAGTTGGGCCCCAAAACTGATGCCATTATTTACTAGCCCCAGGACCTCACTGAGCCCAAGTTTCTTCACTTGGAAAATGCGGCACATTGTAGCACCCTCTCAGGGTTGTTTTGAGAATAAAATGAGGCAATTTCCCTGGCTTTTGAGTGTTCAAGAAATGGCAGCAATTATTATGTTGTTATTGATGTATTGACATTGTTATTACATTAGGAATCCAACAAATGGAAAGCATATCTGAACATCTCACAATAAAAGTGTGAATCAAATGACACTTTTAAGGTTGCTGCCTTCAGTTGAGGCAGCCAGTGCACTGAAGTTTTTGCATAGCTCTTAGTGTCCTTCTCCATGACATACTGCCAGGCCCCCATCATCTCTAAACATTATGCTAGTTAAGCATTAAAAACAAAGTACCTGGCACATAGTAGATGCTCAATAAAAATCACTGTCATGTTGATTATTATTATTACTATTGCTGCTTCATAGGGCATTCTCCAGTGAAACCTTAGTTTCAGGGGAGAGAGGGTCTCAAGATGATTTTTTCAAGGAGGGAAGAATATCTCAAAGCCAATGTGATAAGGGGAACAAAAAAGTAGCTTTTCCTGTCCCTCCCCCTTTCTCTATATCCTATAAAAATTTCTTTGCCTTCCATTTATTTCACTCAAGATAGGTTAGAATGCAGAGGCTCAGCAGCTCTTCAGGGACAAATAACAAATTTTTAAACAATGATTGCTTGAACAGCCCTTGGCAAAAGTATCAGTCACACATTCTGCATTGTTGGGTGGAGCTGGCTGTAGGTTCTCCAAGAAGCCTGTGTGTTCAAGGTCTCTCTCCCTTTCCCTCTGGCCATGCTTGTCCTTGGACCCCATTTTTCTTGAAGGTACAAATGACTAAAAACAGATAAACATGTGAGCACTCACCATGCTTATATTTTCATTGGAATAAAAGTCTAGGATTGTGTGTTTGTACACCTAGAACCTGGCAAAGGCTCCGTAAATATCAAATGAACAAAGCAAAGGAATTCAGATAGGCAGATTAGTTGTTAGTAGGAAAATTTATTTTTAGGGGATGGAGGGGGCTTTTTGGTATCCTTGAAGTCTTACTGTTTTCTCTTATCCTGAATCTTCTGGCTGTGGTGTTTGGGCATATTTTATTATTACTGTAATTTTTGAACTTGAGGTTCTGTTTGTCTTCCCTGTTCCAGGGTACCACCAGATTTACTAAAATGGTAAGGTTTTTTCCAAGGTGCCAGAATATGACATGATCCAACTTAAGGCATTGTACTAGTTAGTTATTGCTGTATGACAACTGCCCCTAAACATAGTGCCTTCAAACAATAGCCATGATTTTTTTTTTTTTTTTTGCTCATGTTTTTATAATCTGGGATGGGCTCAGTTGGGAGGTTCTTCTGATAGCTTTCCAGTGTTTACTCCTAAGGCTGCATTTAGCTGGTGAGTTGGCTGGGGACTGGTCTTCAATCTCTCTCTCCTTCCCTCTCCATGTAGTCTTGGATTCTCTTCCTCCCCACATAGCCATAGCAGCTGGGCTTTAACATGGTGGCTCACAGCTCCCAAGAGAACACAAGTGGAAGCTGCCATACCTTCTTAAGGCTTAGGCCTGGAACTGCATAGCATCATTTCCATTGCATCTCATTAGTTAAAGCAAGTCATAGGACCAGCAGAGATTTTTTTTAAGGTGAGAGTATTACACAAGGGTGTGAATACAACAAAGTGTGGTTCATTGGGGCCCACCCATGCATCAGGTGCCTTAGACTCTTTTGCTGGGAGCAGAGATATTATAAGGAATGAAGAGAAACAGTTCTCAAAAGGCAAAGAGCAGGGGCCAGGCTACATTTCTTTTCCTGCCTTGGTTATAATCTGTGAAAACCTTCAAATGGAAGAATGTGAGAAGCAAAGTATCCAGGGCATGGTCTTCCAACTTTGATATGTCAAAGTCCAGCATCAAATGGTATAAAACAGGTCTATGTTCCACTATTATACAACTTAAGTTCTAGTTAAACCCTAGTTGATATGGCTTTAGGATGAACTGGGTACAGACTTTTCTGCTCTGACAAATAAAAAGTTACATTGTACCTTATGAAGTTTTTTTTTTAAAGATGAACATTTATTGTATAGTTTAAGGTGTACAACATGGTGTAGTGATATACATGTAGAGAGTGAAATGATTACTACAGGTAATCAAATTAACATGTTCAATACCTTCCATAGTTACCTCTTTTTATGGTAAGAGCATCTAAAATTCACTCTCCTAGCAAATCTTCAACATACAATATTGTAAATTATAGTCTTTCTGATGTACATGCAATTTCTAGACTATTTATCCTGTATAACTGCAAGTTTGTGCCCTTTGACTTACTTCTCCCCATTTCCTCCCTCCCTGCCCCTGCTAGCTACCATTGTACTGTTTCTATGTATTTGACTTTTTTTTACATTCCACATATAAATGAAATCATGCAGTATTTTTCTATGTTTGACTTATTTCACTTAGCATGATGTCCTCCAGCTTCATCTGTGTTGTCGCAAATGGCAGTGTCTCCTTTTCTTTTGAGATGAGGTCTCAATCTGTCACCTAGGCTGGAGTGCAGTGGTGTGATCACAGCTCACTGTAGCCTCAACCTCCTGGGCTCAAGTGATCCTCCCACCTCAGCCTCCCAAGTAGCTGCAACTACAAGTGCACATCACCATGCCCAGCTAATTAAAAAAAATTTTTTTTGTAGAGACAGGGTCTCACTATGTTGCCCAGGGTCTTGAATTCCTGGGCTCAAGCAGTCCTCCCACCTCAGCCTCCCAAAGTGTTGGGATTACAGGTGTGAGCCACTACACCTGACCTTCCTTTTTTTTAAAGAGCTAAACAGTATGTACCGCAATTTGTTTATCCATTCATTCTTTGATGGGCACAAGTTATTTCTATATGTGGCTATTATGAATAATGCTATAATGAACATGGGAATGTGGATATCTCTCTGAGGTGCTGATTTCATTTCCTATGGGTGTATACCCATTAGAGGGATTGTTGGGCCATATCCAACAAAATACTAATAATAGTTCTATTTTTAATTTTTTGAGGAACCTTCATGCTGTTTTCTATAATGGCTATACTGATTTACATTCCCACCAACAGTGTACAAGGATTCCCTTTTCTCTACACCCTTGCCAACACTTATTATCTCTTGTCTTTTTGATAATAGCTATCCTAACAGGTGGGAGGTGATATGTCATTGTGGTTTTGATTTGCATTTCAATGATGGTTAGTGATGTTGAGCACCTTTTCGTATACCTGTTGGCATTTTTGTGTCGTCTTTGGAAAAATATCTGTTCCAGTCCTTTGCCTATTTTTAATCCAATTATCTGTTTTTTAGCTGTTAGGTTGTAAGAGTTCCTTATATATTTTGGATATTAACTCATTATCAGATGTATGGTTTGCAAATATTTTCTTATAGTCTGTAGGTTATTTTTTCATTTTCTTGATTGTTTCCTTTGCTGTGCAGAAGCTTTTTAGTTTGATACAGTCCCACTTGCTTATTTTTGCTTTTGTTGCCCGTGCTTTTGATGCCATATAAAAAAATTAATTGTCAAGGTCAATATCAAGAAGCAATCCCCCTATGTTTTCTTCCAGGAGTTTTTTGGTTTCAAGTCTTATGTTTAGGTCGTTAATCCGTTTTGAGTTGATTTTTGTGTATTGTATAAGATAAAGGTCTAATTTCATTCTTTTGCATATGGACATCTAGTTTTCCCAGCACCATTTATTGAAGAGACAATCCTTTCCCCCATGTTGTCTTCTTGGTGGACTTCTTGAAAATTAGCTGACCATATATGCTTGAGTTTATTTTTGGGCTCTCTGTTTTAATCCATTGGTGTATGTTCCTGTTTTAATGCCAGTACCATGCTGTCTTGATTACTATAGCTTTGTAATATAATTTGAAATCAGGAAGTGTGATACCTCCAACTTTATTTTTTCTTTCTCAAGATTGTTTTGGCTATTTGGAATTTTTTTGGTACCATAATAATTTTAAAATTATTTTTTCTATTTCTGTTAAAAAGGCCGTTGGAATTTTGATAAGATTGCATTGAATCTATATATAGCATTGAGTAATGTGTGTTAGTCCATTTGCATTGCTATAAAAGAATACCTGACGCTGGGTAATTTATAAAGAAAAGAGGTTTATTTTGGCTGATGGCTTTGCAGGCAGTACAAGCATGTCACTAGCATTTACTCAGTTTCTGGTGAAGAAGCTTACAATGATGGTAGAAGGTGAAGGAGGAACAGGCATATCGCATATCACATGGTGAGAGAGGGAGTGGGCGAGAGAGAGAGAGAGAAAGAGAGAAAGAAAGAGAAAGTGAGAGAGAGAGAGAGAAAGAAAGAAGAGAAAGCGAGAGAGAGAGAGAGAAGGGAGGGAGGTGCCACACTCTTTTAAACAACCAGATCTTGCATGAACTCAGAGAACTCACTCATCGTGAGGAGGAAACCAAGCTATTCATGAAGGATCCACCCCCATGAACCAAACACCTCACACTAGGTCCCACCTCCAATATTGGAGATTATATTGCAGCATGAGATTTGGAGGGGACACACATTCAAATGATATCATATGGACAGTTTACCAATATTAATTTTTAAACTTTTTTTTAGTTTTTTCTCTTGCTAGCACAGGATATCTTTCTATTTATTTGTGTCTTCTTCAATTTATTCCATCAATGTTTTATAGTTTTCAGTATACAGATCTTTTACTTCCTTGGTTAAATTTATTCCTAAGTATTTTATTCTTGTTGATGCTATTTTATTTATTTACTTAAATACACAACAGATAATTTTAATAAACATGACTTATAGATGGTTCTTGGTCTGAGAAGAGTTCTTTTTTTAAAAAAAAAACTTTTATTTTAGGTTCAGGGGCACATGTGCAGGTTTGTTATATAGGTAAACTTGTGTCATGGGGGTTTGTTGTACAGATTATTTTGTCACCTGGGTACTACACCTAGTACCCAATAGTTATTTTTTCTGATCTTGTCTGTCCTCCTACCCTCCACCCTCAAGTAGGCGCCAGTGACTGTTGTTCTCTTCTGTGTGTCCATGTGTTCTCATCATTTAGCTCTCATTTATTTTATTTTAGTTTTTTAATTTTTTTTTTTGAGACAGAGTTTTGCTCTTGTTGCCCAGGCTGGAGTGCAGTGGCGCAATCTTGGCTCACCGCAACCTCTGCCTCCCGGGTTCAAGTGATTCTCCTGCCTCAGCCTTCCGAGTAGCTGGGATTACAGGCATGCGCCACCATGCCCGGCTAATTTTGTATTTTTAGTAGAGATGCGGTTTCTCCATGTTGGTCAGGCTGGTCTCGAACTCCCGACCTCAGGTGATCCACCTGCCTCAGCCTCCCAAAGTGCTGGGATTACAGATGTGAGCCACTGCGCCCGGCCTATTTTATTATTTTTAACTTTTTTTTTCTAAATGGAAATGATATTTTTCTTTTCTTTTTTTTTGAGACAGGAGTTTCACTGGAATGCAGTGGTGCTATCTCGGCTCACTGCAGCCTCTGCCTCCCGGGTTCAAGCGGTTCTTGTAATCCCAAATAGCTGGGTTACAAGTCTGCACCACCACGCCAAGCTATTTTTTGTTTTTGTATTTTTAGTAGAGACAGGGTTTCGCCATGTTGGCCAGGCTGGTTTCCAACTCTTGACCTCAAGTGATCCACCTGCCTTGGCCTCCCAAAGTGCTGCGATTACAGGTATGAGTCACCGTGCCTGGCCTTAGCTCCTGTTAATGAGTGAGAACATGTGATATTTGATTTTCTGTTCCTTGGTGTGTTTGCAAAGGATAATGGCCTCTGTCCATGTTCCTGCAAAGGATGTGATCTTGTTCTTTCTTATGGCTGCATAGTATTCCATGGTGTATATGTACCACATTTCCTTTATCCAATCTGTCATTGATGGGCATTTAGGTTGATTCCATGTCTTTGCTATTGTGAATAGTGCTGCAATGAACATAATGTGTGCATATGTCTTTATGGTAGAATGATTTATATTCCTCTGGATATATACCCAGTAACGGGATTGCTGGGTTGAATGAGAGTTCTGCTTTTAGCTCTTTGGGGGAATTGCCATACTGCTTTTCACAATGGTTGAATTAATTACACTCCCACCAACAGTGTATATGTGTTCCCTTTTCTCCTCAACCTTGCCAGTATCTGTTATTTTTTGACTTTTTAATAATAGCCATCTGACTGGTGTGAGATGGTATCTCATTGTGGTTTTGATTTGCATTTCTCAAATGCTCAGTAATATTTAGCTTTTTAAAATATGCTTGTTGGTCGCTTGTATGTCTTCTTTTGAGAAGTGTCTATTCATGTCCTTTGCCTACGTTTTAATGGGGTTGTTTGTTTTCTCTTGTAAATTTGCTTAAGTTCCTTGTAGAAGCTGGACATTGACTTTTGTCAGATGCATATTTTCTCCCATTCTCTAGGTTATTTACTGTATTGATAGTTTACTGTACTGACAGTATTGATAGTACTATATTGGTAGTTTCTTCTGCTGTGCAGAAGTTCTTTAGTTTAAATAAATTCCCATTTGTCAAGTTTTGCTTTTGTCGCAAATTCATTTGGTGTCTTCATCATGAAATCTTTGCCAGTTCCTGTGTCCAGTATGGTATTGAATAGGTGGTCTTCCAGGATTTTTATAGTTTTGGGTTTTACATTTAAGTCTTTAATTCATCTTGAGTTGATTTTTGTATATGGCTTAAGGAAGGGGTCCAGCTTCAATCTTCTGCATATGGCTAACCCAGCACCATTTATTGAGTAGAGAGTCCTTTCTACATTGCTTGTTTTTGTCAGCTTTGCTAAAGATCAGTTGGTTGTAAGTGTCCGGCCTTACTTCTGAGCTCTCTATTCTGGTCCATTGGTCCATGTGCCTGTTTTTGTACCAGTATCATGCTGTTTTGGTGACTGCACCCCTATAGTATAGTTTGAAGTCAGGTAATGTGATGCCTCCAGCTTTGTTCTTTTTGCTTAGGATTGTCTTGGCTATTTGAGCTTTTTTTGGTTCCATATGAATTTTAAAATAGTTTTTTTCTAGTTCTGTGAAGAATGTCATCGGTAGCTTGATGGGAATAGCATTGAATTTGTAAATTGCTTTGGGCAGTATGGCCATTTAAACAATATTGATCCTTTCTATCCACAAACATAAAATGTTTTTCCATTTGTTTATGTTATCTCTGATTTATTGGAGAAATCATTGTAATTCTCATTGTAGAGATTTTTCACCTCCCTAGTTAGCTGTATTCCTAGGTATTTTATTCTTTTCGTGACAATTGTGAATGGGACTGCATTCCTGATTTGGCTCTTGGCTTGACTGTTGTTGGCATATAGGAATGCTAGTGATTTTTGTATATTAATTTTGTGTCCTGAAACTTTGCTGAGTTGTTTATCACCCAAAGGGGCTTTTGGGCTGACTCTGTGGGGTTTTCTAGATATGGAATCATATTGTCTGCAACCAGGGGTAGTTGGATTTCCTCCGTTCCTATTTGGATGCCCTTTCTTTCTTTCTCTTGCCTGATTGCTCTGGCCAGGATTTCCAATACTATGTTGAATAGGAATGGTGAGAGAGAGTATCCCTGTTTTTTTGCCTGTTTTCAAAGAGAAGTCATCAAGCTTTTACCCATTCAGTATGATGTTGGCTGTGGGTTTGTCATAGATGACTTTTATTATTTTGAGATATGTTCCTTTAATACCTAGTTTATTGAGAGCTTTTAACATGAAGGGGTATTGAATTTTATCAAAAGCCTTTTCTGCATCTATTGAGATAATCATGTGGTTTTTGTCTTTAGTTCTCTTTATATGATGAATCGCATGTATTGATTTGCATATGTTGAACCAACCTTGCATCCTAGGGATAAAGCCTTCTTGATTGTGGTGGATTAGTTTTTTGATGTGCTGCAGGATTCAGTTTGCAAGTATTTTGTTGAGGATTTTTTACTAATGTTCTTCAAGGATATTGGCCTGAAGTTTTATTTTTTTGTGTGTCTCTGCCAGGTTTTGGTATCAGGATGATGCTGACCTCATAGAATGAGTTAGGGAGGAGTCCTCCTCTTCAATTTTTGGAAATAGTTTCAGTAGGAATTGTACCACCTCTTCTTTGTATATCTGGTAGAATTCGGCTGTAGATCTGTCTGGTCCTGGCCTTTTTTTTTTTTTTTTTAATTGGTAGCCTATTTATTACTGATTTAATTTTAGAGCTTGTTATGGTCTGTTCAGGGAATATTGATGCCATTTTAAATGGGATTGTTTTTTAATTTCTTTTTCAGATAGGTCTTTATTGGTGTAGAGAAATGCAACTGATTTTTGTTTGCTGATTTTGTATGCTGCATCTGCATCTTTACTGAATTCATTTATTAGTTCTAGCAGGTTTTTTTTTTTTTTTTTGGTGTGTGTGTGTAGTCTTTAGAGTTTTGTATATATAGGTTTATGGCATCTGCAAACAAGGATACTTTTACTTCTTCACTTCTGATTTGGATGCCTTCTATTTCTTTTTCTTGTCTGATGGCTCTTACTAGTACTTCCAATACTGTGTTGAATAAAAGTAGCAAGAATGGGCATCCTTGCTTTGTACCAGATCTTAGAGGAAAAGTCTTCAGTTTTTCTTTTCCTTTTTTTTTCAGACAGGGTCTCATTTTGTTGCCCAGGTTGGAGTGCAGTGGCGCAATTATGGCTCACTGCAGCCTCGACCTCCCAGGGCTCAAGCAGTCCTCCCTACTTGGCCTCCCAGAGTGCTAAGGCATGAGCTATAGGCATGAGCCACCACGCTTGGCCCAGTTTTTCTCCTTGATTATGATATTAACTGTGGGCTTTTCATAAATGGCCTTTATTATGTTGAGGAAATTTCATTCTCTACCTATTTTTGAGAGTTTTTTATTGTGAGAGAATGTTGAACTTCATCAAATGCTTTTTCTGCAGCTATCGAGCTGATCATGTGATTTTTTTTCTTTCATTCTCTTAATGTGATACATCACATTGATTGATTTGTGTATGTTAAGTCAACCTTGCATCCCATAAGTCTCATTTGGCAATGATGTATAATTTTTTTGATGTGTTGTTGAATTTGGTTTGCTAATGTTTTATTGAGGATTTTTGCATCTATACCCATCAGAGATATTTGCCTGTTGTTTTCTTTTCTTGTATTGTCTTTGTCTGACTTTGGGATTAGGGTGATACTGGCCTCATAAAATGAGTTTGAAAGTATTCCCTCTATTTCTGTTTTTTGGAAGAGTTTAAGAAGGATTGGTATTAATTTTTCTTTGGATGTTTGGTAGAATTTACCAGTGAGGCCATGTCATCATGGGCTTTTCTTTGTTGGGAGATTTTTTTTTTTTTTTCCCGAGATGGAGTCTCACTCTGTCACCCAGCCCGGAGTGCAATGGTGCAATCTCTGCTCACTGCAACCTCCACCTCCCAGGTTCAAGCAATTCTCCTGCCTCAGCCTCCTGAGTAGCTGGGATTGCAGGTGCCCACTACCACAGCTGGCTAATTTTTGTATTTTTAGTAGAGATGGGTTTCACCATGTTGGCCAGGCTGGTCTCGAACTCCTGACCTCTTGTGAGCCACTCACCTCGGCCTCCCAAAGTGCTGGGATTACAGGCATGAGCTGCCGCATCCAGCCGGGAGATTTTTTATGACTACTTCAGTCTCTGTTTGTAATTGATCTGTTCAGGCTTTCTGTGTCTTCTTGATTCAATCTTGGTAGTCATGTATTTCTAAGACTTTATCAATTTCCTCTAGATTATCCAATTTGTTGGCATATAATTGCTCAAAATAGTCCCTTATCATATTTTTTGTTCCTGAAGCATTCATTGTAACCTTTCCTCTTTCATTTATGATTTTATTTATTTGTGTCTTCTCTCTTTTTTCTTAGTTAGCCTAGCTAAGGGTTTGTTGATTTGTTTATTTTTTCAAAAAAACAACTCTTAGTTTTGTTAACTTTTTAAAATAGTTTTTCTATTATCTATTTAATTTGTTTTGGCTCTGATATTTATTACTTCCTTCCTTCTGCTACATTTGGATTTAGTTTATTTTTCTTTTCCTAGTTCCTTGAGGTATAAAGTTAGGTTGTTTATTTGAGATTTTTTAAATTTATGTATTTATTATTTTAATTATTTATCTATATATTTTGAGACAGGGTCTTGCTCAGTCACCCAGGCTGGAGTGCAGTGGCGCAATCACAGCTCACTACAGCCTTCAACTCCTAGGCTCAAGCAGTCGTCCCACCTCAGCTTCCAGAGTAACTGGGACTACATGTGTGCACCACCACGTCTGGCTAATTTTTAAATTTTTTGGAGAGATGGGTTGTGACCATGTTGCCCAGGCTGGTTTCTTCTTTTTTAATGTAGGTGTCTGTCACTGTAGCTTCCCTCTTATTACTGTTTTTGCTGTATCCCATAAGTTTTGGTATGTTATGTTTTTGTTTTCATTTGTGTTGAGATATTTTTAAAATTTTCTTTGGATTTCCTCTTTCACCCAGTGGTTGTTCAAGAGTATGTTATTTAGTTTCCATGTATTTGTGAGTTTTTCCATTTTATTGCTGATACTGATTTCTAGTTTCATTCCATTGTGGTCAGAAAAAAATACTTGATATGATTTCAATCTTCATCAGTTTTTTAAGACTCGTTATGTAACTTAACACATGAAGTATCTTGGAGAATGTGTTGTGTATACTTGAAAAAATGTGTATTCTGCTGTTGGTTGAAAAGTTCTGTGTATGTCTGTTAAGTCTATTTGGTCTGTAGTCTTGTTCAAGTTCACTGTTTCTTTACTGATTTTCTGTCTGAATTTTCTATCTATTATTATAAGTGGGGTATTGAAGTCCCCTACCATTATCGGGTTACTGTCAATTACTCTTTTCAAATCTGTCAATATTTGCTTTATATACTTGGGTGCTGTGATTTTGAGTGTGAATATATTTAAAATTGTTACATCTTCCTATTGAACTGAATCTTTTATTATTATGTAATGCTCTTCTTTGTTTCTAAAGACAGTTTTTGACTTAAAGTCTACTTTGTCTGATATGTTTAGCCATTTCTGCTTTCTTTTGGCTACCATTTGCATGGAATTTCTTAATTGACCTTTTCCCTTTTAGCCTATATGTGTCCGTAAATTTAAACTGAGTTTCTTGTAGACAATATATATCTGGATTTGTTTTTAAAGCCCATTCAGCCAGCCACTTTGTATTTTTTTCTGCTGCATTCAGTCCATTTACATGTAACATAATTACTGATATGAGAGGATTTACTATTGCCATGTTGTTAACTGTTTTCTGCTTATCTTGTGGTTCTTTTATCCCTCTTTTTCTGTCTTGCTGTCTTCTTTTGTGCAAGCTAGTTAGAAGCCTGACCCTCAGGCAGCAGATGGAAAAATGTGCAAACAAACCTCTTCCAGGGAGAAACTGGGGGCTGAGCATTTTAGCCCTTTCTCTCTGGACTGATCGTGGGGGCTGCAGCCACTAGAAGTGCTTACATGCCTGTTCAAAATCATCTCTTTGTTCTCTGAGGTTGAGAGAAACTTGTGAATGTCGAGTCCCTTCTGCTCCCAGAGCTAGGTGATTTAGGGGCCAGGCCCTTGGGTGGGAGCTCCAAAAGTTGAGTCACTGATGTGTGCACAGACTTTTTCTAGGGTGAATCTGCAGACCTAATTTATTGCTAGAGTGAACCAAGGGAGAAGGCACAGAAGGCCGTACTCCATTCAGGCTCTTGGAGGTCCATCGTTTATCTGTCCTGTTGGCTCCCACATGTAGGCTGGCCAGAAGCCCAACCCTCAAGCAGCAGCTGGAAAAGTGTGCAGACAAACTCTTTCCAGGGAGAAAGTGGGAGCTGGGCATTTTCACCTTTGCTCTATAGACTGATCCTGAGGGCTATAGCTGTTGGAAGTGCTTGTACACCAATTCAAAACCACCTCTTTGTTCTCTGCAGTCCAGGGAAACTTGTGAATGCCAAGTCCCTTCTGCTCCCAGGGTTTGATTTAAAACTCAAACCCTCTGGGAAGAACCATAAAAGTTAGGGTGCTATGTGTGGTCCAAATCCTTCACTCCTCAGGCAGAAGCAGGGGATTTGGAGATTCCTTCCCCATTTGTGAGGTATTGTACCTGTGGCGGGGTTTATGCTTGAGTGTGTCTCAGCTTTTTCTACCTGTTTTAATGTGGATATTTTCTCAGTTGCCCAGTATATAAGAATCTCTCAGTTTCTGGCTTTCTCTCAGAGGGAATTGATCCACGTGTAGATGTTTATTTGGTGCATCCATGGGAGAAGGGAAAGTCAGGAGCATCCTATTCCACCACTTTGCTGATGTCTTTTTTTTTTTTTAAGTACATTTCACTATTATTGTTTACATTCAGTGTACTGAATCACCTAGCTGTGTCCATTGAAAGAGCCTAGAACCAATGACACTGCAGCAGCAATAAACACATCTCTCATCTGTATGTCATTATTCAGTGAAAATAATCACAGTTCCTTGGAGATATAGTTAATCCCAGAGCTGGAGCAAGAAAATATAAGATTAGCCTGGAATATTTTGTGGTCTCAGAAAGTAATAATGTGCTCATAAAATGATAGGAGCATGCAAAAAGAACCTAAGATCCAATCTGAAGGAGCTCCAAATGGCCAAACCTTGGACACACTGAGCAACAAAATAAATAACAATAGCAATGGATTGTAATCCATAGAATACAATAGGTATCCAAGAATCCATAGTGATATTAGGTAATTTTTTTTTTGAGATGGAGTTTTGCTCTTGTTGCCCAGGCTGGAGTGCAATGGTGCAATCTCAGCTCACTGCAACCTCTGCCTCCCAGGTTCAAGTGATTCTCCTGCTTCAGCCTCCTGAGTAGCTGGGACTATAGGCATGTGCCCACCACGCCCAGTTAATTTTGTATTTTTAGTAGAGACAGAGTTTCACCATGTTGGTCAGGCTGGTTTTGAACTCCTGAGCTCAGGTGATCCACCTGCCTCAGTCTCCCAAGGTGCTGGGATTACAGGCGTGAGCCACTGCACCCAGCCGATATTAGTTAATTAATGGGAAAAATGGGATGCCTCCTCCTTACAGTAAAATTCCAATGAATAAAAGTGGAAGGAATGAAGGAGACAGACAATCACCATTGGGCAAACATCAACATCACATTAATAATTATTATAGGCGAGAATCACTGATGGTTACTAAAATCAGTGGATAGAGTAGAATGAGAAAGAGGATATTTGCTCAGTCTTAGAGTGTCTCCTCATAAGATATTTATTGATCACAAAGGAAAAAATCGTACCTTGAGAGTAGAGAAACCTGGCAGACACCACCTTAACCAAGTGATTAGAGTTGATATTGCCAATAATAAGATATATTGACATCATTTACACCTAATATACATTGAGAAGAACAGATCACTTCTGTGGTCTTCTTGCCAAAAATGCCTAACCTCAATCTGCTCATGAAAAACATCAGAGAAAACCAACTTGAGGGACACTTAACAAAATCCCTGACCAATATCTTTCAAAAGTGTCGATGGTATGAAAGGCAAAGAAAGACTCTGAGACTGTTATAGAGTGGCAGAGACTAAGGAGGCATGACAACTAGATGCAACGCGGTATCCTGGATCTGATCTTGAATCTGAAAAATGACATTAGTGGAAAACTGGTGAAATCCGAATAAAGTCTGTAATTTAGTTAATAGTATTGTATCAATGTATTTTTCTTAGCTTTGATAAATGAACTATGGTTATACAAGATATTAGCACTAGGTGAATCTGGGTGAAGGGTATATGGCAATGTTTTGTACTGTTTTTGCAACATTACTGTAAGTCTAAAATTATTTCAAAATAAAACGCTAAAAAGTATGGAATATATGGAGCATACATTATGTGCCTAGGTGTGGTGGGGCAACTGCTGATGTAGGGATCCATTTGGAGTTTACTTCAAATTTTCCAGGCAAGAAATGATGGTGGTTTACAACAGGATGGTTGTAATTGGGGAATGAGGTATTGGATTCTGGTTATATGTGGAATGTGTAACCAGCAGGGTTTGGTTATAGTAGGAAGCAAAAGAGAATAGTTGAGGATATATGGGGACCTCTTAGAAGGTATTAATACTTCTTTGACCTTCTGTTTCCCAGAGTACTAGGCCTCTTAAACAATCTAGGAACAGGGTACCTTTAAGACAAGTGATAGGAATGAAGGTGTGGAAATGAAGAACCAGCAGGCTGAGGACAGAGAGAGAATTGGCGTTGTTGGAATGGAGATGCCCAGAAGAGATGGTATTTGCTATCATCTCAATCCAGTTTTCATCTGTGACTGACACTGATCTCTCTCTTGTAAAGACAAAGGGCATAATGCAGTAATAAGAGGAAACATGAATTGAGAAAATAATGGCTAGTCAAACAGAGAAGGAACTTCTGATGAGCCATGCCATCATTTGCCTGCAAAACCAAAAATATTTACTATCTGGCCCTTTACAGAAAAGTTTGCCAACTCCTAGCCTAAGCAGTCAGGAGATAAGACCACAGGTTAGTGTATGTCAGTGTGTAATGTATGCTGCCTGACATGTTGTAGGGCAACAAAAACACTGAGATGTAAGATGGAAAACGCTGACATTGAAAGACCACTTTAATCTATAGATCACCTTTATTAACAGCCTTTATCTGATGGACAAAAAAAACACTTGGCTCCACTGGCATCACTTTGAAGTGTCTGTCCTTATTTCTAGGATAATCTCTTTGTGATGGAATCGAGACATCCATCCCACTGTTGAACCTGTCACACTATATTTATTTTCTCCTTATGCCTATTTTTGGCCCCCTTCTTATTTCTTTTCTATAAATCCCGCCCCCCCGCCCCGCTTAGTTCCGTCTTTGTCTTTCTCCCTTAGATACTCACCAGAGTTTGACAGCATGATTACTTAATACTCACCTGCCAAATTAACTGACTTATTTTACCAACTGGGTGGATATGCAATACCTTGACACTTGCTATTTGAGTATTTTACTGAATTTTTTGTATGTCCATGATGAATAAATAGTGGTACAAGTATTCAAATATTGGTAATTGGCCTGTTTTGTATTAGAGTATGCATCACAGTATATATTGTCTCACTGTTTAACTTCAATTCATTGAGGATTAATAAGTTAATATTAAAATTAGTAACCCTTCCATTCTTCTTTGCTTTCTAGACCCCCTTTCAATTTCTTCAGGTTGGGATGTTTATAATGAAAGGAGAAAGGGCAAAATGAGCAATGTGAATAACAGAGTAGTCCAGTTATTTGAAAGGAGAACATGCTTCCATAGTTCCCAAACATTTAGTTTTAAAATGACCTCTAAGTCTATTGTACCAACCAAATGTTATTGACAACCATCTGGTAGTGCTGTTTGTTTGTTTGTTTCATTGGAGGGTTCAGTTATATTGCCCAATACAAAACACACTATCATCATTAAAACACATAAGACTGTCCCCTCCCTCTCTCCTTCCCTCGTTCCCTCCCTTCTTTCTTTGTTGATTCTTTCATTACTTCCTTCCCTTTCATCACCACACTTCACTCTTTCCCTTCCCCCCACTGGCAATAATTCCAACGTGTCTAATATGTATATTCAAATTTGTATGTATCCTTGCAGAATATGTAAGATTATTTTGTGGGCATGTTTAAAAATTTACATTAATGGAAATGCAAATTCTGATTCATACCCAAAACATGGGTGGATAGAATATTTTCATTCAGAACCATGCCCTTAATATCTACCCATATTTTGGGTATCTATCTACTTTGTTGCTTTGAACTGCTGTATGATATGCTACAGAGTGCATCTCTCACATTTTACTTTTCCATTATCCCCCTGAGATAGACACTTGGGTTGCTCCAAGTTTCTCTATTTCAAGTTCCTTTACCACAGATAACACTCCTTATGAATGTCCCCTTTTGGGCTGTGTGTGACTTTTCTCTGGGATATAGTCCCAGAAGTGGGACTGTTGGATAGGGTAGTGAATACTCTGATCAAATTCTGCCAGGTAGCTCTCCATAATAGCTGCACCAATGTTTGTGTGTTTGTGTGTGTGTGCATGTTCTCAGAGCCTAAGGTAAAATATTATGTGTCAGTCATTATCCTTGAAAATCCATGAAGCCAGATTGGGGACCATTGTTTGGGGTGAGGGAAATGATGGAATCACATTAGCTTTTCTGCTGGAATTCAGTCTGCATTATTAATAAAAAATGACTACCATGAAGTGACACTTAGTATGTACCAGGGACTATCCTGGGTGTTGTCCATTCTTTGTCTTATTTAATCTTTGCAATAATGCTATGAAGTGGATGTTGGTAATATAACTTCTGTTTCAAGGATGTGAAAACCCAGGTTCAGAGAGCTTTAGTGACTTGTTGAACTGGTAAATTTCAGACCTGGGATGGGACTCAGGTCTGTCTAACTCTAAAGCTTGTGCTCTTAGTCACAATGCTATGAAGCCTTCCCTCTCATCCCTCTATCTCAAAGACCTTTTTGAGATACCTGATACTTTCCCCCATCATATCTCTGTGTGCTATAGATTTTAGAACATCAGGTTAATGGGGTGGGGGCAGAGGAGGCAGAGAGAAGTTATAGAATGGACCACTGGTGCTTCGGCCATCAGTGTTCAATATACCATAAGAGAACATATTTGCATTCTGGTTTATAGCTCAGTTGCTTTAATTTTGATGAATGTGAATCAGTCTCTCAAGTGATAAAATCGTGTATTTTGAAATATCAGAATGGAGGCCAAGATCCTAAAACTGACAATGAACGATAGAAGCTCTCTTAAAGAAATGCAAATCAAAACCACAATGAGATACCATCTCACACCAGTTATAATGGCGATCATTAAAAAGTCAGGAAACAACAGGTGCTGGAGAGGATGTGGAGAAATAGGAACACTTTTACACTGTTGGTGGGACTGTAAACTAGTTCAACCATTATGGAAGTCAGTGTGGTGATTCCTCAGGGATCTAGAACTAGAAATACCATTTGACACAGCCATCCCATTACTGGGTATATACCCAAAGGATTATAAATCATGCTGCTATAAAGACATATGCACACGTATGTTTATTGTGGCACTATTCACAATAGCAAAGACTTGGAACCAAGCCAAATGTCCAACAATGATAGACTGGATTAAGAAAATGTGGCACATATACACCATGGAATACTATGCAGCCATAAAAAATGATGAGTTTATGTCCTTTGTAGGGACATGGATGAAGCTGGAAACCATCATTCTCAGCAAACTATCGCAAGGACAAAAAACTGAACACCTCATGTTCTCACTCATAGGTGGGAATTGAACAATGAGAACACATGGACACAGGAAGGGGAACATCACACACTGGGGCCTGTTGTGGGGTGTGGGGAGGGGGGAGGGATAGCATTAGGAGATATACCTAATGTTAAAGGATGAGTTAATGGGTGCAGCACACCAACATGGCACATGTATACATATGTAACAAACCTGCACATTGTGCACATGTACCCTAAAACTTAAAGTATAATAAAAATAAATAAATAAATAAATAAATAAAAATAAATAGATAAATTCAAAAAAAAAAAAGAAAAAAGAAGCTCTCTTAATTGACCTACACTTAATTATGTTGCTAGAGGAACTGCTACTCTCCATTCACCTATGTACCACACTTGCCCATACTTACTGTTGCCCATAGAATACTGAATACTAAAGTTGCAGCTAGCAGACTACTCTCCACTGTATGTGAACACTTCTGTTCCTACTAATTGAACGCCATGCTTAACAGAGACAGTTGTGTTTGTTCCAAATCTGTTTGTGCCAGTTATAGTTAGTAGTGTAAATTCTATAATTTAAATACATGTTAAATGAATGGATGAAATGTGAGTATAATGTTTCTATGAAGATTGGATTGAATATATTCATGAAACTCAATAAATATGAATTAATAAAAACAGTTATTGACAAATTAGGTGTAGGGAGGCAACTGTAAATAATGGGAAAATCGTTAAATTTCTAGACTGATTATACAGCCAGATTGCCTCATAAGTGTCGGTTCTCAATTCACTGAAGAAACTGAATCTGGAAGTCATATATGATCAATTTTGGGTGTGGCTTATTCAAGAAAGAGTATATACAACTCCAATTAGTAGACTTATCCTCAAAAAGCCTGACATTTCATCAAAATATTAGCAAATAAAGGTACATTTGTATTTTAAGTTAAATCCAATAGTTAATGTATGACTGTGTCATTTTTATAGCTTGCAGCTTTGCCTGATTTACCCTGGTATGCCAGTAGCGTGGCTCAGTCCAAGTCTGAAAGCCTCAGAACCAGGGAAGCCAATGGTTTAATTCTTAATTTGAGGCCAAAGGCCTAAGAATCCCAGGGAAGGGGGACACTGGTATAAGGCCTGGAGTCCAAAGGCCAGAGAGCCTGGAGTTCTGATGCCCAAGAGCAGGAGAAGAATGTCCCGGCTCCAGGAGAGAGGAAATCAATTTTTCTCTCTGCCCTTTTTGTTCTATTTGGGTACCCCAGCCAATTGGATGGGGCTGCCCACATCAAGGGTGTATAAATAGAAGAAAAAGGGCAGAGAGAAAAGGTGATTGCCTCTCCCCCAGAGCTGGAACATTCTTCTCCTGTCCTTGGACATCAGAACTGCAGGCTCTCTGGCCTTTGGCTCCAGTACTTATACCACATCAAGGGCAGATCTTCTCTACTCAGTCCATGGATTCACATGTCAGTATTCTCTGGAAACACACTTACAGACACACCCAGGAGTAATGCTTTACCAGTTCTCTAGGTATTCCTTAATCCGGTCCAGTTGACCTAAAATTAACCATCACAGCAGCTAACCATATATTCATATTGCATCGGGCAAACTCTTCTCTTGAGGATCCACACTTGAAGAGGCCAGCCGTTATCCTCTCTTATCATATGTTACGTGCACCAATACCAGGGTAAGTGTTCTCTAATTAGTAAATATGTATATAAGGTCAACTAATTTTTATCAAAGTTTGAAGGTGCGGTGTGGAGCCAGTGTCACACCAAATACCATCTGTTAGCAGTCGCTTTTTTTTTGGGGACAGAGTCTTGCTCTGTTGCCCAGGCTGGAGTGCGGTGGCACAATCTTGGCTCACTGCAACCTCTACTTTCTGGGTTCAAGCGATTCTCCTGCCTCAGCCTCCCAAGTAGCTGGGATTAGAGGCGTGTGCCACTACGCCTGGCTAATTTTTGTATTTTTAGTAGAGATGGGGTTTCACCATGTTGGCCAGGCTGGTCTCAAACTCCTGACCTCAGGTGATCCGCCCACCTTGGCCTCCCAAACTGCTGGGATTACAGGTGTGAGCCACCACACCTGGCCAGCAGTCACTTTTTAATCTACCTTTGAATGTTTTTATTTTGCATTAAGGAGAACCTTTCACACTCTCACACATGGAAGGCCTGAGCTTTCAGGATCTCTTTGAAGGCTGCCTGCTGAGGTCTCAGAGGAACTTTTCATTAAAATTCTGATCTTAACCCCTTATATAACACAGGGGCAATGGCATTGAATGGCTCCCTATTGCTTCCTAATGATTCTTCCTTTGAGACTGTGGTTCTTAACAGTTTGGAGGCCACATACCTCTTTGAAAATCAAGTGAAAACTTTGGACCCTCTTCCCTACAATGCACATATATTTTACATATACATTTCTGGGAGGGGTTTTAGATTTCTTAAAGCCTGTCCATAGATCCAGATTGATTACTTCAGCTCTACTTGATGCTACCTGGGAAGATAAGAGGTCTGGGTTGTTCTTGGTTTTGCCATTAACTAGTTAGGCCACTTTAGGCAAATCTGCTAATTTCTTTGGGCCTCACTTTCCTTATTGGGAATTTATAAGGGATTTATCATATTTTAATTTCAGCAAGCCAGTTCTACCATATAATTCTATTCTGACTCTGTAGTCTTTTTTTATCAAAAGGAACTTGGCTTTAATCTCAGAAAAAGCCTGAAATCACTGTTTCTTACAGAACAACAACAAAAAAATGGGAACAACTAAAAGTGGATGGTGTCTAGAGACATTATCTTGTCTTTTGTTAATACAAACAGGTATTGAGGGCCTATTATGTGCCCAGCCCTATGCAAAGCACTGGTGTTTCACAGATAAATCTCTCCATCCTTGCTTCCCAGAATGGGGGAGGTTTCACTGCACTTACACATACAACTTACACATACATTTTCTGTTTTAAGAAGTGCGAAAAGACCAAGTTACGTGAGTTTCCCTGGGCCTGAATAAAATCTGCTTATATGGTTTCTATTCAGGCGTTTCCTGGCAGCTATGCTTCTAATTCAGCTCTCTCCTTCAGGGGAAAAGCTAATGTATGGAGAACCAGGCTTCTTTGCCATTCTGCAACTCGATGCTTGCCAGAGGGCAGCTTTTAATCCTTAAAGGGACCAAGCCTTTCTTCTCTGAAACCTAAAACACCTCTCCACAGCACAGTTTGCAAGCAGTCAAGCTATAGTTTCCTCACACCCACATTGCTTTCCTTACTCCCAAGCCAGAAGAAAAAGTCTGCAGGGAGGAACTGGTTTATGAGGATACAATAGAACATTGAGAAGTTCTCATTTTTATTTACTTATTTGATAATCTGCTACTTGTTTTATTTTTCCTCTTTTGTTCAGTCTTTGTCTTTCTCCCTTTGATACTCACCCGATTCTGACAGCATGATTACTTAATACTTACCTGCCAAATTAACTGACTTATTTTACCAACTGGGTGGATATACAATACCTTGACACTTGCTATTTGAGTATTTTACTGAATGTTAAAAAAAAAAAAAGTCCCCAGTGATATCTTATCCAAAGGCAAAGCCCTAGGGTTCCTTTTATTAAAAAAAAAAAAAAAAAGCAATTTGTTGCTTTTGTATTTATAAACCACATTTGGTTATAATACATGTTCTACTATAAGACAGAGCCAACTAGTATTCTCCTTCCAGTTACAAAGGGTGAAAGATACATGTATAAACATATATTCCAATTTAATTTTGTGAAAGTTATTCTGCCATCCCACCAATAAGAATCTGGCTTTGTTTACAAAGATTTAGTCCCTGGATTGGGCCAATTAAGCTATTTTTTTGTTTGACTTTTTTTCTGTATACAGTCAGCAATGGATAAATAAAACATTTTCCAAATACTAGAAAACTACCTTCTTTTATGTGAGGTGGAATTAATGACATTTTTTCTCCTTTTATCTTTCTAGAAATTAATAAACTGCCCACCTCCAGCACACACATTTTTCCTAATAGATTAATATGAAGGGGTAAAAGATAGAAAAGGGTAAAATAAGAACTCACACATAAAAATTTTCCCATTTTCTCAAACAAATCCTCAACTAAACGTTGAGTCTTGAAATGATTACTCATATCTTAGGCCTACAGAGGAGTGGCATGTTATGTTGTACACTATGATATAGTTAGATATTTTACTTAACATTTGTAGCTTTCTTTGAGAAGACAGGATTTTGGTTTCAGGTCCAGAAAAGATCAGGTTATGTGAATTTCTCTGGGACTGGATAAAATCTCTAAATGGTCTGCCTAAATTGGAGCCTTCCTTGCCATGTATAATATTCTAGAAACAGGGAAGGTGAGAAAAAGAATACAATACAATAATATAATAAGCTGAAGGGAGTCTGGGAGTCAGGTCGTGTGCCTTAAGGCACATGGATGCTTTCTCTTTATTTCAGTGAAAAGTAACTCTCAAGGTGAAATGAAGATAATGCTTGAATAACACTTGGTGATCCTGGGGCCATTTTGCTAAACTATATTGCCTCTGAATCTGATATAATCAGCATGGTTTAAAGCACAAGCTATTTCACAAAGAAGTATAGTTTACTTTCATTTTGATCTACATGATTCCCAGAATATATAGGCTTTGCCCATACCAATTTTGGTTTCCTAGAAATAATTTCAGTCTCTACAACCTCTACTCTAGAAGTGATTCTCTAAGTGTGGTCCAGGAACCCTGGACCTTTCACAAGACCTTTTCAAGAGATAGACAAGATAAAAACTGTTTTCATAATAATATGGAGACATTATTTCCTTTTTAAAGTCCCATTTTTTCTTGAGTGTACAATAAAGGTTTCCAGAGGCTACATGATATCTCAACAGACTGAATGCAGAAGCAGATATTTGAAGCAGCTGTCTTCTGTTAAACCACACATTAAAGAGATTTGCAAACATATAAAACAATGCTGCTCTTCTCAGTATTTTTTTTGTTTGGAAAATATAGCTACTTTTCATTCAACATATTATTTATATTAACATGTAAATGATCTATTGTTATCTTTAGATGAATTAATAAATATTTTAAAAATTCTCGGTTTTCATTCCTAATATGATACATATAAATAGCTATACCCATATGAACAAAAGGTTTTGGGGGTTCTCAGTAATTTTTAAGGGTACAAGGGGTTCGGCCGGTTGTAGTGGCTCACGCCTGTAATCCCAGCACTTTGGGAGGCTGAGGCGGGTGGATCATGTAAGGTCAGGAGTTTGAGACCAGCCTGGCCAACATGGTGAAACACCGTTTCTACTAAAAATACAAAAATTAGCCAAGCGTGGTGGCGGGCACCTGTAATCCCAGCTACTAGGGAGGCTGAGGCAGGAGAATCGCCTGAACCCAGGAGGTGGAGGTTGCGGTGAGCCGAGATCTCACCATTACACTCCAGCCTGGGTCAAAGAGCGAAACTTCGTCAACTTCGTCTCAAAAAAAAAAAAAAAAAAAGTACAAGCGGTTCTGAAACCAATAAGTTTGAGAACTACTGCTGTATTAACATACATACATGGTCCAATAAAGTAAAAAATAAGAGAGAAACAGAATACTAAAAATTCAGAAAATAAATTAATATGGAGCCTGAGGATTTTTTTCATAAGATAGTAATAACATCTGTAAATTTCAATGCCGTTGCAATTGTATGCTTTACAAAGATTCATTGGTGTGACATTACACATTTGCTGTCTGTGAATCTGCCCAAATTTAGAAACTCAGGACTAATTGCTATTGCTCTTTGTAATTTGTTCATTGTTAAATAGGTGAGTGTTTCTTTATTTGCCACCGAAATATAGTATTTAACCAGTGTTACATAGGTGAAGTTAGTGGCATTTAGCATTTGCTCTGTTTTCCCCATATTTTCTTGGTTCTGGAAGATAAACAGTATTTGGTGAATTGTGTAGTGCAGTTATCTATGATCATGTGAAATTCACATCTGCCGTTTGTTAATTAACTTAAAAAGGTGGTAGCTTCAAACAAAATAACTGTTAATGGTGTTGATGAAACTGTAAAAATTTGATGTGAGGGCTGAATCTCCATAATTCTTTATATTTCCTTTAATCTGACATACTTTTGTTCTTTCTGTTCTTCAGAGAGGACTGTATCCAGTTCTGGACAATTTAAATAGGAGTGTGGAGTGTTCAGAGAGATATTTTATAGAAGAGAAGCTCAAATTAATTGAGACTGTTTAGCTTGGAAAAGAAAACTTAACAGAAATCTCCAAGTATAGAGAGCCTTGTTTTGCAGAGGATGGAAACCAGCTGTCCTAAAACTCAAGGACACTAGAATAAGAGGGCAGGGACTTAAAGTGTAATCAGAGGGATTTAGTTAAGATACACTGAACACTTTTCTACGCAGCAAAGGCTAGTAGACCCTGGAGTGGGTTCTTGAAGGCAGCTGTGGGCTTTCTTTCTCTGGAGTCTTTGGAATTTGACACTGTTTTCTTTTCTTTTCTTTTTTTTTTTTTTTTTCTGGAGATGGAGCCTCACTCTGTCACCCAGGCTGTAGTGCCATGGTTTGATCTCAGCTCACTGCAGCCTCTGCCTCCCGGGTTCAAGTGATTCTCCTGCCTCAGCCTCCTGAGTATCTGGGATTACAGGTGTGAGCCACCATGCCCAGCTAATTTTTGTAGTTTTAGTAGAGACGGGGTTTTACCACGTTGGTCAGGCTGGTCTCGAACTCCTGACCTGAGGTAATCCACCTGCCTCGGCCTCCCAAAGTGCTGGGATTACAGGTGTGAGCCACTGCACCCGGCCGACACTGTTTTCTTGTTGATCAGTTGGAGGCAGAAGTTTGGTGACACTTCTAACATATTAAGACTTTGGCATTTCGACATTTAAAAATTTTCATTGGAACATCTGAAGAGGGCAGAAAGGTCTTTGTAAAATTATATTGGAATATTACAATGAAGAGGGAGAAAAGAGAGAGGAGACCATAAATGCACAGAATTCAGCAACAGGGCTGGGTTTTACCTGATCACTTACTTCGTTTCGTCTCCTACAGTTCATATTCTACCCAGCACTCAGAACGATCCTTTTTATTCATTTTAAAAATACTACATCAAATATATATTTTATTGTAGTAAACTATAAATAACATAAAATTTACCACTTGACCATTTTTAAGTGTACGACTTGGTATTAAGTGCATTCACACTGTTGTGCATCCATCACCACCATCCATCTTGAGAACTTTTCTATCTTGTAAAACTGAAACTCTCTATCTATCAAACAGTAACTGCTGATTTCCCACTCCTGCCAGGCCCAGGTAACCAATATTCCACTTTTTGTCTCTATGAACTTGAATGATCTTTTAAAAGAGCATATCAGGGCACACAATTTCCCCGCCTCAATCCTTGCTATGGGTTTTCATTGCAGGTAGCATACATTCTCAGTAACTCGCTGTGGCCCCGCCTGCCTCTATGAACTTGAATGATCTTTTAAAAGAGCATATCAGGGCACACAATTTCCCCGCCTCAATCCTTGCTATGGGTTTTCATTGCAGGTAGCATACATTCTCAGTAACTCGCTGTGGCCCCGCCTGCCTCTATGACCTCATCTCAAACATTTTCTCACATGTTCATTGCACCCCACTACTTTGCCTTTTTTTGTTGCACTAAGATTGTCATATTGGGTACTGTTTCTTTCCTTGAATAGTTTTCCCCTAGAGCTTTGCATGGCTTCCTCCTCATTGTTTGGTCTCAGCTCTGATATGACCTCTTTGTTTTGTTTGTTTTGTTTTTTTGAGACAGAGTCTTGCTCTGTCACCCAGGTTGGAGTGCAGTGGCACTATCTCTGCTCACTGCAAACTCCGCCTCCCAGGTTCAAGCAATTCTTGTGCCTCAGCCTCCCGAGTATGTGGGATTACAGGTGTGTGCCACTACACCCAGCTAATTTTTATATTTTTAGTAGAGATGGGGTTTCACCATGTTGGCTATGGTGGTCTCAACCTTCTGACCTCAAGTGATCTACCCGCTTTGGCCTCCCAAAGTGCTGGGATTACAGGTGTGAGCCACCACGCCTGGCGCACCTCTTTGTTTTTTGTTTTTGTTTTTGTTTTTAAGAGACAGGGTCTCACTCTGTTGTGTAGGCTGGAGTGCAGTGGCACGATCATAGCTCACTGTAACCTCAAGCTCCTGGGCTCAAGCAAGCCTTTGGCCTCAGCCTCCCAAATAGCTGGAACTATAGGTGCCCACCACCATGCCCAGCTAAGTTTCTATTTTTTAAATTTTTTGTAATGATGGGGTCTTGCTTTGTTGCCCAGGCTGGTCTGGAACTCCTGGCTTCAAGTGATCCTCCCATCTTGACCTCCCAAAGTGCTGGGATTACAAGTATGAACTATCATGTCCCAGTATGACCTCTTTAGAGTGGCCTCCCCTTACCACTCAGTGTAAAGAAGCACCCTCTCACTCTTCTCTTTCTCATTATCTTATTTTATTTTCCTTATAGCATTTATAACCCCCTGGAGTTACTTTATCTTCCTTCAGAATATATCCAGAATCTGGCTGCTTCTCACCTCTCCACTCTTACCTCCCTGATCTAAGCCACCATCATCCGGCACTAGGATGGCCATGGCAGTCTCTGCACTTGCTCCACATTGTTCTACCCTCACTGGCCTTTTCTCAACAATCAGGCAGAAGCATCCTTTTAAGACAGAAGTCAGATTACATGGGTTTCCATTCCTCTCAGAGTGAAAGATGAAATGTTTGTGTGTTAGTCCGTTCTTGAGTTGCTGTAAAGAAATACCTGAGGCTGGGTAATTTATAAAGAAAAGAGGTTTACTTGGCTCACAGTTCTGCAGGCTGTACAGGAAGCATAGCACTGGCGTCTGCTTCTGGGGAGGCCTCAGAAAACTTACAATCATGGTAGAAGGAAAAGGGGGAGCAGGTGCATCACAGGGAGAATGGGGAGCAAGAGGTTGGGGGTGCCACAGTCTGTTTAGACAGCCGGATCTCCTGTGAACTCAGAGCAAGAACTCATTCATCACCAAGGGGATGGTGCTAAGCCATTCACAAGGGATCTGCCCCCATGATCCAGACACCTCCCACCAGGCCCCATCTCCAACACTGGGGATTACATTTTGACGTGAGATTTGGAGGGGACAAAACATCCAAACCATATTATTCCACCACTGGCCCCCCAGATCTCATGTCCTTCTCATATTGCAAAATACAATCATCCCCTGCCAATAGCCCCCCAAGACTTAACTCATTCTAGCATCAATTCCAAAGTCTGAAGTCTCATCTGAAATTCATCTCCTTCCAACTATGAGCCTGTAAAGTTAAAACAACTAATTTACTTCCAGGACACAATGGTGGTTCAGGCATTGGGTAAACATTACCATTCTAAAAGGGAGAAATTGATTTTTAATCCACAGTCCAGTTGTAGTCCTCCCCTGAAAATACCCTTTCTTTCTCTGCCAGATGGCTAGGCTGCAAATTTTCCAAACTTTATGCTCTGCTTCCCTTCTTTTAGAAGGGGGCTACAGGCTCCCCACAAGTCTGAAACCCAGCAGCACAGGCATTAAATCTTAAGGCTCCAAATAATCTCATTTGACTGCATATCCCTCATCCTGGTGCTTGCAGGGTGCAAGCCCCGATGGCTGCTCTCACAGGTTGGAGTTGAGTGCTTGTGGCTTTTCTAGGCTTAGGGTGCAAGCTGCCCATGGCTCTACCATTCTGGAATCTGGAAGGTGGTGGCCCTGTTCCCACAGCTCCACTAGGCAGTGCCCTGGCGGAGACTCTGCGTGGGGGCTCCAACCCCACATTTCCCCACCACATCGCCCTAGTAGAAGTTCTCTGTGAGGGCTCTGCCCCTGCAGCAGGCTTCTGCCTGGGCACCCAGGCTTTCCCATATATCCTCTGGAATGTGAGGAGCTGCTAAACTTCCCTCACACTTGAGTTGTGTGCACTTGCCAACTTAACACCATGTGGAAGCCACTAAGGCTTATGGCTTGCACCCTCTGGAGTAGCAGCCCAAGCTGTACCTGGGGCCCTTTGAAGTGTGGTTGGAGCTGGGGCAGCCATTATGTGGGGAGCAGTGTCCTAAGGCTGAGCAGGGCACAGGGCTGGGCCCGGTCCTTGAAACCATTCTTTTCTCCTAGGCCTCTGGGCCTATGATGGGGTGGGGGAGGCTGTCTCCAAGAGCTCTGAAATGCCTTTGAGGTCTCTTTCCCATTGTCTTGGATATTAGCATTTGGTCCCATTTTAGTCATGCTAATCTCTCTAGCAAGTGGTTGCTCCACAGTCCAGTTGTATTCCTCCCCTGAAAATGCCTTTTCTTTCTCTGCCATGTGGCTAGGCTGCAGATTTTCCAAACTATATGTCTTGCTTCCCTTTCAAATATAAGCCCAAACTTTAAGTCATTCCTTTGCTTCCATATCTGATCATAGGTTGTTAGAAGCACCCATGCAGCATTTTTTTTTTCTTTTTGAGATGGGGTCTCTGTTGCCCAGGCTGGAGTGCAGTGGCATGAACATGGCTCACTGCAGCCTCAACCTCCTGGGCTCAAGCCATCCTCCCATCTTAGCCACTATGTCTGGCTGAGTTTTAATTTTTTTCTAGAGACAGGGTTCTCCCTGGGTTGCCCAGGCTGGTCTTGAATTCCTGGGCTTAAGTGATCCTTCCACCTTGGCCTCCCACAGTGTTGGGATTACAGGCATGAGCCACTGTCTCTATCCCCATGCAGCTTCTTAAATGCTTTGCTGCTTAGTAATTTATTCCACCAGATACCTTAAGTCATCACTCTTAAGTTCAGACTTCCACAGATCCCAAGGACATGGACACAATGCAGCTAAGCTGTTTGCTAAGGTGTAACACAGGTGATCTTTGCCCCAGTTCCCAATAAGTTCCTCATTTCCATCTGAGACCTCATCAGCCTGGCCTTCACTGTCCATATTTCTACCAGCACTTTGGTCACAATCACTTAACAAGTCTCTAAGAAGTTCCAAACTTTTCCTCATCTTCTTGTCTTCTTCTTATCCCTCCAAACTCTTACAGCTTCTGTCCATTACCCAGTTCCAATGCTGCTTCCGTATCTTCAGGTATCTTTATAGCAACACCCCTCTCCTCATTACAAATTTTCTGTCAGGCTGTTTTTGCATTGCTATAAAGAAATATATGAGGCTGGGTAATTTATAAAGAAAAGGGGTTTAATTGGCTCGCGGTTCTGCAGGCTGTACAAAAAGCATGGTGCTGACATCTGCTCCTGGTGATGGCCTCAAGAAGCTTACAATCATGGTGGAAGGTGAAGGGGGAGCAGGCCCATCACATGGCAAGAGTAGGAGAGAGAGAGACGGGGAAGGTGCCACACTCTTTTAAATAATCAGACCTCATATGAACTCAGGGCAAGAACTCACTCATCGCCAAGGGATGGTGCTAAGCCATTCATGAGGGATCAACCCACATGATCTAATACCTCCTGCTAGGCCCCACCTCCAACATTGGGAATCACATTTCAACATGAGATTTGGAGGGGACACACATCCAAATTATATCAATTTGCAAATGACCTACAAGCCTCTCATGATCTGGCCCACTGTGACCTTTCTGACTATATCTCCTGCTGCTGTATGTCTCACCCATTTTACCCCCACAACATTGGTCTCTTTGATGTTCTTTGAGCACACCAGAATTAAAAACACCCATGTGCCAGGTAATGAGGACTATTTTACACATAGAAGAAGCATCAAATATGGTGTGTGGCTTGACATGCACTACTAGAATCCAAAGTGAAAAGGCCAGTGAGAAAAGTAGGTTATTTCCTTTTCCCTGCCAGTGCAGGTGGATGGAATCAGCCTATTACCTTAATTGGACCTTGCTGGAGGATCAAGACGCATCTTTAATGGCGGATGTGAAAAGCACCTGCATAAGCCAGGAAGGAAACAGAGCCCTGTGGCTCTTGCCACACCCTGTGGTTTTGTCCTGGCTGATTCCTCTTTAACATTCTTTAGCATTCTTTAGCATTTTAACATTCTTTAGCATTTATTTATTTATTTATTTATTTATTTATTGGATGGAGTCTTTCTCCGTCACCCAGGCTGGAGTGCAGTGGCGTGATCTCGGCTCACTGCAACCTCTGCCTCCCAGGTTCAAGAAATTCTCCTGTCTCAGCCTCCCGAGTAGCTGGGACTACAGGCGCCTGCCACCATGCCCAGCTAATTTTTGTATTTTTAGTAGAAATGGGGTTTCACCTTGTTGGCCAGGGTGGTCTTGAACTTCTGACCTCGGGTCATCTACCCGCCTCAGCCTCCCAATGTTCTGGGATTACAGGCGTGAGCCACTGCGCCTGGCTGCATTTGTTTATTTATCCAACATATTTATTGTTTCTTGTCTGTCTCCAGAATATATGGTCTACATGGTAGGGATTTTCATCTATTTTATTCACTGCGGTATCCACAATGCTTAGAATAGTGCCTGCCACATGGTAGATGCTTGTTATGGGTTGAGTGTGTCTCCCAAAAAGATACGTTGAAGTCGTTAACCTGGTAGTTGTGAATGTGACCTTATTTGGAAATAGGGGCTTTGTAGATGTAATTGAATTAAGATGAGGTTATTAGGGTGACTCCTAATCCAACAAAATTGGTGTCCTTATAAAAGGAAAATGCCATGTGATGACAGGTGGAGATTGGAGTGATGTGGCTGTGAGCCAAGAATGCCAAGGATTGACAGCTACCACCAAAAGCCAGGAAGAGACAAGGAAGGATTCTACAGAGTCTCAGAGGGAGAATGCCCCTGCTGACAACTTGATGGCAGTCTTCTAGCTTCCAGAACTATGAGAAAATAAATTTCTGTTGTTTTAAGCCACCCATTTTCTGATACTTTGTTATGGCAGCTCTGGGAAAGTCATAGAATACTTGAAAAGTATTTGTTGAATAAATGCATCTGTTGTTTATATATTTATGGTCCGTCTTTTCCACAAGGATGAAAAATTCTTGAGGACAGAGTCTGTCTTATGCTTCATTGCATCCTTGGTCTCTAGAACAATTCCTGGGCCAAGGAGGTGTTCCACGGTGTTTTAGAGAGGCAGGATAGAATGATGGGAAAGCATGGGACTCTGTGCCAGGCAACTTGGATTTAGGTTCCAGTTCTACCACCTTTGGACAGGGCACCTGCACCACTGTCTCTTCATTCATTAGCATACATAAAGGACTCAGAATAGTGCCTGAGTCATTAATCACTCAGTACCTGTCCTCTATTATTCTTATTAGCTGGCTTATATGGCATAATGAGGCTAAGATTAGACATGGAAAACCTTCATCAGCTGGGGACTCAAGAGGCCCCAGCTCACTGTGGGACCTTAGGCAAGTGATTTTGCCTCGTTGGACCTCTGTCTCCTCTTCTTTAGAGGAAGGTGTTGGATTGGCCCTCCTAAGGTAATGAATAATAAGTTATGAATGAATAATAACTTATGAATGAATAATAAGTTCTCATGTCATCCATGAGTGTATGGCCTGTATAAACAGGCAATATTGGTGCCGCCTTCGAAGGGTAGATTGAAGATGTAGTACTAAATTGTAGTAGTACTCATTGTAGGTCATGCCAGAGAATGAGACTTGGTGAGCTTTCAGTTGAGGAGAGGAGATACAGAGAAGGGGAAAACCTGGCTTTCTCTGATACCCCATCCTCTCAAGCAGCCCTCAAGTGCATCCTACTGTACTGGATGGAAAGTGCATCCTACTGTACTGGATGGAAATTCAAGTGAGAGATTCTGGGGAATCCTTACAAGCTCATTGGGGACACTTTATGCTGAAAATTATATTTGTGTGATTCCTTTTTTCTTTTATTGATATGGACCCAACTTAACAAAAAGCATCATTATTTTGGAACAACTCACGTTACTGCTTTTACTTGCCAGCATGCCTGGTCTGTTATTATTATTACAGTTGCAAAACAGGTGTGGTAAATAGGTGCCAATGAGAGTATGGATTACACACAAAAAAGTCTTGTCAACAGTAGAACAAAAGTAAAATGCAGCACCTGTTACTTCAGGCCAAGTACTTATATGTCAGGCTGAAATAGTAACTGGGCTGGTGAGTAATTGGTTGGTTACCACTCAACTCATTCAAATATCAAATCATTTTTGTGTGTAGACACCATCTAGGCATCCCAGATTTTTTTTTTTTTTTTTTTGAGACACAGTCTTGCTCTGTTGCCCAGGCTGGAGTGCAGTGGCATGATCTCGGCTCACTGCAGCCTCCGCCTCCTGGGTTGAAGCGATTCTCCTGCCTAAGCCTCCCAAGTAGCTGGGACTACAGGTGCCCACCACGATGCCCGGCTAATTTTTGTATTTTTAGTAAAGGTGGGCATTTCACCATGTTGGCCAGGCTGGTCTCGGCCTCCTGACCTTGAATGATCTACCCACCTCAGCCTTCCAAAGTGCTGGGATTACAGGCCTGAGCCACCGCGTCTGACCGGCATCCCAGATTTCAACTAATCCTCCTACTGGCACCATTGTTATCCTAGATTTTTTGCAGAGGGCTTATGAATGAATAATAAGTTGTCATGTCATCCAGGTTGCGGTGGTGGAGAGAAACGTGACAATGAAGTCAAGTTCCACTAGCTCACATTTTTTGTCTCAGAAATGGGCCATGCAGTTGGAAATTAACAGTGACAAGGGGAGCAGAAAGACCATGGCTCTTGAATACCCTGCCCCTCACTTCTGGTGTGATCTTGGCCAAGTCACTTGCATTCACTCATCTGTAGATGGGTGGTGGAGGAACCTGTTTTACTCACTTTACAGGTTTGTTTCAGTCACAGATAAAACAATATACATACAAGTGTGTTATAAAATATAGGACACTATGCAAAAGTTAGTTACTATGGCTTATGATTACTGCATAAATATATACAGGAAGAAGTGTTTTGCAGTGGATTTTTGGTAGTAGTGTAATAGAATAAAAACATTTAAAACTAGTAATACATTTAATAATCTTGTGACATTATGACAATTAGTGGCTCCAGGGCAACTTCAGGTGAAATGGAGCATTAAAAAAATTTGTGAAACTTTTTTTTTTTCTCATTATACCCCAAGCTCTAGGGTACATGTGCACAGTGTGCAGGCCTGCCACATATGCACACATGCGCCATGTCAGTGTGCCACACCCACCAACCCGTCCTCCACATCAGGCACTTCTCCCAATGCTATCCCTCCCCGCTCCCCCCACCCCATGACAGGCCCCAGTGTGTGATGTTCCCCACCCTGTGTCCAAATGTTCTCACCATTCAACTCCCACCTACGAGTGAGAACATGCGGTGGCTGGCTCTCCGTCCCTGCTATAGTTTGCTCAGAATGACGGCCTCCAGCCTCATCCATGTCCCTACAAAGGACATGAACCCATCCCTTTCCATGGCTGCACAGTATTCCATGGTGTACATGCGCCACACCTTCCCAATCCAGTCTATCATTGATGGACACCTGGGCTGGCTCCAAGTCCCCGCCACTGTGAACAGTGCCGCAACAAACATACCTGTGCACGTGTCCTTATAGTAGGATGATTTACAATCCTTTGGGCATATACCCAGCAATGGGATCGCTAGGTCAAGTGGTATTTCCAGTTCCAGACCCCTGAGGAACCGCCACACTGTCCTCTACAATGGCCGAACCAGTTTACACTCCCACCAACAGTGTAAAAGTGTTCTTATTTCTCCACATCCTCTCCAGCACCTGTTGTCCCCTGACTTTCCAATGATCACCATTCTAACTGGCGTGAGATGGTATCTCACTATGGGCCTGATTTGCACCTCTCCAATGGCCAGCGATGAAGAGCATTCTTTCATGTGTCTGTTGGCTGCACAGATGTCTTCTCCCAAGAAGGGTCTGGTCATATCCCTTGCCCACTTTCCAATGGGGTTGTTTGATTTTTTCTTGCAAATTTGTTTAAGTTCTTTGTAGATTCTGGATATTAGCCCTTTGTCAGATGGGTATATTGCAAAAATTTTCTCCCATTTTGTAGGTTGCCCGCCTGCTCCGATGGCAGCCTCCTCTGCTGTGCAGAAGCCCCTTAGTTTAATTATATCCCATTTGTCAATTTTGGCCCCATTGCCATCGCTTCTGGTGCTCCAGTCATGAAGTCCTTGCCCATGCCCGTGTCCCGGATGGCACTGCCTAGGCCTTCCTCCAGGGTTTCCATGGTTCCAGGTCCAGCATTTAAGTCTTTAATCCATCCTGAATCAATTCTTGTATAAGGTGTAAGGAAGGGAGCCAGCTTCAGCTCTCTACACATGGCCAGCCAGTCTTCCCAGCACCATTCATTAAACAGAGAATCCTTTCCCCATTTCTTGTCTGTGTCAGGTTTGTCAAAGACCAGATGGTTACAGATGTGTGGTATCATTTCTGAGGGCTCCATTCTGTTCCATTGGTCCACATCTCTGTTTTGGTACCAATACCATGCTGTTTTGGTTACTGTAGCCTTGTAGTATAGTTTGAAGTCAGATAGCGTGATGCCTCCAGCTTTGTTCTTTTTGCTTAGGATTGTCTTGGCAGTGCAGGCTCTTTTTTGGTTCCATATGAACCAAAGTAGTTTAAAGTAGTTTTAAAGTAGTTTTTTAAACTAGTTTTTTCCAATTCTGTGAAGAAAGTCATTGGTAGCTTGATGGGGATGGCATTGAATCTATAAATTACCTTGGGCAGTATGGCCATTTTCATGATATTGATTCTTCCTATCCATGAGCATGGAATGTTCTTCCATTTGTTTGTGTCCTCTTTTATTTTGCTGAGCAGTGGTTTGTAGTTCTCTTTGAAAAGGCCCTTCACATCCGTTGTAAGTTGGATTCCTAGGTATTTTATTCTCTTTGAAGCAATTGTGAATGGGAGTTCACTCATGATTTGGGTCTCTGTTTGTCTGTTATTGGTGTATAAGAATGCTTGTGATTTTTGCATATTGATTTTGTATCCTGAGACTTTGCTGAAGTTGCTTATCAGCTTAAGGAGATTTTGGGCTGAGACGATGGAGTTTTCTAAATATACAATCATGTCATCTGCAAACAGGGACAATTTGACTTCCTCTTTTCCTAATTGAATACACTTTATTTCTTTCTCCTGCCTGATTGCCCTAGCCAGAACTTCCAACACTATGTTGAATAGGAGTGGTGAGAGAGGGCATCCCTGTCTTGTGCCAGTTTTCAAAGGGAATGCTTCCAGTTTTTGCCCATTCAGTATGATATTGGCTGTGGGTTTGTCATAAATAGCTCTTATTATTTTGAGATACATTCCATCAATACCTAGTTTATTGAGAGTTTTTAGCATGAAGGGTTGTTGAATTTTGTCAAAGGCCTTTTCTGCATCTATTGAGATAATCATGTGGTTTTTGTCTTTGGTTCTGTTTATATGCTGGATTACATTTATTGATTTGCATATGTTGAACCAGCCTTGCATCCCAGGGATGAAGCCCGCTTGATCACGGTGGATAAGCTTTTTGATGTGCTGCTGGATTTGTTTTGCCAGTATTTTATTGAGGATTTTTACATCAATGTTCATCAGGGATATTGGTCTAAAATTCTCTTTTTTCGTTGTGTCTCTGCCAGGCTTTGGTATCAGGATGATGCTGGCCTTATAAAATTAGTTAGGGAGGATTCCCTCTTTCTGTTGATTGGAATAGTTTCAGAAGGAATGGTACCGGCTCCTCTTTGTACCTCTGGTAGAATTCGGCTGTGAATCCTTCTGGTCCTGGACTTTTTTTGGTTGGTAGGCTATTAATTATTGCCTCAATTTCAGAGCCTGTTATTGGTCTGTTCCGGGATTCAACTTCTTCCTGGTTTAGTCTTGGGAGGGTGTATGTGTCCAGGAACTTATCCATTTCTTCTAGATTTTCTAGTTTATTTGCCTAGAGGTGTTTATAGTATTCTCTGATGGTAGTTTGTATTTCTGTGGGATCAGTGGTGATATCCCCTTTGTCATTTTTTATTGCATCTATTTGATTCTTCTCTCTTTTCTTCTTTATTAGTCTTGTTAGCGGTCTATCAATTTTGTTGATCTTTTCAAAAAACCAGCTCCTGGATTCATTTATTTTTTGAAGGGTTTTTTGTGTCTCTATCTCCTTCAGTTCTGCTCTGATCTTAGTTATTTCTTGCCTTCTGCTAGCTTTTGAATGTGTTTGCTCTTGCTTCTCTAGTTCTTTTAATTGTGATGTTAGGGTGTCGATTTTAGATCTTTCCTGCTTTCTCTTGTGGGCATTTAGTGCTATAAATTTCCCTCTACACACTGCTTTAAATGTGTCCCAGAGATTCTGGTATGTTGTGTCTTTGTTCTCGTTGGTTTCAAAGAACATCTTTATTTCTGCCTTCATTTTGTTATTTACCCAGTAGTCATTCAGGAGCAGGTTGTTCAGTTTCCATGTAGTTGAGCGGTTTTGAGTGAGTTTCTTAATCCTGAGTTGTAGTTTGATTGCACTGTGGTCTGAGAGACAGTTTGTTATAATTTCTGTTCTTTTACATTTGCTGAGGAGTGCTTTACTTCCAACTATGTGGTCCATTTTGGAATAAGTGCGATGTGGTGCTGAGAAGAATGTCTATTCTGTTGATTTGGGGTGGAGAGTTCTGTAGATGTCTATTAGGTCTGCTTGGTGCAGACGTGAGTTCAAGTCCTGGATATCCTTGTTAACTTTCTGTCTCATTGATCTGTCTAATGTTGACAGTGGGGTGTTAAAGTCTCCCATTATTATTGTGTGGGAGTCTCAGTCTCTTTGTAGGTCTCTAAGGACTTGCTTTATGAATCTGGGTGCTCCTGTATTCAGTGCATATATATTTAGGATAGTTAGCTCTTGTTGAATTGATCCCTTTACCATTAGGTATTGGCCTTCTTTGTCTCTTTTGATCTTTGTTGGTTTAAAGTCTGTTTTATCAGGGACTAGGATTGCAACCCCTGCTTTTTTCTTTTTTTGTTTTCCATTTGCTTGGTAGCTCTTCCTCCATACCTTTATTTTGAGCCTATGTGTGTCTCTGCACGTGAGATGGTTCTCCTGAATACAGCACACTGATGGGTCTTGACTCTTTATCCAATTTGCTAGTCTGTGTCTTTTAATTGGGGCATTTAGCCCATTTACACTTAGGGTTAATATTGTTATGTTTGAATTTGATCCTGTCATTATGATGTTAGCTGGTTACTTTGCTTGCTAGTTGATGCAGTTTCTGCATAGCGTTGATGGTCTTTACAATTTGGCATGTTTTTGCATTGGCTGGTACCAGTTGTCCTTTTCATGTTTAGTGCTTCCTTCAGGAGCTCTTGTAAGGCAGGCCTGGTGGTGACAAAATCTCTCAGCATTTGCTTGTCTATAAAGGATTTTATTTCTCCTTCACTTATGAAGCTTAATTTGGCTGGATATGAAATTCTGGGTTGAAAATTCTTTTCTTTAAGAATGTTGAATATTGGCCCCCACTCTCTTCTGGCTTGTAGAGTTTCTGCTGAGAGGTCTGCTGTTAGTCCAATGGGCTTCCCTTTGTGTGTAACCTGACCTTTCTCTCTGGCTGCCCTTAACATTTTTTCCTTCATTTCAACCTTGGTGAATGTGACAATTATGTGTCTTAGGGCTGCTCTTCTCGAGGAGTATCTTTGTGACGTTCTCTGTATTTCCTGAATTTGAATGTTGGCCTGCCTTGCTAGGTTGGGGAAGTTCTCCTGGATGATATCCTGCAGAGTGTTTTCCAACTGGGTTCCATTCTCCCCGTCACTTTCAGGTACACCAATCAGACACAGATTTGGTATTTTCACATAGTCCCATATTTCTTGGAGGCTTTGTTTGTTTCTTTTTACTCTTGTTTCTCTAAACTTCTCTTCTCACTTCATATCATTCATTTGATCTTCAGTCACTGGTACCCTTTCTTCCACTTGATCAAATAGGCTACTGAAGCTTGTGCATGTGTCACGTAGTTCTCATGCCATGGTTTTCAGCTCCATCAGGTCATTTAAGGTCTTCTCTGTGCTGTTTATTCTAGTTAGCCATTTGTCTAATCTTTTTTCAAGGTTTTTGGCTTCCTTGCGATGGGTTCGAACATCCTCCTTTAGCTCGGAGAAGTTTGTTTTTACTGATATTCTGAAGCTTACTTCTGTCAACTCGTCAAAGTCATTCTCCATCCAGTTTTGTTCCATTGCTGGTGAGGAGCTGCGATCCTTTGGAGGAGATGAGGCGCTCTGGTTTTTAGAATTTTCAGCTTTTCTGCTCTGGTTTCTCCCCATCTTTGTGGTTTTATCTACCTTTGGTCTTTGATGATGGTGACCTATAGATGGGTTTTTGGTGTGGATGTCTTTTTTGTTAATGTTGATGCTATTTCTTTCTGTTTGTTAGTTTTCCTTCTAACAGTCAGGACCCTCAGCTGCAGGTCTGTTGGAGTTTGCTGGAGGTCCACTCCAGACCCTATTTGCCTGGGTATCACCAGCAGCAGCTGCAGAACAGCAAATATTGCAGAACAGCAAATGTTGCTGCCTGATCCTTCCTCTGGAAGCTTTGTCTCAGAGGGGTCGCCAACTGTATGAGGTGTCAGTCGACCCCTACTGGAAGGTGTCTCCCAGTTAGGCTACTCGGGGTTCAGGGACCCACTTGAGGAGGCAGTCTGTCTGTTCTCAGACGGGCCTTGTTGAGCTGTGGTGGGCTCACCCAGTTCGAGCTTCCTGGTCGCTTTGTTTACCTAGTCAAGCCTCAGCAATGGTGGACGCCCCTCCCCCAGCCTCGCTGCCACTTCACAGTTTGATCTTGGACTGCTGTGCTAGCAGTGAGCAAGGCTCTGTGGGCGTGGGACCCACCGAGCCAGGTGCGGGATATAATCTCCTGGTGTGCCATTTGCTAAGACCATTGGAAAAGCACAGTATTAGGGTGGGAGTGTCCTGATTTTTCAGGTACTGTCTGTCACGGCTTCCCTTGGCTAGTAAAGGGAAATCCCCTGACCCCTTAGACTTCTCGGGTGAGGCGTTGCCCTGCCCTGCTTTGGCTCACACTCCGTGGGCTGCACCCACTGTCCAACCAGTGCCCATGAGATGAACCTGGTACCTCAGTTGGAAATGCAGAAATCACCCATTTTCTGCGTCACTCACGCTGGGAACTGTAGACTGGAGCTCCTCCTATTCGGCCATCTTTGAACAGTCCTGTGAAACTTTTAATGGAGTACAAATTGATAACTGTCACCGGTTCTTCCCTCCCTTCCTCACAGAGAATTCTACAACTGTACCCTTTGTCATGTTCCTTTGCAGTTTCTCCTACTAGAGTAGGTGGAGTACATTTCTCTACCTTCTTGATGTTGGTTTGGCCATGGACCTGCTTTGGCCAATGAAATTTAGCAAATGTGATGGTGCCTTGATGTCCTTTAAATGTGCAGGATGATTTGGCTTGTCTTTTTGCCAGTAGAAGAGCATATCTCAAATAGTTACTGGTCCAAAGAGAATGAAGAGACATGTGGAGCAGACCTAGACTCCAGCTGCAGCCCAGTCAATCTGCAGCTGCAGAGATACCCCAGATAACCCTCAGAGCTGTGAGCAAAAAAATATGTCTCTATTATTGTAAGCCTCTGAAATTTTGGGTTGTTTGTTATGCAGCATGTAGTTGATGCTGACTATCAGCTGGAAGCTGAGCTGGAATTGTCATCTGAAGTGCCTACACATGGTCTCTTTTCTTTTTTGAGATGGAGTTTTGCTCTTGTTGCCTGGGCTGGGTGCAATGGTGTAATCTCGGCTCACTGCAATCTCCGCCTCCCGGGTTCAAGCAGTTCTCCTGCCTCAGCCTCCCAAGGAGCTGGGATGACAGGTGGGCACCACCATGCCCAGATAATTTTGTATTTTTAGTAGAGATGGGTTTTTACCATGTTCGTCAGGCTGGTTTCGAACTCCTGAGCTCGTGATCCACCCACCTCAGCCTCTCAAAGTGCTGGGATTACAGGCGTGAGCCACTGCACCCAGCCTACACATGGTCTTTTTATGTGGCTTTGACTTCTCACACCATGGTGGTTGGATTTCCAGAGACAGTGTCCCAAGGGTGAGCATTCCAAGAGACAAGAAGTGGAAGCTACCAGACTTGTAATGCCTGGGTCAAGAAATTGGCACAATGTCACTTCTAATGTATTCTGCTGGTCAAAGCAGTCACAGACCATTCCAAGGTTCCATGAGGAGGGGACATAGAAACTCCCCCACCATGAAAGATGTAGCAAAGAATTTTGGCCATCTTTTATGTACACATATGTGGGTAATTTTTTTTTTCCTCGGAGGGCTTTCAGAAATAAGCGTGATCTTGGTTGAGGGCTTTGAACTGGCAATTTCTTTGCTGGTTTTTAAATATCACTCATTTTTTAATGTCTGTCAAGTGAGAGCTTGGTGAACTGATAGTAAATTCTAACCCCTGTCAGATAAATTGGTTACATGCTGGTTACTTCAAAATCTATGGCTATCTTTTGAGGCTTAAATAATAGAATGGTAATAACAATAACAATAGCTTCCTTTGCGCCTAGCTCAGTTCTAAATGCATTTTGTCTATTGATTCATATGATCCTCATAACAAAGCCATGAGGTAAGTTCTTTTTATCAACTCCATTTTCATATGAAAAAAACTGAGGCACAGAGAGGATAAATAACTTGCCAGGATCACATAGCACTGGGATTTGAACTGCAGCTGTCTAGTTGCACTACCTAAAGGGAAATCATCCAATTGACCTTTACATTCCTCCTTTCACATGGAGGAAAACCAGCAGGTGTGTGAATTTGCTGCTATTAAATACTATTATGTGCATACATTATTCAAATATGTTTGTATTAGAGCTTGGATCCAGAAGTGGACAAATAGAAAGATGTTCTTTCCTCTGTACATGCTCTTAAGAAAGGTGATTTCAGGAAAATACTTTCATATTTTTGTCCTCCTAACCCTACCCCTAGTCAACTTGAATTTGGGTGTAAAATCATAATGCATTTATTGACCTCAAACTTTTTTTTTTCAGGTGGAGTTTTGCTCTTGTCAACCAGGCTGGAGTACAGTGGTGCGATCTCAGCTCACTACAACCTCTGCCTCCCAGGTTCAAGCAATTCCCCTGCCTCAGCCTCCCGAGTAGCTGGTACTACAGGTGTGTGCCACTACGCCCGGCTAATTTTTGCATTTTTAGCAGAGATGGGGTTTCACCATGTTGGCCAGGTTGGTCTCCATCTCCTGACCTCAGGGGATCTGCCCACCTTGGCCTCGCAAATTGCTGGGATTACAGGCGTGAGCCACCGCGCCCGGCCTCAAACTTGTTTTTATCAGTGTCGTCTTTTGGTCAAATGTAGTTCATTCTAAAAGAGTAGGGTGTGTGTGTGTGTGTGTGTGTGTGTGTGTGTGTGTGTGTAAATCCTACTCCTGTTGTAAAAAAACAAGAAAGTTTCAATAGACAAATACAGTCCTTCTTCTGAAATCCCATTTTTGAATTGTTTCTTAGTTTCTTTAATTTATATGCTAGCACAATTTGTGGTAATTCATATTTATTAGCCATTTGCCTTGCAGTTTCCCAATCCCTTGCTGTTCGGAAATTTTAGGATTTCAGGACAGCTGGCCACCTTTGCTGAGGCCCTGAAACACTTTTTTGTAACTCACAAAGAAAACTGGTGTGTGGCCAGAATGGGCAGTGACAGGTGGAAGGCTCAAAGGTCACCCTTTGTACAGATTCCCACCACGAGTGTACACTCTCCACTTTTGTTATGTTAACCTCTTAATTACCCATAGACAGCCAAGGGTGGTGAAATAAATTAGCTAAATTGACTTAGAAGGCTGCTGCACAGCCAGTTGAGATCCATGGATGGGCTGTGTATAATTTTCTGGTCAGGATGTAAACCTGAAATAGACTTCAGATGAGTTCAGAAATTCTGAAATAACCCAAAGGTTCGGGGGTCATTTCTCAGGGCACAGCTGTGAACAGCATTCGTTAAATGAACAGGTTTCTGCAACCTTCCTTAAGTGACCTAAATGGACATTTGAATTTTTTTAGTCCTTGGGTAATGTGTTCTTGGTTTAAGAGTGGAATATACTACTAGGTATTTTTGTGTATGTGAGCAAAAGATGAGTTTTATTACTTAGCAAAGGATTAGGCCTAGCTGACAGTCCAGTCTTGGTGTTAAGACTATGTTCTGATCATTAACTTTTTTTGTTCCCTTATATTTGATTCCATATTGAATTTACTCTTTGATAAAAGAGTCATAAATAAATGACCTTTATGAAAGCAGACCAATTGCATATACTACCCAATATAGACATTTTCAAATGACCAATTTTCTTAAATGCTGAAGAATTGCTATGTTGATGAGGACTGCATTCCGTTACATATATTCTCTAAATTAAAAAAAAATCTAAGTCAGATTGGTCTTGATCTCATGGATGAGGAAACTGAGGTACAGAGAAATTCAGTGACTTGCCTAGAGTCACAAAGCAAATAAAAGCCAGATTTTTTTTCCTTTGGATAGTGCTATCTGTTTTTCTGTCTAAATTACTCAATTTTGATTTCTCAAAGGACTTCAAACAAAACTATCATTCAACCCAGCAATCCCATTACTGGGTATATACCCAAAGTACTATAAACTGTTCTACCAAAAAGACACATGCACTCATATGTTCACCACAGCACTATCCACAGTAGCAAAGACATAGAATCAACCCAGGTGCCCATCAGTGGTGGACTGGAAAAGAAAATGTGGTACGTATATACCATGGAATGCTACACAGCCACAAAAAGAATAAAACCATGTCCCTTACAGCAACATGGGTACAGCTGGAGGCCATAATCCTAAGAGAATTAGTGCAGAAACAGAAAACCAAATACCTCATGTCCTCACTTATAAGTGGGAGATAAGCATTGGGTACACACGGACATAAAGATGGCAACAACAACAAAGAAACACTGGGGACTACTAGAGGAAGGACAGAGGATGGGGGGAAGGTCTGAAAAACTACCTTTTGGGTACTATGCTGACTACCTGGGTGACAGGATCATTTTTGCTGCAAACCTCAGGGTCATGCAATATACCCATGTAACACACCTGCACATGTATCCCCTGGATCTAAAATAAAAATTGTACTATAAAAAATTACTCAATTTCCATTGTATTTCATTGATGGAAAGGTCTGGGTCCAAAGTCTAAGATGGAGAGTAAGTTTTAGAAAATATTCGGTAAGAGTTCATTTAACATGTTGTCTGGAATAACATTCCCTAACTACTTTTTGGGGTTGCTTATGTTGTGTCTAACTGTGCTAGTTGCCAGAGGATTAACTCTCTCTGCACCACAGATGTTACTTCTGTGAATGCAAGTGAGTACCAATGTTTGGCAGTATATTTACTTGATTTGTAGCTTCTTCATAGGATGTTATATCAAGTAGGAAGGCTACAAAGTAAATTTCGTTTAGTATATATTTAGTCGTCCATCCAACAACTGTCCAATAGGTGAGGGTAGAGGTATAAGGATGGTTAAGACAAGATCTCAGCCCTTGACATGACCATAGATATGCAGATGGACCATTCCAATATGGTGTAATAAAAGCTATGACAGAGATGCTAAGCCCTATGAGGAGAGATGAGGGAGCAACCAACAAGTCTTTGGAGGATTCATGGAAGGCTTCAAAAGGTGAAGGCATTTGAGTGGTGTCTTTAAAGGTGAGGAATTTGTTGGGTGCAGAATGGGGGAAGGGCAGAGAGAATAGCAGTCAGTAACGCAAAGTATGTCAAATGGCATGGAATGTTTGGGGAACGATAAGTAGCTTTAGTGGTTGGAGCCCAGAATGTGTATGCGTCTGGGACTTGAGGGAGTTGAAACCAGACAGTGAGGGCCCTCATGCAATGAGGAGCCGTAGAAAGATGGAGTAGTATGATCAGATTTGTATTTCAGGAAGTTAACTCCACATTCTTGTTAGTTTTGAAGGAGAGACTAGAGGAAGGGGGATGGTTACAAGCTGAGTACTGATGACAGCAGTAGCAGTGGTGTGAGTGAGGAGATGACAGACTCTAGAGACCACTGGGAGATACTGTATTTGAAAATGAATTGTTTAGTGTGGTTGACAGAAAATGTGGAGTGGACCTTGAGGTTCATGTTTCTGTTTTAGGCAAATGGGACTATCAATTGAAATGAGTTATTCCAGAATAAGAAGGAGATTGGGAGAGGGATATGAAAATGTTTGTTTTTGTTTGTTTTTTTTTTAGATGGAGTCTCACTCTGTTGTCCAGGCTGGAGTGCAGTGGCATGATCTCAGCTCACTGCGACCTCTGCCTCCTGAGTTCAAGCAATTCTCCTGCCTCAGCCTCCTGAGTAGCTGGGACTACAGGTGTGTGCCACCATGCCTGGCTAATTTTGTATTTTTAGTAGAGATGGGGTTTTGCCATGTTGGCCAGGCTGGTCTCGAACTCCTGACCTCAGGTGATCCACCTGCCTTGGCCTCTCAAAGTGCTGGGATTATAGGCGTCAGCCACCACACTTGGCCAGAAAATGTGAGTTTTGATACGTTGGTTTTGAAAAGTCTGTGAAATGTAGAGGTGGAGTTGGCCAGTGGGATGTTAGAAATTTGGGTTTTGAGTTCAGCAGAAAATAGGGGTTAGAAATAGAGATCCAGGATTCATCTACATATAGAGGGCAGTTAAAGCTTTAGAAACAATGGGGTCACGTAAGAAGAGTGAAGGTGACTGGGAAGGAGTGGACAGAGGTCAGAGGGGAACGAAGAGAGCGTGCTGTGTGGAATGAAGGAGAAGAGAAGCTAAAAGGATGGAATGGTTGGCAATGCCAGGTGATTCAGGTAGACCAAGGAGACTAAAGATTGATAAGAAATTATAGGATTTTGTACTTAGGAGGCCACCAGTGACCTAGTCAGCAAAAAAGCAAGTTTCAAAACAATATGTAAAACATCACTCAGAAAAATATGTATTTTCTTTTTTAAAACAATTATACTTTTTTATCATTATTTTTTAATAGAGATGGGGCCTTGCTTTGTTGAGCAGGCTGGTCTCGAACTCCTGGCCTCAAAAGATCCTCCCATCTCAGCCTCCCAAAATGTTAGAATTACAGGTGTGAGCCACTTCACCTGGCCAGAAAAATATGTATTTTCTAATATCATCTTTGTAATACAGTGCATTGAAAACCCTAGAGGGACAGATTCCTAACAATGCTTATCTCTTGGTGGTGAGATTGGGGTGATTTTTATTACTGTTTTTTGTTTTTGCTTATATGCATTTTCCAAATGTCTGACAACAACCACGCATTACTTTTGTAATCATAAAATAACACAATAAAAATTCTTTAAAAAAGAAGTCACCAGTGACCTTGCTGAGAACGGTTTCAGTGGAGTGATGGGAAGCAGAAGTTGGATTCTGATGGATTGCGGAGATAATTGGAGCAGAGGAAATGGGAACAGGGAGCGTTGACTCCTTGTTGGTGGCAAAGGCAGAAAAGAGCACGAGACCAGCCTGGCCAACGTGGTGAAACCCCATCTCTACCAAAAATATAAAAAATTAGCCAGGTGTGGTGGCGTGCACCTGTAATCCCAGCTACTCGGGACGCTGAGGCAGGAGAATCGCTTGAACCCGGGAGGCAGAAGTTGCAGTGAGCCGAGATTGAGCCATTGCACTCCAGCCTGGGTGACAAGGGTGAGACTCCCTCTCAAAAAAAAAAAAAAAAAGAGAGAGCAGTAGCCTGTTTTGGTGGAAGGATTGAGAAAAGAATTTATTGATAGTGGCAGTTCTCAATCCTTTACCTCTCTGGACTCTTTTTCTACTCATAAAACATTATTGAAGACCCCCAAAAACTTTTGTTTATGGGGATTATATTTATCAATATTTATTATATTACATATTAATACAAAATTTTAAAAATATTTGATTAAATAGCAATAATAACTCCATTACTTCTTATCAGAGCATACTTTAATGAAAAATAACTATTTTTCTAAACAAAAAAATTAGTGAGAAGAGCGACATTGTTTTGCATTTTTGCAAATTTCTTTAATATCTGACTTAGTAAAAGACAGCTGTATTATATCTCCTACATTTGATCTGTTGCAATATGTTTTCTTTGTTGAAGTAAAAAAGAAATATCTAGCCTCACTTACATGTGTGGTTGGTAAAGGGAAGACCTTGCAGATCCCTAGAAAGGGACTCAGGGACCCTTACCCTTGCAGGGGTTCCTGGGCTACCCTTTGAGAACCACTGATTTATAATATGGGAAGAAATTTGAACATGCTTATAACCTGAACAGAAGGAGGCAGAAAAGAGGTGGAGATTTAAAATTCAAGGGAAGGTGGCATAACTGTTGGAATATACCAATATAGATAGAGGGTTTACCTTTTTTTTTTTTTCCTAGAAACAGAGTCTTGCTCTGTTGCCCAGGCTGGAGTGCAGTGGCGCCATCTCAGCTCACTGCAACCTCCGCCTCCTGGGTTCAAGCAATTCTCCTGCCTCAGCCTCCTGAGTAGCTGGGATTACAGGCGCCTGTCACCACGCCCAGGTAATTTTTGCATTTTTAGTAGAGACAGGGTTTCACCATGTTGGCCAGGCTGGTCTTGAACTCCTGACCTCAGATGATCGACCCGCCTTGGCCTCCCAAAGTGCTAGGATTACAGGCATGAGCCACCGCGCCCGGCCGAGGGTTCACCTTTTTAAGGAGAGGAAATAGGTAGGCTAGAGTTATAAGGATGAATATGGCTATAAATATATTTGGGGGAGTGGAGTTAGTTGATGGATTTCATCTCCATTAGCTTCAGTTTCCTCTGAAACAGCAGGAAAAAAAGCTTTCTGCGAGTAAGAGGCCATAGAATGGAATGGGGACCTTATGGAGTGCCATGAACGTTGTTATTTCTATAGCCCGTCTGTATGCATAATACAAGATGAGATGCTGGCTGTGTGAAGATTTAAGTGTTTCTGTGAGTAGGAACCTGCATTTCTAGAGGAGTGCAGGGAATATCTTGAGCTGCATGACCCTTTGTTTCTCCTTCTCACTTATCAAATCGAATATCTTCTCCGTATTCAATTATCTTCATTACTTAGAAACTCAAATTCACACTCATGGACCTTCTATCTTGAAAACAGTGTCTTAGCTTCATTAAACATCCAGGTTGTCAACATGGTAATTCTCAATTCCATTTTGTAAGCACATGTGTTCTCTTTTAAGCTATGAAGTTTTTAACAGTGAGAAGCTGACTGATGCTCAGGGTAAGAGCTTCTGTCTGGATTGATGACACAATAAAAACTGTTCAGGATGACAAGGAAGGCACTCAGCAAACTGTGAGTCATCCTGTCTCTGACTCTCCACTAGTTGTATGTGTATGTGATGGTGGAAATAAATCCAATATTGCAAATAATCAAAACCAATAATTAGTTTAGTGCACTAAGCCAATCCGTTCAAAAGATTGGATTATAAAATACCAAATCCAGCTAAATATTCTTTGCAAGAGATAAAACAAAAGTATAAGGACGCAAAAAGGTTTGGAGTAAAGGGATAAAATAAGTTATACCAAATAATCAGAAGAAGGCTGGTGTGGCAATATAAATATCAGAAAGAAGTTACCATAAAGGAAAAAAAATTCCAAAGAAATCATTACACAATGGCAGAGGCAACATTTAATCAGGAATATATACTAATCCTGATCTTGTATATATCTAATAATAGACTGTCAAAATATGTAAATAACAAGTCATTAGAATTTCAAGAAATATTAACAAATTTCACAATTAGAAGAGAACATTATATCTTCTGAAGACTAACAAATAAGCAGACACAAAAGTAAACAGGTCATAATCAATTTAAACAACACAATTACAAGCTAGATCTAATGGATATATATATATCAGAAATATGTATTTTATATATAACATATTATATATTAAATATATAATATATAATATATATAATTACATATATAACATGTATTTTATATATATATATAAAATTCTGAACACTCGGGGAAACATGAACACAAAAAAATTACTGCATGCTAGCCCACCAAGCAAGTCTTGACAAATACTAAGAACTGATAAACAAATGATTATATATTAGTTTATCAAAATGTAATTGAAACAAAAAGATAGTCAAAATAACCCATAATAGACATTTTTGTAGTATAATAGAGTTTTTTCAACTATTAACTAAACCTCAGACTTTTATTTGGATTTCACTAGTTTTTCCATAAATATCCTTTTCCTGTTCCAGTCCAACCCAGGACAATTTTTGTGTTTAAATTCATGAGAGATATTGATCTGTAGTTTTCTTTTTTTTTGTATTTTCTTTGTCTACTTTTGGAATCAGGGTAATACTGGTCTCATAAAACGAGTTGGAAAGTAATTCCTCATTTTTTAGTTTTTGCACAAGATAGTGTAGAACTGGGGTTAATTCTTTAAAAGTTTGGTAGAATTCTCCAGTGAAACCATCTGGGTATGGAAATTTCTTTTTTGGGAGCTCTTAAATTATGAATTCAATTTTTTTGATAGTTGTGAGACTATTTAGATTATCTATTTAATCTTAGTTGAGTTTTGGTAGTTTTTGGTTTTTTAGGAAATGGTCCGTCTTCTAAATTTTTGAATTCATGAGCATAAAGTTGTCCATATTATTCTCTTATTATCTGTTAATGGCTCCAGAATCTTTAGTGATATCCCGTTTCATTTGTGACATTAGTAAAGTGTATCTTCTCCATTTTTATTTTTTTCAGTCTTGCTAAAGGTTTAGCAGTTTTACTGAATTTTTCGAAGAACTAGCTTTTCGTTTCATTGATTTTTTTTCTTTTTTTTTTTTTTTGTTTTCAATTTGTTGATTTCTCTTTTTATCTTAACTGATCCTCTGCTTGCTTTGGGTTTATTTTGTTCTTCTTTTTTAGTTTCTTGAGATAAAAACTTAAGATTACTAATTTGAGACCTCTTCTCTTTTCTAATGTAAGCATTTGGTACTAGAAATTATCCTTTCAGAAATGCTTTAGCTGTATGTTACATATTTTGTTATGTTTTATTTTCATTTTTTTCAGTTCTTTGTATATTTATTTCCTTTTTGACTTCCTCTTTGATTTATGGATTATTTAGAAGTGTGTTTGTTAATTTCCACGTGTTCAGAGATTTTCTTGTCTTTGTTATTGATTTCTAGTTTGATTCCATTATTGTCAGAGAGTGCACTCTGTGTCTTCTTTTAAATTTGTTGAGGTTTGTTTTAAGGCCCAAAATACAGTCTGTCTTGGTGAATGTTCCATGAGAACTTGAAAAAAATGTGTATTCTGCTGTTGCTGGGTGGAATGTTCTATACAAATTGAGCATCCTAAATCCAAAAATCTGACATTCGGAATGCTCCAAAATCTGGAGCTTTTTGAGCACCAACATGATCAAACGAAATGCTCATTGTAACATTTCAGATTTCAGATTTTTGGATTTGGAATGCTTAACTGGTGAGTATAATGCAGATACCTAGAATCTGAGAAAAACCTGAAATTGGTAATACTTCTGGTCCCAAGCTTTTTGGATAAGGGATATTCAACCTGTATATGTTGATTGTGTTGTTCAAATCTTCTATATCTTTGATGATTTTCTATCTAGAAGTTCTATCAATTGCTGATAAGAGGGGGGTATTGAAATCTTCAACCATAATTGTGGATTTATCTATTCACCCTTTCAGCCGGATTTTTTTTTAAACAACTTTTATTTTAGGTTCAGGGGTACATGTGAAGGTTAGTTATATAGGTAAACTCGTGTCATGGGGGTTTGTTGTACAGATTATTTCATCACCCAGGTATTAAGCCCAGTACCCAATAGTAATTTTTTCTGCTCTTTTCCCTCCTCCCACTCATCTTTTTTCCATCTCGGAAGAAAAGGAAAATTGTGTAAATTTATAGTTAAAGTAATTATTTATATGCTAGGATTTAAGTCTTACATTTTATTGCTATTTGTTTTTTCTGTTTCTCATTCCTCTGTTTCTTTTTTCTTGCCTTCCTGTGAGTTATTTGAATATTTTCAAGGATTGCATCTTGTTTTATTTATAGAGTTTTTGTGTGTATCTTTTTGTATAGTTTTCTTAGTGGTGGCTCTGGATATACAGATGTGACATCACATTATACTTGTATCAACAAGGGAATGTATGGAAATCTTTGTTCCATTTAGATCCCTTTACTTTTCCCACTTTTAATTGTCATTCTCTTGAGTATTAAATGATATTATAATTTTTGTTTCAATCATCAAATATTATTTATAAAACTCATGAGAAGGATATCCTATTGTATCTTCCCCCTTCCCTTTTTTTTTTTTTTTGAGACAGTCTCGCTCTGTCACCCAGGCTGGAGTACAGTGGCACCATCTCGGCTCACTGCAACCTCTGCCTCCCGGGTTCAAGCAATTCTCCTGCCTCAGCCTCCTGAGTAGCTGGGCTTACAGGCACGTAACACCATGCCTGGCTAATTTTTGTATTTTGAGTAGAGATGGGGTTTCACCATGTAGGCCAGGCTGGTCTCAAACTCCTGACCCCGTGATCTGCCCACCTCGGCCTTCCAAAGTGCTGGGATCACAGGAGTGAGCCACCATGCCCAGCTGTCTTCCCATATTTTTGCTGTTTCCATGTGATATGGTTTGGCTTTGTGTCCCCACCCAAATTTCACCTTGAATTGTAATAATCTTCATGTGTCAAGGGTGGGACCAGGTGGAGGTAATTGAATCATGGGGGCGGTTCCCCCATACTGTTCTCCTGATAGTCAGTGAGTTCTCATGAGATCTGATGGTTTTATAAGGGGCTCTTTCCCCTTCACTCATCACTTCTCCTTCCTGTCACCTTGTGAAGAAGGTGCCTTGCTTTCCTTTGCCTTCCACCATGATTCTAAGTTTCCTGAGGCCTCCCAAGCCATGCTGAACTGTGAGTCAATTAAACCTCTTTCTTTTATAAATTACCTACTCTCGGGCAGTTCTTTATAGCAGTGTGAAAACAGGCTAATAGAGTAAATTGGTACCAGGAGTGGAGCTGTACCCTGCAAAGCCACAGGGGTGGAGCTGCCTAAGGCCATGGGAGCCTACTTCTTGCATCAATGTGACCTGGGTGTGAGACATGGAGTCAAAGGATATCACTTTGGAGCTTTAAGATTTGACTGCCCCACTGGATTTCAGACCTGTATGGGGCCTGTGGCCCCTTTGTTTTAGCCAATTTCTCCCATTTGGAATGGGTGTATTTACCCAATGCCTGTGCCCACATTGTATCTAGGAAGTAACTGACTTGCTTTTGATTTTACATGCTCATAGGCAAAAGGGACTTGCCTTGTCTCAGATGAGACTTTGGACTTGGACTTTTGGGTTAATGCTGGAATGAGTTAAGACTTTGGGGGACTGTGTGAGTGAGTTCTCATGAGATCTGATGGTTTTATAAGGGACTCTTCCCCCTTCACTCGGCACTTCTCCTTCCTGCCACCTTGTGAAGAAGGTGCCTTGCTTCCTCTTTGCCTTCCGCCATATTGTAAGTTTCCTGAGGCCTCCCCAGCCATGCTGAACTGCGAGTCAATTAAACTTCTTTTCTTTATAAATTACCCAGTCTTGGGCAGTTCTTTATAGCAGCATGAGAATGGACTAATACACTGTAGTTCTTTCTTCCTTTTGAGTGCTCTAAGATTCCTTCTTTTATCATTTTCTTTCTCTTTGGAGAAGCTCCTTTAGCCATTCTTCAAGGGTAGGTCTGCTAGTGACAAATTCAGCTTTCCTTCATCTGAGAATGTTTTGATTTCCCCTACACTCCTGAAGGATGGTTTCACCAGATATTTAATTCACCATTTACATTTCTTGTCTTCTAGAATTTGAAAAATGCTATGCCACTTCTTTTTGGCCTCCCTGGATTCAGATGAGAAATCTGCTGCCATGTGAATTGATTTTTCCCTGTAGGTTGTTTCTTTTTGGCTGATTTCAAGATCATTTATTTTCTTTAGTATTTAGAAGTTTAATTATGATGTGTCTTAGCATAGATTTATTTTGGATTTATTTTATTTGAGGTTTGCTTAGTCTTGAATCTGTAGGTTTATGTATTTCTCCAAATTTAGGAAGCTTTCAGCCATAATTTCTTTGAATACTTTTTCAACCCGACGTTCTTCTTTTGGAGTTTTCTCTTTTTGGACTTCAATGATAGCAATATTGGGTCTTCTGTTATAATCCCACAAGTCCCTGAGGCTCTGTTAAATCTTTTAGTCTATGTTCTCTCTGTTGTATACATTCAGTGACTTTCATTGTGAACTGATTCTTTTCTGTCTTCTCCATTCTGCTATTGAGCCCATTTATTAAGTTTTAAATTTTGATGATTATATTTTTTGGTTCTATAATTTCCATTTGGTTCTGTAGTTTTAAATTTTGATGATTGTATTTTTTGGTTCTATAATTTCCATTTGGTTCTGTTCTGTAACTCCTGTTTCTTTGCTGAGATTTTCTACTTTTTTACTTGTTTCAAGAGAATTTGTAACAGCTTGTTGAAAGAGCTGTTATTAAGGCTGCTTTAAAATTCTTGTCAGATAAACTCCAACATCTGATTCATCTTGATGTTGGCATCTGTTGATTGTCTTCTTTCACTCAAATTGTGATTTTCCTAGTTCTTTGTATAATGAGTGATTTGAAATCATATCTTGGACATTTTGGTTTATGTTAGGAGACTCCTATTAAATCTTTTATTTTAGCAGGCAGTCTCCCTGTTTTGGTTTGTCATGTAGATTCTTTAGGGTTGTAGGATTTTTTCTTTTCTACTTTTAGAAGCTCTTTATATATTAAAGATACATACATTGGGATATTGCATTTCAAAACTTAGACAAAATGAATAATTTTATTTAAAAATATAAATCAAAGTTGAAATACCAAACATGAATAAACCCATGCTCATCAAGAAAATTTACTCATTAGCCAAAAATCTCCTCATAAAATTTTCCGCAATAGCCCACCCGTCCCACCAAACAAAATACTGACACCAGGCCTGGATGTTTTTTTTTGTTGCTGTTGTTTATTTTTTTCTTTTTCTTTTTTTTTTGAGACGGAGTCTTGCTTTGTTGCCAGGCTGGAGTGCAGTGGCGCCATCTTGGCTCCCCCTCCGCCTTCTGGGTTCAAGCGATTCTCCTGCCTCAGCCTCCTGAGTAGCTGGGATTACAGGCATGCGCCACCATGCCCAGCTAATTTTTGTGTTATTATTATTGTTATTTTTTTGAGACGGAGTCTCGCTCTGTCGCCCAGGCTGGAGTGCAGTGGCACGATCTTGGCTCACTGCAAGCTCCACCTCCTGGGTTCACACCATTCTCCTGCCTCAGCCTCCTGAGTAGCTGGGACTACAGGCACCCGCCACCACACGTGGCTAATTTTTTGTGTTTTTAGTAGATACGGGGTTTCATCATGTTAGCCAGGATGGTCTCTATCTCCTGACCTCGTGATCTGCCTGCCTCGGCCTCCCAAAGTGCTGGGATTACAGGCATGAGCCGCCGTGCCCGGCCTAATTTTTGTATTTTTAGTGGAGACGGGGTTTCATCATGTTGGCCAGGATGGTCTTGGTCTCCTGACCTTGTCATCCGCCTGCCTCAGCCTCCCAAAGTGCTGGGATTACAGTCGTGAGCCACCACACCCGGCCCAGGCCTGGATGTTTTTACAAATGAGGTCTATCAAGATTTAAAGTAACAGATACTACTTAGCTTATAAAAAATGTTCTAGAGAATAGAAATCGTAGGAATATCTCCAGTTCATTTTATGTGGTTAGTAAGAAATGATGGGAAGGGGTCTCAGCATAAAATAAAGCACAGGCTGGGTGCAGTGGCTCATATCTGTAATCCCAGCACTTTGGGAGGCCAAGGTGGGAAGATCGCTTGAGTCCTGGAGTTTAAGACAAGCCTGAGCAACATAGCAAGACCCCATCTCTACAAAAATTTAAAAAATTAGCCAGGCATGGTGGTGCATGCCTGTAGTCCCAGGTACTTGGGAGGCTGAGGTGGGAGGATCGCTTGAGCCCAGGAGTTTGAGACTGCAGTGAGCTGTGACTGTGCCTTTGCACTTCAACCTGAGCTGCAGAATGAGACGCTTTCTCAAAAAATAAAATAAGATAAAATAAAGCTCAGGGTTATATTTTGTCCTTGTTTCTCAGGTGATACATCAGTTTTGAACCCCCACATCTGCTTATAATATCAACTGAAATGCAGTGCTGGCAGTGAAATTCCAGACTTCTTCAGATGACTGAAGTCATACCTGTAGCCTTTTCTCTTTTGGACAACTGGGGAGGCCTCTGGTGCTTGGACTGACCAATGAATAATTGTGTAGCAGCCTTCTAATCCTGAAGAAACACTAAAGTTTACACAAAGAAGTTCCATGGTTTCTTCATGACCAAGGGCTGACAAGGGCTACATGACCAAGGGCTACAAATCCGTGTGTCTCCTTGCCAGAAGACTATTCACTTCTTTTTTTTTTTTTTCATTCTTGGATGCACCTATCTTTGGTTAACCCTACTATGCCACCATATTTGCTATTGTGCCATTCTGTGCTTTTGGCTAAAATAAATAAGACTTCTTTTGTATGAGATCTGGTGGTTGGGATTGTTATTTTTGATTTCAACAAATGTATATATTTTTTTCTTTGAGACAGAGTCTCACTGTGTCACCCAGGCTGGAGTGCAGTGGTGCGATCTTGGCTCACTGCAACCTCCACTTCCCAGGTTCAAGCAATTTCCCCTGCCTCAGCCTCCCCCGTAGCTGGAATTACAGGCACCCACCACCATGCCTGGGTAAGTTTTGTATTTTTACTAGAGACAGGGTTTCGCCATGTTGGCCAGGCTGGTCTTGAACTCCTGATCTCAGGTGATCTGCCCTCCTCGGCCTCCCAAAGTGTTGGGATTACAGGTGTGAGCCACTGCACCCGGCCTAACAAATCTATTACTAGGAAATATATCCTATGTTAAAATAATACAGGATATGTTCTAGAATCAAATGGAAATTTTAAAATGAAATAATCAAATAATCAGAATAAAAAATGCATCAGAATGGAGAGGACACAGGAAAAGATAGGTGAACTTGAAAACAGAACTATAGGAATTAATCAGAACAACAAAGTGAAAATAGACTGGAAACTGAGTGACTCAGAGATGTGTGGACTGTAACAAAAATGCTCAGAAAGAGAGAAGAGGGTGGGACTGAAAAAGTATTCAAACAAGCAATGGCTGAAAAATCTCCCAATTTGGCAAAAGACATAAACCTACAGATTAAAGATCTTGTGAGAATTCCAAACTTGATAGATCTAAATAAATCCATACCAAGACACATCATAATCCAACTTCAGAAAAGTAAAGACCAAGAAAATATCTTGAAAGCAGCTAGAGAGAAATGATGGGATGTCTTATCAGAAATCATGGAGGCTAGAAAGAAATGGCACATTTTTCAAGTACCAAAAAGAAAAGAATTGCCAGCCAGTTCTATACTCAGTGAAATGATCCTTCAGAAATGAAAGGGAAATACAGATACTCTCAGACTAAAAAAAAAAAACAACTAAATTTACCAGACCTACCCTTAAAAAAATGGCTAAAGGAAGTTCTTGAAACAGAAAGGGAATGAAAGAATGTTAAAGTACCATGAAGGAAGAAAGAACAAAGGAACAAACAGAAATATGGGCACATACAATAGGCTTCTTTTCTCCTCTTGAGTTTTCTAAATTATGTTTGACAGTTGAAGCGAAAGATGTATAACATTTTTTGGCTATGGTTCTTAATATATGTAGAGGAAATATTTAAGATAATTATATTCTAAATGGGTATAGTAAAGGGTCTTAAAGGGAGGTAAGGTCTCGACATTTCACTTGAACTAGTAAAATGTCAATACCAACGGATGGATAAGTTATGAATGTATAATGTAATACCTAAAGCAACCACTACAAATTTACCTATGCAGCAACTTTCATGGACCTCAAGGGCATTATGCTAAGTGAAAAGAGCCAATCTTAAAAGGTCACATACTATCTGATTCTATTTATATAACATTCTCAAAATGACACACTGAAATTGATGAAGAGCAAATTAGTGGCTGGCCAGGGTTAGAGATGGTGGGGTAGGTAGATACGACTCTAAAGGGGTAGCATAATGGAGATCTTTGTGGTGATGGAACAGTTCTGTATCTTGATTGCAGTAGTGGTTACATGATTCTACACATGTGATAAAATGGCATAGAACTATACATACATGTTTGATCAATGTCTGTTTCCTGGTTTTAATATTATATAAGATGTAACTATTGGGACAAACTGAGTGTAGGGGACATGGGATAGATCTCTCTACTATCTTTGCAACTTCCTATAAATCTATGATTATTTCAAGATAAAAATGTTAAAAAGAGAAAACTACATTTCTTTGGTGAAAATGTTTTTATTTTAATTTACATTTTATAACTACTTTTTCAGAATGGAATATTATTTTAGTTTTTTCCATTTTTGTGAAATTTAGCTGTCACGTAGAAATCTTGGATGACATTAGCAAATTGAAACAGGAATTTTCTTTCCTGAATATTTTACTTTACCATTTGAGTCACCATGGTTTTGAGATGGGAGCTATTGGTGTCAGTATTTATAGGGAAGGATAATGTGACTGCCCCATTCCCATTTTACTCAATCACAAGCAGGACTGCTCAGTAGGAATGCTAAAAGCATTCAAATCTCTCATTATGCCTGCCTTACCCAATGACCTAGTTTTATGAGTTGGTTGGCTGCTGTCAGAGGTACATTGGTGGCTGTGGAATGGAATTCTCCCTACACAAGGTTAAGTAGCCTATGTGATTCTCTTTGTAACCTTGACTAACTGAACTTAGATTAACTGCAAGTTTTCTCTTGTGACTATCATGCGTTTCCCTAATTAATCACATTTTCCGGAAGCTCTATCTGTACAACTAACTAGACTAGATCTCTCTGCAGACATGGGAATAGAAATTACTCTGGGAATCTTGATTGTGTTACTGATTTGCATAGCGTTAATGATTTGTATGTTAATGCGATGCAGAGGCCGGCGACTGCATATGAGTAGAACCTGTTTCCTGTTTCCACTTCTGAAGCCATGCAGGGTCGACTTTACCCTTCTTTTTGAGTTTCTCTTCAGTTGCTTTTTGTTTGCACTTTATATTTTATGGCTGGAATTTAATTTTAACTAAATTTATTTAGAATTTATTTGAAAAATGATTTTGAGCTCTCTGCTGCTGTAGCAGGTACTTTTACATACACCATCTTATTACTCCAAACAGCAATCCTTAATTTTAACTAAAAATTTGGTATTTCAGTATTCCACTATGTTGGCATTGTGTTTAAATGCCAAATTAAAAATTAAAAATTTGATGAATACTGTCAAATGCATTCTATATGACACACACGACACTTAGATTTGTTTGATACAATAGAATTATTAAATATCCCCTAAGAGATTTAGTATCATTTCAGTGCATACAATGAAGGAAATTCAGGGACCATAGTCAAGAAGCTCATCTGTTGAAAAGAACTATACAAGGTAGAGTAACCTGACATAGAATATTTTCATCCTACCATTTACTTACATTTATACCCCTACTGTTTATCTTTGAGGAAGTTTCTATTTCAAGTATTATTACAGATATAGGAATAAAGGTGAGATGAATGATATTATATTCCAAGGTCTATGTAGTGGTTAAATGATAATGAAAACCACAGTTCATCATGGTAAAGCAAACACACTTGGAAATGTATTATTGTTATTATTATCATTATGACAGTGTTGAGAGGGGCTCAATTAATCAATCAAGGGTGTAGCCATCTGATAGAAAGATGGGTTTTGTAATAAGAGGTTTACTGTTGGGTGGCAGATGTGGCAGACAGCCCAGACAACAAGCTTGGAATGGTGAACTACACACATTCCACTGGCAACATTTATGGCACCGGAAGTGGTATCCATATGCACATATCTACTCAGAGGATCAGAAAAGGGGAAAAAAAACCTAAGAGCACATGTGTGAACATGATTATAAAGCAGTGGACTCCCAAATTATGAGCCAGCTTTCAAAATGCACCCATCGTATGAAATCCAGTTTTGTCTTCTTACATGTAACATGTACTGCTTGTATCATAATATATATAATTGTAATAGTATAACCATAGATGTGTTTTTATTCAATAAATCAGCTCTTATGTAGTATGGTAGGTAGACTCCAAGATGTCCCTCAGTTGTCTCTGCTTCCTCATATCTATGCCCTTTTAAAATTCCCTCACCTTAAGTATGAGCTAGACTTATTGACTTGCTTATAATGAATAGAATACGGGATTATATTGTATCCCATAGAAGTGATGGGATGCCACTTCTGATATTAGGTTATAAAAATACTATGGCTTCCATCTCAGGGTGCTCTCTCTTGGACTCTTCATTCTTTGTAGGGTGTATTAATCTGTTTGGGCTGCCAAAACAAAATACCATAGACTGAGTGGCTTAAACAACAATGTATTTTCTCATAGTTCTGGAGGCTAGAAATGCCAGATCAAGGTGCAGGCCAGTTTGGTTCCTGGTGAGAGCACTCTTCTTGGCTTGTGAGTGGCCGCCATCTCTCTGTGTGTTTACATGATCTCATGATCTCTTTTTTGTTTGCACACTGGGAGACTTGGAGTTGGGGGTGGTGGGAGAGAGAGAGAGAAAGGAGAGGAGAGTGCTGGCACTTTGGTATCTTTTTTTATAAGGACATGAATCCTATCAGATCAGGGTCCCACCCATATGATGTCATTTAACTGTAATTACTTCCTTAGAGGCCCCATCTCCAAATAAAGCCACACTGGGAGTTAGAGCTTCAGTATATGAATTTTGAGGGAACATAAACGTGCAGTCCATAGCATGGGAGGCAGCCCTGTGGAGAGGCCCACATTAGTGAGCTTGGAAGTGGATTTTCTACGGCCTGCCACCAGCCATATGAGTGATCTTTGAAGTGGATTCTCCCTCAGTTGGGCCTTGAGATACCTACAACCCTGGCCAACATTTTGATTGCAACCTCATGAGAGACTTAATCAATGCCACCCAGCTAAGCTGCTCTTGAATTGATCCTGGTTGATCACAGAAACTAGGAAATAATAAATGTTGTTTTCAGCTGCTAAGCATGGTATAATTTGTTATGCAACAATAGATAACTAAAACATATAATATTTGACTCCTCAATTCCTTTATCAGAAACTTTAGAAGTAGGATATATCACTAAGAGAGTCTGATTATCGCAAGAAATGGAAGAATAGGGCATGTGAAAAGGGACTAACAACTGTCCCTTTATTTATCGTCTTCTTTCCAGAAATGACTCGTATAATCTGTGAATATCCTGATGGATGTAATGATTTTACCTGGCTCATGGAATTATGCATTTTATGGGAGCTACCTATAGGACTTTTGATTCTGCAAATGCATTCTGAATAGAATATATGGAAATTCCTTGTTACTACGGGATTTCATGGATGCAATTGTCATTGAGTAAAATGTTTAGAACTATCTGCACATGGTCGACAGGGATGGAAGTTTGATAGACAGCAGGAGGCAGAAGTTGGCAAAGGAATCATTTACAATTATGGTGCTGCCCAGCAACCCTCAAATTTCCTGAGTGCCCATGGTAAGGATCCATTTGCCTCCAGCCTCTTAAGGCCGTGGAGTACCCCCGGTCCATTGGCATGCTGGAGTAGTTACATTCGTAGCCAATTAGCAGGGTGGCACACACTCCGCCAAGAAGCCCCAGTCTCTATAGACCCGGTATAGAGAGTGAAATTAGCTGAGACAAATACCTGTTAATCCCCCGTTCTTGGCCGGCATGGAGCGCCTACTGTGCAGTGCTAATAGTTCTGGGAAATCCCAATTCCCAGTGTCAAGAGTTGAACAGACTAAGTCTGTTAAATGAAGAAATTTACAGCGCATTAGCTTTGATCAAGAAATGCTAGGTGCAAGTCTCTTAAACAAATGAAGGCTACTTGGGAATACAGGTCACTCTTTCTGGGAAGCTGTTTTTGAAGGACTTGATCTTCCTTCTTTCCCATGCCAGAGCCAGGGATAGAAAAGTGGCAGTTTGAGTGGCTAGACCTGGGGGAAGTAGAAAATAGTCTTATTTAGACAGGAGGGGACAGCTGAGTGACTCTACCGGAGTTTTGTCCAAGGGAGCTTGGATATGGTTTTCAAAAATGGGAAATTTGTGATAAAAATCGCAGGAGACCTTACAGCTTCTAGCGAAGGCTGGTTTATACTTATATGTGTAAGTTGCGCCCTCTGCTGGCTGGATCAAGCCATGTTCCCGTCCTCCCCCCTCTTTCCTGGGAAAAACGTTTTGTATTTTCCCATCTAAATTATGTTTTCAGTTGCATTCTATCAGCCCGTTGCTGTCTATGCAAAGAATGAGGCAAGCAGAATTTAAATCGTGGCTTGTACCATTATGCCTGTCACTCAAACCTCTGCATAGCGGTTCTCAGAGAAGGGCGAAGGATGGTTCTCAGAGAAGGGCGAAGGATTCGGGAGTTCTTGGGGACATACTATAAATTTTCAGATTCTGATTCCTTGGCTAAGTTTGCAGACATCCAGGTTCGTTTTTTTGTGTGTGGCATATCTTTTAATGTGACCATTGTTCCGCTGTGGAAGGCAGAAAAATCTTTCCTTAGTACCAGGAAATGCTTTTAATTCAGACAAGCTTTTATTTCTTGGTTGCGTCAAGTCTAAGGGAGTTTGGCGATTGCCCTCAAGCTTGGGATAAAGGCAATGGAAAGAGGATGAATAGAATCACAGCGAGAGAGGAGGAGGGTGGGCTGATGAGACCAGTGAAGGGAAGAACTGATGATCTTGCGCTCGAGTGTCAGTAGCCTTGTGTCTAGGAGGAAAGATGATTTACATTTTGACATGTCAGTGAAAGGAAACCAAAAGAAGTGGTGCAACTAACAATTTGTTAAGAGCTTCTCAGGGGTAAAGCACTGTTCAATTTTTTTTTCCAAAAAAGGAAGAAAGAAGTATCCATTCCAGGGAAGGCAGGGGAGAAAAATACAGCCCTGTCCCCTGAGATGAGGTAAGCCTGCCAGGAGGAGTGGAGGTGGTAGATGGTGCTGTAGAATTTCATTTCTGGAAAGGCATATTCAAAATGTAGCCCAGGATGTTTGTGAAAATGAACCTATATCATCCTAATCCCTCTAGACATTGACAGGCATCATTTAATTCTCTCCCCCTACCCGCTGCACAGAGGTTGGCATTGTTTGGCGTGGTTGGCAGCACTAAACCCTATGACAAAAAACACAGGTGCTTTTATAAACTGGGATTAAGTCACATTTAGCAGAGACGTACAGCTGAGCTGTTTGGATAACCCTCTCCCTCCTCCAGTCGGCTTTAGTTGATGAAAGCATTCCCTAATACCTGCAGTCACCGTATGCTCATTTTGTTGATCGCAATTCATAAAAATAAAATCTATAGCAAAGAAGTTTCTATTGATGTCAGGCCCTGGAAAACTCTCTTTCGGGCTGAGACCATGCATACGGGATGTTAAGCCCTTACAACAATGGATTCCAGCTACTCATGTTTACCAAGAGCTAGGGATCAGGACCTATGCTGGTATTCTATAATAAAATATTATAGTGATTACACGGGGACAGTCCACAGGCATGTTTAATCTGCAACGTGTATGCAATATAATATTGCTGAAACCTTTTAGGTGGCTCTAAGCCCTGAGTAATAAAAAAAATCACGCATTTTGCTTGCCGTTGTGATTTTATAATATTGTATTTTGGCAGTTTTTCTTACACATGCTATATATTTGGGTTAATGATGATATGATAATCTGATCTTTATAATTTGAGTTTTCCTTTGTATACCAAAGTGTTTATGAATAATTCACCATGGTAATGGTTCGAAGCATGTGTTGCAGAGTCAGACAGGCTTGGATTTGACTTTAATAGATGTGTGATCCGAGATAAGTTATTTTGGTTTTGGACTTTAGTTTCTTTGGTTATAAAGTGGGGATAATTATAGTACCTACTCCTGGAGGATTTAGTTAAATTATGCATAAAAAGTTTAGTCTAGTTCTTGGCCTGTGTAACTTCTAAAAATGTTAGCTGTGTAACTGGTACATCAAATAGATAAGACTCTTGGGATGAGATCAGAAAGCATAATTTTTTTTGGTCGCCCATTGTCCCTTTACATTTTGTTTTGTGGAGAAAGTTCTGTAGCCACTGGATAAAAATTTGGTTAAGCCCCAAGATTCTCTGGCTACTCATAGGACAAAGACAGTTCTGAGGTGACTTTAATTTGCAAATCCAGTCTCAATTCAGTTAAAATTGTTGGGTCCCAGATATTCCAAATGTGAATTAGAGTTAAATGTCTCTGTCTTCTTGCTTCTCTTTCCCTAGCTTGCTGTCCAAGTTTCCTGACCAGTTTGGACTTGGCGCAGGGGAAGAGAGGAAGAGAAAGAGGAGCGAAAGAGTTCCTATTTGCCGACCCTGTTTCAGGGTGGCTTTGTGATCTCTGGTCAAATGTTTAAAGATGATTGTCTCACAGCATCATTTTTGTGGGTTATGCGGGGACCCTCTACTGGGCACCCTTTTGATTTGGGCATTGCCCCCATCCTCTCTCCATCTTTGCCCTGATGACACACCCCACAGCTTCTTAATTCTGGAGGCTCCATCCACAGTCAGCAGGCTGCCCTCATAGGCAGGGTTGACATCTGATCCCTGGGATTTATACACCTTTGAACTGTTACTGGAGGGCAGTGTAGTTACTTGCTAGATGCAGCCCTTTAATCTGATGTCTCCATTTACATTGCCTTTCTAAAGTGTGAGTCAACCAGCGGTTCACTGTATGCCATTTGCTGTTGAACACGTATTAAGCTTTCCAAGCCATGCCTTGGAGCCCATCTCACCTGACTTGAGGATAGAAGGGAGTGCCCCCATCCCATCTCATCCCCTTGGAAAACACAATGGTGAGACTCAGAATTCAGTCCTTTCCAAAAGGTAAAAATTTATTCTTCTTATAAATTCTCTTAATTTCCAACACTCTCCTTTTATATCCTTGCCATGGATGAAATATGTCACTGGTACTTATTCTCCTATTATGAAATTTCCTCATGGTAGTCTATTTTACAAGTCATTTTGGTATCCGATGTCCAAGTGTCTCATTCAAAACTCCCAATGAAACATCCTCTTGTAGCTGTTATCTATATGAAAGATGTTTGATTTGCTTTATGCTTTTCTCTCATCTAGTTCCCATTGTGACCAAGTGGTAAAAACATGAGCTCTTTCTGAGAAACTTAATCATCTAAGTAGTTTTCCGAAGTGCTATATTTTGGCCAGTTATTTTGATATTAGCCACAGAGAAAATGAGGCCTAAGGAAAATGTATTGATTTGCTATATTTTTAAGGTGGATTTCAAGGAGTTTTTTTTAACATTTGAGTGTTTCAGAAATATGGAAGTATGCAAAATTGTCTGATAGGTTGTTCATTGCAGTGTTGTTTGTAATAATGAAAAATGAAGACAATGTAAATGTCTAAATCTAGGTTAGGGTACTGGCTAAATTGAACAATGGAATACTAAGCTATTATTAAAGTGATACTGTAGAGGAATGTTTAATGACCTGAAAAGATGTTCATAACCCATTGTAAATAAAAAAATGAAAAACAAAAAATAAAAAGGCATGTGCTGTATTTTCTTGTTTTGGTAAAAATATGCATATCTATACATAGAAAAAACACCACAGTGATATCCATCAAAATGTAAATGGTGCTGTGATATAAACTTTTCTTTATGTATATATTTTTAATACTTATTTTTATTTTTAGTTTTTGGGAGTACATAGTAGGTGCATATACTTATGGGGCACATAAGATGTTTTGATACAGGCATGCAATGTGAAATAAGCACATCATGAAGAATGGGGTATCCATCCCTCAAGCATTTATCCATCGAGTTGCAAACAATCCAATTACACTCTTTAAGTCACTTAAAAACATACAGTTATTATTGACTATAGTCACCCTGCTGTGCTATCAAATAGTAGGTCTTATTCATTCTTACTATTTTTTTTGTACTCATTAGCCATCCTCACCTACCCCCCAGGCCCCCACTGCCCTTCCTAGTCTCTGGCAACCATCCTTCTACCCTATATGTCCATGACTTCGATTGTTTTGATTTTTAGATTCCACAAATAAGTGAGAACTTACAATGTTTGTCTTTCTGTGCCTGGCTTATTTCATTTAACATAGTGCCCTCCAGTTCCATCTATGTTGCTGCAAATGACTGGATCTCATTCTTTTTTATGGCTTAATAGTACTCCATTGTGTATATGTACCACATTTTCTTTATCTATTTATTCACCTGTTGATGGACACTTAGTGCTGCAATAAACATGGGAGTGCAGATATCTCTTCAATGTACTGAATTCTTCTCTTTTGGGTATATACCCAGCAGTGGGATTGCTGGATCATATGGTAGCCCAATTTTTAGTTTTTTTGAGGAACTTCCAAACAGTTCTCTATAGTGGTTGTACTAATGTATATTGCTACCAACAGTGTACAAGGGTTCCCTTTTCTCCACATCCTTGCCAGCATTTGTTATTGCCTATCTTTTGGATATAAGCCATTTTATTTTAAGTTCTGGGATACGTGTGCAGGATGTGCAGGTTTGTTACATAGGGAAACATGTCCCATGATGGTTTGCTGCACCTATCAACTCATCACGTAGGTATTCAGCTCGGCATGTGTTAGCTATTTATCCTGATGCTCTCCCTCCCCTTGTTCCCCACAACAGGCCCCAGTGTGTGTTGTTCCCCTCCTTATGTCCATGTGTTCTCATTGTTCAGCTCCCACTTATAAGTGAGAACATGCAGTGTTTGGTTTTTCTTCCTGTGTTAGTTTGCTGTGGATAATGGCTTCCAGCTCCATCCATATCCCTGCAAAGGACATGATCTTGTTCCTTTTTATGGGGATATAAGCCATTTTAACTGAGGTGAGATGATATCTCATTGTAGTTTTGATTTGCATTTCTCTAATGATCATTGATGTGGAGAACCTTTTCATATGCCTGTTTGCCATTTGTATGTCTTCTTTTGAGAAATGTCAATTCAAATCTTTTGCCTGTATTTCGATTGAATTGTTATGTTTTTTTCCTACAGGGTTGTTTGAGCTCCTTATATATTCTGGTTATTAATCCCTTGTCACATGGGTAGTTTGCAAATATCTTCTCCCATTCCATGGGTTGTCTCTTAACTTTGTTGATTGTATCCTTTGCTGTGCAGAAGCTTTTTAATTTGATGTGATCCCATTTGTCTATTTTTGCTTTGGTTGCCTGTGCTTGTGGGTTATTGCTAAAATTTTTTTGCCCAGACCAATGTCCTGGAGATTTTCCCTCATGTTTTCTTGTAGGAGCTTCGTAGTTTGAGGTCTTAGATTTAAGTCTTCAGTCCATTTTGATTTGATTTTTGTATATGGCAAGAGAGAGCGATCTAGTTTCATTCTTTTGCATATGGATATCCAATTTACCCAGCACCATTTATTGAGGAGACTGTCCTTTCCCCAATGTATGTTCTTGGCACTTTTTTTTTTTTTTTTTTTTGATGCAGTCTTGCTCCGTCACCCAGGCTGGAGTGCAATGGCATGATTTTGGCTCACTGCAACCTCCGCTTCCCAGGTTCAAGTGATTCTCCTGCCTCAGCCTCCTGAGTAGCTGGGATTACAGGCGGGCACCACCATGCCTGGCTAATTTTTGTATTTTTAGTAGAGATGGGGTTTCACCGTGTTGATCAGGCTGGTCTTGAACTCCTGACCTCGTGATCTACCCACCTTGACCTCCCAAAGTGCTGGGATTACAGATGTCAGCCACCGCGCCCGGCCTGTTCTTGGCACTTTTGTCAAAAGTGAGTTCACTGTAGACGTGTGGATTTGTTCCTGGGTTCTCTATTCTGTTCCATTGGTCTATGAGTCTGTTTTTATGCCAGTACCATGCTGTTTTGGTTACTATAGCTTGTAGTATAATTCAAAGTTGGGCAATGTGATTCCTCCAGTTTTGTTCTTTTTTGCTTAGGATAGCTTTGGCTATGCTGGGTCTTTTGCAGTTCCATATGCATTTTATGATTTTTTTTTCTATTTCTATGAAGAATGCCATTGGTATTTTGATCGGGATTGTATTGAATCTGTATATTGCTTTGGGTAGTATGGACATTTTAACAATATTGATTCTTCCAATCCATGAACCTGGAGTATTTTTCTATTTTTCAGTGTCCTCTTCAATTTCTTTCATCAGTGTTTTATAGTTTACATTGTAGAGCTCTTTCACTTCTTGAAGTTAATTCCTAGGTATTTAATTTTATATGTGGCTATTGTAGATGGGATTACTTTTTTAAAATTTCTTTTTCACATAGTTCACTGTTGGCATATAGAAATGTTACTGATTTTGTATGTTGATTTTGTATCCTGAAGCTTTACTGTAATAGTTTTGTTATAAAGTCTTTAGGTTTTTCCAAATATTAAGGTCATATCATCTGCAAAGAAGGATAACTTGACTTCCTCCTTTCCAATTTGGATGTCCTTTATATCTTCTTCTTGTCTGATTGCTCAAGCTAGGACTTCCAGTACTATGTTGAATAACAGTGGTGACAGTGGGCATCCTTGTCATGTTGTAGATATTAGAGGAAAGGCTTTCAGCTTTCCCCCATTCAGTATGATACTAGCTGTCTTTGTGTATATTATGCTTCAATAAAAAGTTCAAAAAAATGCATGGATCTGATACTTTAGTAATGATATTATAGGTAACTTCTGTGTTTTCTTTTTTTTTTATTTTTGAGACAGAGTCTTGCTCTGTCGCCTAGCTTGGAGTGCAGTGGCAAGATCTAGGCTCACTGGAACCTCCGCCTCCTGGGTTCAAGCAATTCTCCTGCCTCAGCCTCCTGAGTAGCTGGGATTACAGGTGCATGCCACCATGCCCCACTAATTTTTATGTTTTTAATAGAGATTGGGTTTCACCATGCTACCCAGGCTGGTCTCGAACTCCCGACCTCATGATCTTCCCGCCTTGGCCTCCCAAAGTGCTGGGATTACAGGCGTGAGCCGCCGTGCCCAGCATTTTTGTGTTTTCTTTATGCCTATTTCTGTTTTCTAAATTTCTTAAGATAAGCATATGGTTTTCTAATATTTAAAAGATAAATCTTACTTAAAAATAATAGGTACCTCCGTGATGTCCCGGTATATGGTTCCCAGGCTGACTGGGCATGGTGAATCAAGAAATGTCATTGCAAAGGCTCTGGTCTTGCTATGGGCCCCTCTGAGCCTATGGGTGGTCTTCAACCCTCAAGGCTCAGATTCCTCACAACCAACATTTTAGGGTAGAATTTTCTACGTGGTAGCAACTGGTCCTGAATTATGGAGCTTGCTGTTGGGTTTCTAGAACTGAGTGGAAAACAGAAGCTGCCTGAGCTTGTGCAGTAGTTCATAAGTCGATTTCTGAGCATTGATTTTCAGCCTAAGTGAAGCAGAGACTGACTGGAACCAACAATTCAGCCAATTCTCTTGTCATTTGCCTAAGTCTGGTTCTGTAGCTCATGGAAGCTTAAAAATAGCATAATTCTTTGCTGAATGTCCCCAATATCTAGAGGAGCTTGGAGGGAAAAGAGTAAGAGAAATTTGGTGGGAGAGGAAAGTTGGTGTGGCCCAGGCCTTTTTGCATTTATTATACCATGCTGCCTAGTCCCTGCAGCCCTGCAAGTTCACTATTTACAGCCCCAGAAAGGTGGAGGGAGGGGTGCTTGAGGGTGGTGACAAAGGGGGACTTCAGGCAATGCTTAGGAGCTAGGGATTTACAGAATAGGAGCCCTTGAGAGATTTTAAGCTGGAGAGTTACACGGTCATATTTGCCTTTGAGATGGTTATTCTGAGTTTAAGAGGAAAAGATGAAGGCATGCAAATCTGTTAGGAAGTTGTGGTAAGCCCAGGCCTGGATTTGAGTGGTGAGAGTAGAGATGGAGAGCAAAGGTCAGAGTTAAGTAATACTTAGAAGATGCTCTTGACTACACTTGGTGGGTGGGTGTGAGGCCTGAAAGACGATGATATATATAGGAAGACTTTATAGTAAATTGTGTGTAACAGGAGACACATTAACAGGGATTAATGTAAATCGTAGTATGAGTTTCATTCTATCTTTTGAAAATATGGAGTGACTGCCACTTAGCAGGCATTGGGTAAATATTTATTGACTCCATGAATGAATTTTAGTCTAATAAAAGAATGTAGCGAGGCTGTTCATATAGATGTGTTGCATGGCATAATTGTAACTTAGCTATAAAACCAAAAGGGTTATTTTTAAAAACCAGTCTCCCTTTCAGCACAGTGGGTTTTGTGTGCTGCCTTAGCTGGTCAATGTAGAAGGACCCCTCAGAGTTGGGTAGTGATCCCAGTGGGTGGATGACATGGAAACAGAGTAAAAAGAGCTTGTCCAAGTGACTACTTTCTTGGCTCACATTTAGTTTTGTCCCTGTGCAGTCACATTCTGCCAGCAGTATCACTGTGAAAATGTAACAGTCTCAATAAAAGTGGTTTTGTGTGTGTAGGCAGTAGAATAGAGAAATAGAAGACCTTTCTAGTATGCCATTTCAACTAGGTAAATGAACACTTGCCCACGAATCTGGAATTTAAGGGAGGTTCTTTACTCCTTTTTGCTGAGTTTCATGGTAATTTGGGTTTGCGAGATAGATGAATGAGTGATTTGGGTCAATATAACATAGCTGTAAGTGGGAATCTGAGGCCATTGTCACTGGGTATCTATGTTGGAGCTAGAATTATCTAGTTTGATTATATACATTTATCAGGCTAACCAGGTAACTATCAAATCAATGAGAATGATGACCTTTTCTATGTATACATAGCATATATGTGTTAGCCTAAAAGAATATGGCTACCTTGACCCCAGTGATGGTATATTAGCTTAGAATAGCTGGAGAAGAGTAATGAGAGCAGTGGTTTGAGGACTATTGACTTTCTATAGGGAGCTACAAACACATGGGGTGTTCAATTAAAACAATCTGGTTGTAAGGTCTGTTATCGAATATAATAGGAAACAAATAGGCAAGGTGGCTCATTTTTGAACAAAACAACTGGCCCATGATGATATTATTTTGATATATCTGGAATTATCATAATAGCAAAGTCCAACGATAAATAGAAAAATGAATGGCAGTGAGAATCCAACAGAGACTGTTTCTCTAAGAATAGGAGTCAGAATATGCACCATTGTATTCACAGTATCATTAAAATATGAATAAACAGCAGTAACTTTTTATTATACAGTGAAAGAACCTCCTACAGGGCACTGAAAATTGAGTGGTGTGTGTTTAATAAATTAAAGCCAACAAGAAATGGCTATTTACCAGGATGCAGGAAGGACTCAGAGAATAATGTGGGTTTAGCCAGGTACATAAATGGAACTGATTTATTATTAGATGAGATTTTAAAGCTTTAAAAATTTTTAATTTTATGGCAATAGTTGGAAATGGAAGAGAGGAAACGGTCAGAGAGGAGACTGTAGAGTTTAGCTGGTGATAAATTATGTGTGGCCATATTTTAGAAAGTTAAGATGTTTGGGTTTTATCTCTAGGGACTCTATTCTGAAACTTTAAGCAGGGGACAAAAAAGATCAGTTAGTTTTAGCTGTATAACAAACTATGCCAAAACTTAGTGGCTTAAGACAATAGCCATTTAAAAAATTGCTGAGATGTTGAGAATTCAAGAAATATTTAGGAGACAAAATTAACGCACCTTGGTAATTAAGGGTGTGTGTGTGTGTGTGTGTGTGAATAGTGTGAGTACATTCTGAATCAAGAATGCCATTCATGCTTTTAGTGTAAGCTTCTGAATGGAATTAGATTCATAACAGTCCTTCTGTGTGTATTCTTTATTGATACATTTATATATTTTTGTAGCTGAATCAGACTGAATTAGGCTAGCCTAAAAGGTTTAATCTCTACAGCTAAATTCAAGAAAGAGAAGTGGAAGATGTTACTAGGTAGAGAAGATGCAGATAACTTTCACCTATTAAGACCTATAATATAGGTATTGTTTTATCCCCATTTTATGGAAGAGGAAACTGACAGAGTGGTTAAAACACTTGCCCAAGGTCATGTAGCTGATGTGGTAAAACCAAGACTAGACCTGTGGCAGATTGCATTATTGTTAAAAAACACTCATGTTCTTGCTTATACCTTCAGGAAAAGAGTATATTTGCCCACATCACTGATGTTGGGCATGGCTTTGTGACTTGCTTTGGTCTCGTGGTGGGTGGAATGTACTTCACTACACATTGTCTTTGAGCTTGGCCATGGACTTGCATTGGCCAATGGGATATTAGCAGAAATGATACAAGCAGAGATGTGAAATGTGGTTGGGCTTGTCCTTTTGTATTTCTGCCATTATCATGAAAGAACGTGTTCCAGTCAACCTACTGATCCAAAGAAGAGAGAAATGTTGAGTTGACCTAGACTCAAACAACAACTTGGAGCCAAGCCCAGCTCACTCACAGATGGGTAAGGAATAATCGATTGTGGTTTTAAGCCACTGAGTTTGTTGCAGTTTGTTAGCTGGCAAGAGTTAACTGATAAAGAGCCTAAATGGTCTAAATCTAAGAACCTGTACTGTTAATCACTACCAAGGCATCACAATAAGAATTATTCCTGAATCATCATTTCTGAAACAATGGGCTGGGCGTGGTGGCTTATGCCTGTAATCCCAGCACTTTGGGAGGCCAAGGCTGGCGGATCACCTGAAGTCAGGAGTTTGAGACAAGCCTGGCCAACATGGCAAAAACCTGTCTCTACTACAAATACAAAAATTAGCTGGGCATCGTGGCGCATGCCTGTAATCTCAGCTACTCGGGAGGCTGAGACAGGAGAATCGCTTGAACCCAGGAGGTGGAGGTTGCAGTGAGCCGAGATTGCGTTGCTGCACTCCAGCTTGGGCGACAGAGCAAGACTCCATCTCAAGCAAAAACAAAAGCAATGGTATCCAGAAATGCCAGTCATCTTAAATAATTAATTCTGTAACAGTATGTGATAGATACAATTATAAAAGTATTTTCCTTGGAATGCACCTGTTTTCACACCCTTTTCTTTCATATCTTTTAAAAATTAAGAACACACGTACTTAGTTTTGTTTAATGTCCAGTTTGAACAACTTAAATGTACATATCTTAGCCTTCCACTTCCAGATGTAATCCACTTACGAGTTAGGGAACATGTCTGCCACTGTGAAACAATATCTGAGATGGATAAATGAACACATTTTGAATGACACAAATGGTTTCCATCCACAGAAAAGCAATGACAGGGAGGGAAATGGAAAACTGGATATTTACAATAAAAATAACAACACGAAGAGGTTTGTTCTGCACCGATGGGCCAGAGATGTAAAATTTAGATAGAGATGTGGACAATAGCTACCTGAGCAATGACAGACTTTGTTTTTCGCCTTTTGAGGTGTGTTGATCTTCTGCATTTAAAACAGGTCTGAGAAACTTGGAAAGCAGGTCAAGGTCTTGGTTTGAGCTTGCCTATGTTCGATCCTTGAAGCTTTAGGGCATAAAATAGCATGGGAGATTATATAGTTTAGAAAACAGAGTGATTGTTTGGCCTCCTCCTATGGACTCTACGTTTATTTCACATGGTTATAAATATATATATTCTGAGGGTTTGGGATTTTGTGGGTATATATGTTTTGCAAATGTGCAATCACTCAAAAAATTAATGTTTCTTTATTGCAAGAATTTTCATGGACTTTAATGTACTAAGAAACGTTATTAAATCTTCCAGACAGTGGTGGAACATGCACCACTTCTTAGGCTATTTGTCCAGGAACACTGTTCAAAGAGCAACTCCTAGGGCTAAAGTGATATAGAACATATGTTCAGGATTTTGCTCTAATATGTTTATCTACTGAAATCGCATTGCTTTAGGGACCCTGGTCTATTATATTCTCACAGCATCCAGTGAGGTAAGTAGGAAATAAGCTTTATTGACCAAGTGCTTCTTGATGCAGAAAGGGAGGCTGCCTGTGTGACAGTAAGTAAGATGTGAGTTCTGGCATCTGACTGTATGGCATCACTTACTAATGGTGTAAGCCTGGGTGTCTATACCTCATCTTTTTCATCTATAAATAGGAATAATAGTTAAAATATCTTATAAGTTTGTTGTGAGAATTTAATGAGATACTAACTGGAAAACACTTAGCGTAGTGCCTGACACATGGTAGGTTCTCAATAAATATCATCTTAAATGACAATTATTATATATTTGATAAGAGATTTATAGCCAGAATACATAATGAAACACTACAACTTAATAATAAAAAGACAAACAACTCAATTCCCCAGTGAAAAAAAGGGCAAAAGATCTGAATAGACATTTCTCAAAGAACACATCCCAATGGCCAATAAACACATAAAAGGATGCTCAACACCATTAGTCATCAGAGAAATGCAAATAAAAACCACAGTGAGATACCACTTCACCCTCACTAGGATGGCTACAATAAAAACGACAGAAAATCCCAAGTACTGGAGAGGATGAAGCGACATTAGAACCTTCACACATTGCTGGTAGGAATGTAAAAAATGACACAGCTGCTTTGGAAACAGTTTGGCAGCTCCGAAGAAGGTTAAACATAGACTTAAGAGTCAGCAATTCTACTCCTAGGCATATACCCAAGAGAAATGAAAACAAACATTCACCCAAGAACTTGCACATGAATGGTCATAGCAGCATTATTAATAATTGCCAAAAAGTGAAAACAACCTAAATGTCCATCAGCTGATGAATGGATAAAGAAAATGTGGTCTATCCGTACAATGGAATTTTATTCAGCAATAAAAAGAAACGTGGTACTGATACCTGCTCCAACATGAACCTTGAAAACGTTATCCTAAGTGAAAGAAGCTAGCTACAATAGTCCACATGTGATATGATTTCGTTTATGTTAAATATCCAGAATAGGAAAATCTATAGAGACAGAAATACATTGATGGTTGCCTAGGGCTGGGGGAAGGAGGAAAGATCTGGGAGGGACTAGGGAGTGACTGCTAATGGATACGGTGTTTTGTTTTGGGGAGGCAAAATGTTCTAATGTTAAATTGTGGTGATAGTTGCATAACCCTATGAATATACTAAAAAACATTGAATTATACACTTTTTTTTTGAGACAGGGTCTCACTCTGTCACCCAGGCTGGAGTACAGGTGCATGATCATGGCTCACTGCAGCCTTGACCTCCCTGGCTCAAGCAATTCTCCCACCTCAGCCTCCCAAGTAGTTGGGACCACAGGAATGTACCACTACACCCAGCTAGTTTTTAAATTTTTGTTTTTTTGTTGGTAGAGATGGAGTCTCCCTATGTTGCCTAGGCTGGTCTTAAACTCCTGGCTCAAGTGATCCTCCTGCCTTGGCCTCTTAAAGTGTTGGGATTACAGGCATGAGCCACTGTGGCTGGTTGAATTATACGCTTTGAATGAGTGAATTGTATGGTATATGAATTATATCTCAATAAAGCTGTTAAAAAGTATAATTATTATTGTTGAGCAGAATGGCCAGCACTAGGTTTTGGGAATTCTTCCCAATTTATAGAAATGTCTGGTATCAGTTGGACTGTTCCCACAGCTGCTAATTGTGTTGTGAAACTGAAACATTTCCAGTGGGGTCTGAAAAATGAGTCACAATGGCTGGGAAATTGCTCCCCCTCTCTATGATTATAGTAGAGCTTTGTGCTGAGGCCTCTGTCTGATTACAGTCTTGATGCCTGGTTGCTAAAAGGATGAGGCCAGATGTGAATGAAGCCAAAGTCATAGCCCACAAAATGATCTTGACTGGGTATCTCTATTTCCCACTCCTTGGCCAGAGAATTCCTTCTCATGTGCAGACTGGCCTTTGGGGAATTTCTTTTGTAGAGTCCAAAGCTGGGAAGTGATTCTCTCCTTTAGTTTGGTTATAAGGTCCTCTCCCCTTCATGTTTCTGGAAGTGAGCTCATTGTTTCTGTTTTCTAAGACAGAATGTAAAATCACTTCTTTTTAGCCAGCTAGCAGCATAGCTGGGCAAAGTATAGTTTTGAATTTCACATTCAAGAATAGACTGGGAACTTAATCTTTTTTATGTTTCTCTCTCTCTTTCTCCCCCCCTCCTTCCTCACCAAATACATTATTATATACAGAACTATTTGAGAGATTGTTGCAGACATCATGAAATTTTAACCCCTTAGTACATTATCCCAAGAACAAGGACAATGTCCTACATAACCACAATATAACTATTACCCCCAGAAATCTAACATTAATAAAACACTATTATCTGATATACAGCGCATATTCAAATTTCCCCAGTTATCTTTCTATTTATTCATTTTTGTTTCAACAGCCTTTCTGGAACCTCCTAGTCTTAGTGCTGCCTTTGTGCTTATCATACAATATTACTATTTTCTATTTGCTTGCAGTCACTCTGCTGGTCTCAGTTTATAGCTTTGCTCACAGTTGAATCCTCAGCACAGACTTGGGTACTATCCACACTTCTGTTCACTGTGCTTCCTAGTGTGCTGCCCATAGTAGATGCTCAATAAATACTTGAGGAATTGGATTGAACTGAATATGCCAGTCAGGGTCCATGTTGCAGATGCACTCTTTGGTACTTCCGAGTGTCTACTCTTAAAGCCAACTGTGAGTCATCAGTGACTACCCTTTTCTCCTTTAGATTTCTTGGCATTGCTGTTGGTCTTTTGCACTTGGCATCTCCCTACTACACTCATATTTTCTTTGGTGTAATTTTTGACAGCTCATGAAGTAGTGAGAGTTGAATGGGAATAAATGTGATGATGTAAGCTGAAAACAATGAAATGCTAGTTTCATTCAGGGAAAGTTGGTACTTATAAGTTGGTGTGAGCTGTCTTGGCAAAACCACAAAACCAGTGCTTTTGAGCAGTTTAGGTTGCAATTCTTGACCCTGTTTTCGTGTTCTCCTTTCACTGATGTAATGTTGTGATGCCAGAATGGTTCCCGGATTAGTTCATGCTGGAAGCAAAAGATCCAAAAAGCTTTAAACTTTAGTCTTGTGGGTGGCAAGCAGATTTGTCATGGGTAATTGGCGTGGTTGTCAACTCATCTATTTTGTCTTGTTAGGAAGTCTGCAGGACGGTGACATTTTAAGGGCTTGTCAAGTTTACTGGATCCATGAGCCGTAGTTGTGTCGTTTAAATTATGTTTTAAGGACAAACGTGGGGAGATATACCTAATGTAAATGACGAGTTAATGGGTGCAGCACACCAACATGGCACATGTATACATATGTAACAAACCTGCACATTGTGCACATGTACCCTAAAACTTAAAATATAATAATAATAATAATAATAATAATAATAATAAAAAGGACAAAGGTGATGAAGGAGTTCAAGACAAAGAGAAACTTTTCTCAGCACACATTTGGGAGCACATAGATATCTCATGGAACTTACTTTGACAGGGCACTCAAGAATAAAATGGATATAAGTCCAGAAGCTCTGAGGTACCTTAGTCCAGATCAGTAGAAACTACAATCCAGTGTTTTCAAGATACTGGCAACTACTTGGAATAGAGTGAGACCTATTTTATTTACTTCAATGTTTATATGTGGATACAAAGACTGTGCTGGACACAATTTATTTGTCTTTATCAAGTGGTTATGATGTGATAGATTTGATTCCTATTCATAAACGGAGAACTTGAAGTGTATAGGACGCTAAGTAGATACTAAAGTATGAGAACTGAAATGACCTTTCAGTGTACTGTGGACGCTTATCAGTACTTCCTTGACTTTTTTAAATCTTAAAGCAAGAAACATAATGAATATAGGGTAAATGTTTCTGGTCTTTAGGCATCTGTAGCAGAGAAATCTCCACTGAGTTATGTTAAGTGTTGGTCATTTAAGTAAATCCTGATATTACTGAATGAGTGTGAGGTTCTGCTTTTTCATCTCAGTGAGTTCTATAAAGCCATTGTCTGAATAAAATTCATTCTGAACAGCAAACTAAATTTCCATCAACAATTGGATCAACTTTTGGATTTTCTATTTGATTGCATTGGTTGTGCTATTTTTGTATCATAAGCAAACTTTTTAAATTGTAGAAGCTGTGTTGCATGTTTTAATACCTGGTTAGCTGGCACATCCTCCACCTATTGTTCTATTTTAGAGATTTCCTGGCTTGTTTGTTCTTCCAAATGAATTTTATATTCAATTTGTCAAGTTTCAGAAAAGATCCTGGTGATATTTTTAATGGAGTTGCATGAAATTTATAAATTAACTCAGAGAGAACTGACATCTTTATCATGTTAATGTTTCCTAACCTGACATGTCTTTCCATTAATTTTTTTTCCATTATATATTTTAACTGATTTTTATTTGTATACATGAAGGCTATTGATTTTTATATTAATTTTATAACTTTCTACTTTATTAAATTGTCCCATTTGTTTATAGTAGTTTTTCCATTGGTTCTTTTGGATTTTCTAAATATATTATCATATCGTCTGTAAATAAAAATAGTACTACCTCTTTCTTTCAACATTTTTATGCTTCTAATTGATTTCTCTTGTATTCTGGGATTGGTTATTAGCTACAACACAATATGAAATAGTATTGGGAATAATGGGCATTTTTGTCTTATATCTGACTTTAGCAGGAAGGCCTCTAGTGTGTTTCCATTAAATTACATGCTGACTTTTGTACCGGGGTAAATGTATTTTTATAATGTTGGAAAAGTATTCATCAATTCCTATTTTATCGAATTATTTTACATGGAAGACTACTGAATTTTGTCAAATGCCTTTAACATTGATGGAAATGAGTGTATGATTTTTTTCTAATTAGTTTTATTAATATTTTAGAAAACTTCTCAAAATTTAAGCATCTTGGTACTCTTGGCAAAAGGCTCATCTGGTTGTGATATATTTTTTTAATGTACCATTTGATTCTACCTACTAATATTAATTTATAATTTTTGCATTGAGATTCATAGTGAGGTTTATCTCTATGTTTTTCTGATACAATATTTGTTAAACTCTAAAAATTTTTGGAATTTTCTTTCCTTTTCTGAAATAACTTAAGCATCATTGGGATGATTTGATTTTTAAAGTTTTGGAAGAATTAAGCTGAGAAGCCATCAGGGCCTGGTGCTTTTTTGTGGGAGAGCTTTTTAACTACTTTCCCTATTTCTCTTATGGTAATTCTTATTTAGATAAGTTGTGCCTTTCTAGGAAATCATCAGATTCAAATATATTTGTAGAGATCTGTGCAAGATAGTCTATGAGTTTTAAAATTTTATTTTATTTGACAGTTATTTTCCCTTTGTTGTTTTAAATTCTTTATATTTGTACTTTCTTGTTCTTTTTCTAGCTTTTTGAATCGGTTGTTTATTTTGTTTTCACTTTAATGGATATAAGTGTTTAATGACATACATTTTGTCTTTGTAACAGTTTTAATCAATCTGAAAATTTCTTGTTTTCTGGTAGGTAAGTCGATTTACATTTATCAATCCTATATTTGGCTTCAGTTCTCTCATTGTTTTACACACACACACACACACACACACACACACACACACATTAGTATTTTTAGTATTAGTTCTGTTCCATTGCTTTGGTTTTCTTCTCTGTGAACTCCTATTTTGACTCATGGTTTACATATGTTTAAATATGCTATTCTTTTTTTTTTTGAGATGGAGTCTTGCTATGTTGCCCAGGCTGGAGTGCAGTGGCCTGATCTCAGCTCACTGCAACCTCTGCCTCCCAGCTTCAAGTGGATCTCCTGCCTCAGCCTCCTGAGTAGCTAGGATTACAGGCGTGCATCACTATGCCCAGCTAATTTTTGTATTACAAGTAGAAATGGGGTTTCACCATGTTGGCCAGGCTGGCCTTGAACTCCTGCCCTAAAGTGATCCGCCTGCCTTGGCTTCCCAAAGTGCTGGGATTACGGGCATGAGCCACCATGCCTGGCCTAATTCCTGAATCCTTTTAACAATCATTTTATACTTTTTAAAAAAATCTTTAAATTTTCCTCTTTTCTTTGACTTCTGTTTCTCTTGAGGCTTTATTGTCTCCATTCATTCTGGGACTTACTATAGTTTTGTCATCATCTCTGAAATGATTTTATTTCTAATTTTTTCCTGATTCTGTGACCTCTCTTTCTAAATTTTCCTTTCCTCCAATCTCCTTATTTCTGAATTTTTCTAATTTTGATTTATGCTATCCTTTCATAGCTTCTATTATTTTATAAAGCTTTTTTTTAACCTTGTGTTGAATTATCAGATTACAGTTTTAATCAGTTTTTTGGACATGACTTTCTGGACTGCCTTCATTGTAGGAACGTTATTTATTTCTTATTCTCATTTCTGTCACAATAACTCTGTAGAGAGTCAACGTTGAATTAGTTTTTCTGTAACCTTATAAGGGAGAGAACCAGATATTTTTTCTGGCTTTACAGATTTATCATTTCTTCTTCTGATGCTTTTTCAAAGCTATAAAGGACATGACCTCACACTTTCTGGTATCTGCTTCCACTGCCGCCCTCCTCCACTTTTATTTGAACTCATCAACAAAAGCATCCATATTGTCCCAATCTTGCTCAATTTGAATTTTCATCTCAGCATTTTATCCTCATTGTGGGGTTTTGTCTTGGGAAGGAGATTTGATTTGTTAGTTTTGAAATCTATAGGGCACACACTGCTCCAGTCCCATCATACCTTTTTGCATCAAGATTTCCTTGAGAAGGCACTCACCCACAAATTAAGTCAAGCAGAATCCCTTTCTCGTTTTGACAGACATTTCTAGTCTGGACTTTTAGGAGTACTTGCTGATTTGAACGTTCCCTGTTCTCAGAGACATCAGAAGCTCAGTAGCTTTCCTTCTTCTTTTTTCTAAATTTTTTCCTGAGGCGGGGTCACCGTTACCACGCCTGGCTAACTTTTGTATTTTTAGTAGAGACAGGATTTTGCCATGTTGGCCAGGCTGGTCTCGAACCCCTGACCTCAGGTGATCTGCCTGCCTTGGCCTCCCAAAGTGCTGGGATTATAGGTATGAGCCACCCTGCCCAGCCAGTTGCCTTCCTTCTGCATCCTCCTACTCAGATGATGAAGCCACATGGGTTATGCAGCTCTTGGAGTTGCAACGTTCTCTTATTGGTTTTCCTGCCTTCAGTACTGTCACCCTCTAATATCTGCCAGAAAGTCTATCTAAAATGCAAATGGCTTTATTGTTTTCCCATGTCTATAAGACAGAGACATGTTCTCCTGGCTTCTCTGCCTCATCTCTTGCCATTTTCTATGGAGCGCCACCGCTGCCTAGCTAAAATTCTTACTCATGTCATGTTGTTGCCTGCCTCCGGGGCTCCGCTCATGCTGTGGCTTCTGACTAGAATACCTTTCCCACAGCTTTGCCTAACTTATGCCTTTAGCTCAGTCATGGTTTTCTTTTTTCCAAGAGGAAACTCCCAGAACCACCCTCCAGTCAACCTGAGTTAGTTACTCCTCCTTTACGCTCCTATGATGCCCTTTACACCTAGCTTTCATTGCACTTATCACAGCATCATTAGCTATTTAAGGCCCCTCTTCTCCCCATCACTTAGCTTAGCTCATGACTGGCCTAAATCAGATTTTTTCTTACTCCCATTTGTTTCCCTTGTAATTTCCAAAGAATGGTTCCTCATCAATGGTTGTAGAATAGATGAACGGATAAGCAAATAAATGAATTATTAGTTGGGTATTTTAGCTGAAGTATGAGAGGTAGACACGTACATGAAAAGGATGGGTTTCCAACATATCCCTGGTCATGGTGCATAGAGGAGTATCTATTCAGTCTACATGTGAGGTTGGCCCTCCTCTGTGAAATGTTGCTTCTCTATAAGAGATTTTGGCAAAGTTCAAATTTTAATGCTGTCTAAGTTAACAGGCTACCAGGAGTGAGATCACATGGCCCTCTTCTGGGTTTATAGGCAAGTGTGCATGTTGCAAGGTTGTCTGTTACTTGCCAGTAGCAAGGTAAATATAACACATAGAATACAAATGCCCACAGGAAGCCCCCATGTATATGTCTATGAGTGAGTATGTGCATGTCTGTGTGTATGTGTGTGTGTGTCATCACAAATGGCTGGTATCGGATGAAGCCATGGTCCCAAACTGGCAAAACTGAGCAGTTCGCAGACAAACATCCACCAATTGTTTGGATGACTGAATTTCTGTTTGTGGGAGTAACACAAGCATGATGCAGACAAGGAAGGAAGAGAGAGACAGGGAAGAACAGGCCCCCTGCTTAACCAACTTCTCTTTCTAAAGAAATGAGAGTAGCTAACACCTGCTCTGGGAGATGAGAGACAGACTGTTGGTACATGGCCTAGTGATATAAATGCCAAAGAAGGTAGATCTTCTCTAAAGATCAGATTTCAAGCATAAATGAGCCTGTTGGAAGTTCAGGTCCTTTCTTCCTCACACTATGCATGGGATAGAGCCTCTGAAAGGTAATATCAAACAGGACAAGGAACATCTGAAAGAAGGTGCATAGACTTTGTTGGAACCAATAAGTGGGCAAATTAATATGCTGGCTACATTCACAACAAATGGAGCTATTATTGTTTTCCCTAGCAAATATTTAGGTAATTATTTGGGAAATACCTTAAGTGTGGAAGGAGAATTCTTGAAAGTGAAGACCCTACTTCTTTTATCTATTATCTACATATCTTTTATCTATACATATCGTTTATCTATTATGTACATCTATTACTTATCTACAAACATATGTCTATAAATGTTAAGAAACAAGAGAGTACAGGACACTAGGGGAATGGCAATTTGTAAGCTGAGACCAGGCTATACTTAGGAAATCATTTATATAGTTGTCCATCCATCCAACAAGTGATTTATGCATTTAATGATTACACATTATAAGGAGAAATGTTATAAATGTAACAAATGTGGTCAACTCTATGCAGATTAGATCTTAGCTACAGTTTGAGCTAGGACCTAATCTGCATGGCTCTCTGCTCCTTTATCCTTTTAACTTTTTCAGCTGATGACTTTTCACCCTAGCCTGTGTGTTTGGCTTTTTAGGCTGTGTGGGATCAAGGGTAACTCTAGGCAGAGAGATTTTTGAGGAACGCTAGCTCAATAGCCATGACCAAGCCTCAGTCTTTCCAGCATAAGCTCTCCTGGATCGCTGCTTAATGGAGACCACTGGACTCAAGTTGCCATATTATACTACTCCAGACTGTGTGAATAACAGCCCTTGGAATTCTGCGTGCACAACCCATGCAGCCTAACATGGCAGCTTTGCATAGGAAGCAATTCTCTTCATTTCCCTTTGTCCTCCCAGGAAATCTACACTAAAGTATCCTTATTATAACAGGATAAAAATACAAAAGGATTTAGACTGATTTCTGGTTTGTTGTATCCCAGAGAATTCACAATTCTATGAGAGACTCTTTGTCTATTAGCTTCTAGAGAACAAGCACTATATCTTGGATAACTTAAAATCTCACTGAATATGTTGATAGAATTGACCTGGGATCACAACTGAATCATTTAACTTCTGTTCATGCTGTTGCAAACTGGAATTCAAATCTGTCTTTAGAACAGAAATTTCAATGCAAAGTTCTGCCTTCTGGGGCAAAACTCAAGTGCCTTAATGATGGTGGAGAATGTGAATTGAATTTCAGATTATGTACCAAGTGGTGGTGGAAATTGCCATTTTGATTTATTTGGATCCATAGCTTTGGCTCTGTCCATGATGAGTACCAGTGTAGACTCTGCTGGGGACAAAAACTTAAAGGAAAAAGATGTGTATGTGTCACTCTAGCTATCCAAGTTTTCAGTGGCAATAAAGGGTCAGGTTTAATTTGAGCTGTGGTGGTTCTGAAAGTGTTTCAGCCAAGTGGTTAGATTGCATATTTGGCTAGGCCCTGTGTGCTATTTACAACAGTAATAAAAACATCACATAAAAGTCATTTAGTCCATGGAAGCTTCCCACAGCTGAGCAGAGCTTAATTTTGATGCTCTGTTGGGGTCGTATGAGGTTGTTAGGCATTGGTATGTATTTTTCCAGTGACCCAGGCCTTTTAATATGTATTAAAGAGGGCACTGAATCTTCATGTGTAAACCCACCTGTTTGTACTATCTTTCCATTTAGGTGTCTGTCTTTTGGAACTTAGGAACTTCATCTTCTTGCTTAGTTGTACTAGAGAAATATTACGTACATATGAGGTGCCCAAGAAATATTAGATACTAAAAAAAATTGTCCAGGCCAATTTGTATCTTAAAAACAGCATTTTACTTGCCTTACAGGGGTAAAATAAAAACGCTGAGCTGGTAAAATTGCTTGGACCTGATGTGTTGTGTTTGATGGCCAGAGCAGTAGCAAATCTGCTGACAGGCTTGGACAGAAAAAAAAAAAACAACAGAAAAACAACAACAACCACGTTGAAACGTCTGTGTAATGCTGCTTCAGGGAAATGCTATTTTTAAAGAAATGAAACACATTATTTAGGGTTTGTGGATGTAATCCAGGCCTTTGAAGTCGGTAAGAAGATCTTAATTAGAAAGAAAAGGGAAGATTGAATGCTTTTATGGCAAACCCAATGTTAAGAGGTGCGTTTATCATAGCTGCAGATGATATATATTGTGCACTGGCTGCAGCTCTTCTTTGACAAAACCAAAGCCTTTAAAGTTACTGGAGTGCATCCGTCCCCAAGTTTGTTCGGCATCTAATGAGCAGGCATTAATCACGTAAAACTTGGAGGCAGTTCATAAAAGGACAATGAAGATGATTTAAAGCTTGGAAAATAAAGCCTGTAAGGAAAGGTTAAAACAATTCACATTATTAGCTTGGTAAAAAAGGATTTGAGGAGTGAGGATTTCCAGACAATGCAAGGTTATTGTTGGCAAGATGGCATGCTTAATGAGAAACTTTTCCCTGGGAATCCTAACATTTCTCTTTTATTGGTCTTATTATAAAAATATATTCATAGGAAAAGTTAGGAAGCACACATGAGGAAGCAGAAGGAGAATATGTACTAAAACTTTATCACCCAGAGGGGCTCACAAAGCTCACTTGAAGAGGATGAGCAGAATGTCTGGGGCGAGGGTTTTCTTAGAGGGAAACTGCAACATTCTGTTTTTTGTTTTTTTGTTTGGTTTTGTTTGTTTGTTTTTTTGCAGCATTTCTCATGGTTGGAATTAACTAATGGCTTGTATACTTATTTATCTAATATATCTTCCTGGCTAGACTGTAAGCTTCAGAAGGGTGGGAATTATGTTTGTCTTTTCACCATTGCATTCTCAGAGCCTAACACAGTGCCTAGCATATAAAAGGTGCTTAATATTTTGTGCACACATGAAGAATATATATGCATATAATATTTATACAAAATGGATCACCCTATATATGCTGTTTTGTAACTCCCCTAATTTTAACAAAATATTATGACAATCTTTTCATGTTATTAATATTCTACACTATCACTTGAATGGCAGCAAGGTGTTCTGCTGTATGCATGGGACCTCAGGTATTTAACCATTTCTCTACTTGGGGACGTATAAGTTGTTTCCAGTTTTTCCTGTTTCCAAGAGTATAGCAATAATCACGATCATAACTAAATCCTTCTTCACAGGAGTTTTTTAAGAAGGAGACTACTACAAGAGATGGCAAGATGTCTCTCACTGAAGGTCTTGCAAACCTGACAGATACTGATTTAGCCAGTGTTGCTACAGTCCTGTGTGGACTTGATGACCTCAGGATCAAATTGGGCTTGAAACCTTGTATGTATATATATGGCTTTAAGCTACTTGCACCCTCAAGTTACTCATTGGAATGGTGAGTTTGTAAAAGTTACAGAGGAGGGAAGAAAATTCTTTTGAGATAGGAGAGAAAATAAAGTGTTTTAAGACAGGACTCACAATGTCAATTTGCTTTTGTCATTTACAATTTATCAGGATCAGTGTGGCTGGCAAATTGAATCATGATATACAAGAAAAGTATCGACTATTTTCTCAGACTTAGCTGAGTACACTCTTTTTTTTTTTTTTTTTTTTTTTTGCACCGAAAGATTAAAGCCAAGTTCACATTTCTCTTAAAAATAAAAGTAGGAATTTTTAGAAGTGTTACTCCTCATGAGGTGCTGACCTATTTAATTTTCAGGAAACGAGTGATTCACAATGCAAATGTCTGTGTATAGAATTCTGTTTTTCCAGTGACTTTCATGATCATTTTGGAGATGTGTTCTGAAAAAAATCTTATAAATGATTTAAATGTGGCTGTCAGAATTCATATACCGGATGCTATTTTCTTCAATCCGTATACTTTTTATATGTCAGATTGTCCTATTGTATTTTTTTGCCATTGTGATCTTGACTAGCTTTGCTGTGATTTGTTATGGCCTTACTCACGGAAGTTCTGAGGCTGAGTCCTTCCTATTTGAGGAGCATGACTGTACTTTTCAGTTTTTCTCTCACTGGTCTCTAGCTTTTAGGCTGCTGCTTTGGGATGTTGCTCATTGCTCTCCTTCTTTGTCTGTTCTAGGCCCTACAAGTCATTCTAGGTTGCTTTTCTCAACCTATAAATTAAATAAATTTCATGTGTCCCTGTATGTGATATGACCCCTCCTTTGAGACTGGGAGTCCAGGTGGGGCATGGGAGATGCTCCCCCTTTCCTTCTGTATTGGCGCTCACTGATCTTGCTGCAAGAAATGATGACATTCCAAAAGTTAGAATTTGGCAGAATGAGTTGAATAAGACCGAGTCAACTTAGACAGCTATCGAGGGCCAAGGCAAGCCACAGGGTTGAAGGACACTATCATCCTTCTCAAAGCATTTGCACTTGTTTCCCCTGCCTGGAACACCCTTCGCTCAGTTATTTTCATGATTGTCATGAACTCTAAAGAACCTGAGATTTGACCCTGCTTTCAAGCTAACAAGTTAGCCTGCCACAGTGCCATGGATGCTGGCAGAAGATCTGTGACTCCTGGGTCAGAGATGAATGACTTTATTATTCACAGCAATAGTAGTATTCAGAGTATCAGAATCTTCTTTGGCTGGTTCCCTGAGTCCCTGTTCCCACAAGGAGATACGAAGAGGGCCAGGTGACACCAAAACGTGCAGTGGGTTGTCTTATAGGAGAGGAACCCCGAGATAGGAAATGAGAGTCACCTAAAATGGGCAGTAAGCATGACTGCCCTTTCCTCCAGAGGGGAGGTACTGTTTTTATTATACTGGACAGTAAGTAAATCTTCTGTTTACTTTGGAGAGAGACATCTCTACTTTCCATGGATGTTTGCTAGATAAACATCCTTGAAAAGCTATTCAGAACAAAGGCAGCCAGTGCTTCCACTCCTAAATTGCACAAAAATGCAAGAGACCTGTAGAGAATTGTATCCTAACAATGACTTTCTCTCTCTCTTCTTTTGAGTCTTTGTTCAAATGTCACCTTGTTAATGAAGCTTACTTTGAGCTTCTTATATCAAATAGCCACTTATGATCACTTATATAAAATAACTCCTAATCATCATTGGAATACTAAACTGTGTGTACTTAGTTTTTTGTTGTTCTTGTCTGTAAGCTGTAAGCTCCGTGATGGTAGGGACTTTCTCTGTTGTATTCACTGCTGTATCATGAGAGCCTAAGCACAGCGCCTGGTACACAGTACACATTAAACATTCGATGAGTAAATGAACGAATCAGTGCATCACCCCCCAGTCAAGAAGATTATTAAAAAGGTCTATTTTTACTTTCCAAAAATAAAATTATATATATTAAGCATGCTTTGCCTCAGTCTGTAATCTGCCTGCCCCAGCTCTGGCTAGGGAGCACTGTTGTAAGCATCCAATTCTGTCTTGACTACTGGCTTTCTGGCCTTCCCCTGGGACTGGGCTGCTCCTCTGTGCATACTCCCTCCTGCGCTCTTGTCAAGCTCCAAATCCTGGCTTCTTCCCTTGCGATCTTTTATCTGTCATTTCCTTATGTCCCAACACAGACTGTGGCAACCGTTTTAAAAATCTGCCAGTGGTGTGCTGGTAAATTGGTTTCCTGAATAAGAGCTCTGATTTGTAGTGTTTACTGATTTCCATGGTGTAAATTTCCATGGTGTAAAAAGCCTCTCACTGTGGCTGATTTCAAGATACCAATGGTTTAACAACTGGCTTGCAAAATTCGTGAGTATTGGCCCTCACAAGCTGGTAGGAGCCGGCTCCAGCATGCCATCATTGTAAGAAAGTAACATAGATGTAGTATCAGGGTTATTTCTTACTTGGCACAATAACATAAAGGTTTAAAGAAAAAACAAAGTCCATGGATCAAGAGAATCCCTTACTCTGAACTGGGTTTCTCATAACTTACTCCTTATTCTCATATCCTCTATTCTAGTGTTTCTCACACTGCAGCAGGCATCAGATCCCCTGAAGGACTTTTAAAAATAGGTAACTGTCTCCTCCAACCCCAGAATTTCTGGGTAGGTCTAGATGGGTGGGGCCTGAGAATTTGCATCTTTAACAAGTTCCTAGGTGATGATGCTGTGGATTCTGGGACCACACTTTGAGACCTACTACCCTCACCTGCAAAACACTTTGCTCAAAGTCTGTTTCCAAGTGCTATGTGGAAGAGGCAAATTTTGTAAATAAACAGTATATCTGGACCAAAGAGAGAAAAAGCCAAAAATCAAAGAAAAAAAAAGAAGTTAAAAATGTAGTTATAAAAGAACTAATAGATGGGAGCGCTAAGTGACTAAAGCTGATTGCTATAGGTCTTAGAAAAGTGAGTTTCCGGGTGTGCATGAAGAAATCATCTTTCAGTTTATAACTCTGCTATAGCGAATTTTATAGTATTGGATTTCTGAAAGATGAGGTCGAACTGGAAATCGTTCTGATGAGGGCACGAATCTTGAGGCTTGCTGGGTATCCTCTCTTTAGATGAAACTGAGCACTGGATCACTTATTTAAGGGCCTGCATCTCAAGCAACCTTGAAAAAAATTATTTACCCATTACCATGTGGTACTCGTGCAAATAAGAGGGCTTGGGCAAAGAGAGAACACTTAACCTTGATTAGATGGGACATATTAGCTTCCTGAAATTTTCTCACCTGTTTAAGCAGCTCTCAATCACAAATCCTGACAGGATAGACACTCATTGTAGGAAGGATTAACAGGGCTCAGCTAAACCCAAGGGGTGTCACACTTATCCTAGATCTCCAAGGCAATGTATGGTTCTCTGTATTTCTCCAAGATCCACTTGCAAAGGCCCTGTATGGTGGCCTCTCCCTTTGCAGTTCTCCAGGCGGACGATACTGTAAGACATACTATTCAGAGCCTGGCATCTTTGCAACCAGTTTAACACCAGGACTGGTTAATTTGTGGATGACAGGGCAATACAAGATAGGAACGTGATTTGACAGGGGATTCTCATGGAACAGGATGGCAGGAAATGTCAATTTTTCCGGAGTTCAGCTGTTTTGTTGTTTGTTAGGGACCAAACCTGTCTTTGGCACTCAAGCACACTTTGTTTTGACAAGCTTTATTTGGAAGAGGTAGGGAGGAAAGATAGTTCTTTATCAGACATCTCCTAGGCACAATAGCCTAGAGGAAGAAGAGAGGCCAAACCTCTGCTGGGGTTTCTATGCTCTAGTTAGGAAAATCATATAGATTACTCTAGGGATTTCTCTGTGATATCTGCAATTCAATGAGGCCTCTTTCCTCCTGTTTGCTTAATGTAATCACCAGCCTTTATTTAGCCCAAAAAGTTGCTTTACTTTTTCTGGAGGAACTGAACACCAGGAGATTGGAGGATGTTGGGCCTCCCGGAGGAAGGTATTTAACTTTTATCTGAGGGATCTGTAGCCTCCATTATGATCTGGACATGTCTCTTTAGGTCAGAGGATACTCTGGTGCAGGATAGTTTCAGTCACCTTTTAGATTGAACTGTTAGCAATGCGAATGGGTTGTACTTAACAATGCCTGCCCTAGTAGTTCTCAAAGTGTGGTCCTGGGATCACCGGTATCAGCAGCAGCAGCATCCTTGGGAACTTGTTAGAAGTACAAGTTTTTGAGCCCCATCCCAGATCTGCTGGATCAGAAACTCTGGGGCTGTGGTCCAGCAGCATGCACTTGAACAAGCCCTCCAGGGGATCCTGATGCATGCCAAAGTTTTTTGAGAATCATAGGCCTTTGCGAACTTTATCTCCTACAGGTTTTCTGTAGCAGCAGACAGCAGTAGCTTGAGGCATCTGGATGAGCTGTTTGTTGGCAGCCATCCTTTACACTCTTTTTGCAATTTAAATAATGCTCATTTCTTCTCTGGCATCTCTGCGTAGTGATAAAGTGGCATTCTGGCTGTTTAAAAGGTAAGCGAAACTGTTTCTTGGTAAGTGTAGATACAAAGGCATGTACAAAAAGGGAGACAAGCTCTTTAGTATCCATCTTTTAGCTACTCTGATTGTGTGGCTGGAGCATTCACTCTGATTAACTCTCCCCTCCTCTCCAAATCAGAACATTTCATGTCTATTATTATACACCCTTTAAATTGGTTTGGAATCCCAGCCTGTGCTTTGCAGAATGTTTTGTGACTGCAACATGGTGGCAGGGCCTTGTTTTTGCTGTGTCCTTTGGATTTGGATTGTCCTATGAACAAACGACAAGGAGCATAGGCAGTTAGAGTCAAAGGCTCACCAAGCCCTATGTAAAGTTGTTTTCTTAAAGGTCAGACCACTGTCCATTTTGTGAATGTTAATACACACTGGAGAAATGCTGGCCTGGGCTGCAGGCCAAGCCATCCCAGCATTTAGGATACATTTGAGGGTATTCATAACTTCTCTTTTTCTTATAAGAATCTAACAGGCCAGACATATACAGATGGTCCCCGACTTAAGATGGTTCCACTTATGGTTTTTCAACTTTATGATGGTGTGAGAATGAGATGCATTCAGTACACTCCTTGACTCATGATGGGGCTACATCTGGATAAACCTGTGGTTAAGTTGAAAATACCATTAAATGAAAGATGCACTTTCTACTTGCGATGGGTTTATCAGGACACAACCCCATCATAAAATGAGGAACATTTGTAATTAATAATGTTAAAGTACAATTTTCTTGGGCTGGAAAGTGGGCCAGGCTACTAAAGAAAAGAAATGCTTTTTGGAAGACATGGACGTTGAGACGAGGTTTACTTAACCACTATGCGATTGTGAGCAAGTTACTGAACCTCTTTAAGCCTTAGTTTCCTTATCTGAAAAGTGGGTATAATATAGGGATCTACATCTTAGGGTTGTTGTGAAAACCAAGTGAAATTCTGAATGTAAAGTACTTAGCAGAGTGTCAGCAGTCATGAATGTGCTCAGTAATTGGGAGCCACTTAAAATTTATACATGTGGATGTGACTTTACACATACACATGTACACACATATACATTCGTAAATACTCACATGTATATGATCTTGCATGTATACATACATATATACATGCATATACATACATATGAAATGGACACGTGAACAGACATATATTAATATATGGCCAAATGACTGGCTATTCCATGTATTGGAATGATCAGGTCAAGGTATATCTCAAACCATTCCTTTCTTTCCCTCTCTGCACACACCTTTCCCTGTCATTGTCACATTTGCCTTAAGGCAATCATCCTCATTAAAACACTAATGTCCTTGGGATTGGTCACTCTCTACCCATCTGAGCTTCACTGTGATGTGGGATAGGGGAGTGGGATGGGACGTTCAGAGCACCAGGCTCTGAGGGCACAGTGGCTGTAGGAAAGCATTTGAGAACAGGAGTGGGATATGGAAGCAGATTCCAGTTGGTGCTTGCCTCCCTCAAAGTGTGCTCAGGACTGTCACAGAGTGGAGGGGAGGCCACTTTGTCCTGGTGGTACATGTTGACTCTCAGCATGATTATTTCTCTGTCTCTTAGAATCTTGTCCTTCACCACATCTTTGGACATGGGTCTTCAGTTATCCAAGCAGGGGAACGTACATGGAGTTGGCAGAGACCTCTGATCTAGCCCCTGCTTGCCTCACCAGCCTTGGCCAGTTTCACGCTCCCCTTTGCTCTCTGTGCTCCTACATCATGCGTCTTATTTCAAGATGCTACATTTTCTCTAAACTCAGAGCCCTTGCACATGCTGGTTTTTTTCTGCTTGGAATACTCTTCTCACACTCCTGGCCTACCTATGTTTTACCCTTCAGGCATTAGCTCAAATATCACTTCCTTAAGGAGACTTCACTGGCCTCTTCCAGATTAGGCTTGTGTCTCTACCATGTGCCCTGTAGTACTTTGTCCTACATTTTGACCCTTATATCCCCAGAGCTTAACATAGTTCTTAGCACATAGGATGTGTTACTATTTGCTGTTGAATAAGGAAGTGTTATGTGGATAGCGAGAGTTGAGAGGAGGGAGAAAGAAACTAACAATGGATTCATTTATTCACCTCTTCTCCTTCCTGGTTAAAATTTATTCCTGGACCCCTAGGATGGAAGCTGTTTACAGAAAGGAAACTGTTACAGTTAGAAAAAGAAATAAAAAGGTATCTTCACAGTTTATGTGAATTTCTTTACTTTCTTTCAAATTCTATGGCATGACAAGAGTCTCTTATCCTATCAGCCCCAGGGGCTTAAATTGTTAGCTTGTGGCTCTGTGAAATGTATCTTCCCCATAAGCTCAGTTGCAAAATGGGTACTTTATAAATCTTAGAAATAAACACACACTTTACCTTTTCTATCTTAGTAGGTGGGAGCACCAAGAATTTCTGGGGATTTGAACATTTCTTTCACAATACTGTGCAGGAAGTGGTTTATCATTTTACTTTGCATTGATGTTCCTGGTAATAACATTCGCATACTTCAGATGGGTGTAATTGTTTAGCTGTCACCCCCAAACTTAGTCATACCATTGGTCTGACATCAGAAAGTACTTATCCTATTGATCTAGTGTCAGATGGGTGGGATAATATTAATAATGGGCTTTGATTGACATCTTGAGTTGACAGATTATCAAGTCACATTTTCCCACAGCCAAACTGCTGACAGGCTTGGAGCTTTTCCTTGCCTACACAGATCCCCTTGACCTTTAACTTATTGTTACATGTGCTAAATCCAGTACTCATTTAATGGCACTGGGAATGCTCCTAATTCATCTTATTTCCAATGCACAGATGGAGAATCTAGAATGATCTAAACTTAGCTGAGAGCATCACACGTAACAGGTAAACAACAAATATTTGTTGAATGGATGAATAAGTGAATTCAAATGTATGGCTTGTGTACTAAGAAAGGTGGTCAGGGTTGGTCAGGTGACACTGATCATGGTATCTCAGGCATTCAGAGGTAGATTGTCACAGCAGCTGGGACCAGCCTGCAACAGCCATGACAAATATTCCAGGTCAGCTGGGGCACTGACCAGAATAAGAAGGGTAGGCAGGCCCTTATGTGGCTTGAAATCAGAGGTGTCTGGGAGGAATCCATAGCACCTTCATTCTGTGGTTTAAGGGCTTGTTCCATGCTGTGTTCCTGGACCAGCAGCATCAGCATCTCCAGGGAGCCTGCGGGAAATGTAAATTTTCTGCCTTCACCCTAGTTCTATTGCATCAGAATCTGCATTTCTAACAAGATCACCAGGTGATTCTCATTCAAGTTTGAGACGCACTGGTTTAAGAGTTTCATCCCTCCTCAGATGCAAATGGTTTGAAGCAAAATCCTTCCTAGGACTGCAGGAGTTTAGATTCTAGGTCTTCCGTTCTTAACCTCCACATCCGACCTTCAGAAGGTAAGAGTTCTTAGCTGTAAGCAACAGAAACATTCTAATAAGTGATTTATTAGAAAGGCTATTGCATAGCTCTCAGAATGACTGAGAAGGATGGGGAACCAGGCTGAGAAACTGAAACAAGGCTGCTAGTTAGCTAGGACCTCAGCCCAAACAACACCATAGAACCGGTTTGGCGGGGACATTGCTGCCACTGTCGCTGAGGCCACAGATATCACCGCCAGGCAGTAGGATGTTGTATTCTGAAGACAGCTTGTGAAGGCCAGTTGCCTGCCTCTCTTCCTATTCTGCAGTCATTGATGTGTAGTCCATTTGGAAGCTTGAAATCAGCTGTGGTGGGAGTTTTTACAACCCAGAAATCAGCAAATGCTACAAATCAGGGCTTTGTTTCTGAGAGGTGGTTTATCAACACACCATTGCACTGAGTCCATTGCTGGTACCACTGGCCCTGCTTGTCCTGGAAACCAGATGCTGCTGCTATAACTGATGTTAAGATTGGTATTTACCTGTCCCCTGCAACCTCTTTGTTTTTGATATTACTAGCCTGAGGAAACTGTCATGTGACCTGGGTCTAGATCAGTGTTTCCTATCTTTGGCTGCACAATGGAATTACCTGGAGAATTTAAAAAATTGCTAATGCTTGGCTTCCAATCCCAGAAATTCAGACTTAATTTGTTTGCTGAGGGATTACCGAAATGCGGTTCCTGGACCAGCAGCATAACTTGGGAACTTGTTAGAAATGTAAATTCTTGGGCCCCACTCCAGGCCCTACTGCATCAGAAACTCTAGAGGTGAGGTCTAGCGATTTGTGTTGTAGGAAGTGCCCCAGCTGGTTCTGATGGAGCTAAAGTCCAGTCTGGGGGTGAGGTTTGGGCATCTGGACTTAAAAAAATTCACAGGTCATTGAAAAGTGCAGCCAGCATTGAAAACCAGATGGTTAATAGTTTATTAAGGGGCTCTATGTGTCTGCCCTCGCTTACAGGGATTGTGGCTGGTTTAAGCCAGTGGGCAGAGGCATACCCATAGGATGGTAGGCTGGGATTCAACAGGATCTGAGATCTGCATTTGTGGTGAAGATCAGTACATTCCAGTTTGGATTCTCAGAAGTCAAACATGGGCCATCTAATGGAACTCTTGTAGGATTGTCAGTAGAGAACTGCTATTGGAAAGTGTTTCACCTAGTAGTTTCCGAACACTACGACCCTCAGTTCAGAACCACCTGGGGTACATTGTTAGAATGTAGATTTTCAGGTCCCACTTCATACTGAATCAGATTCTAGGGGACGGGATGGGTAGAGTCTGGACAGCTATTAAGTTCCCTACACCACTCTTGGCAACACATTTTGAACCGCTGAATTAGTCTGGGGAGGAGGAGGGATTGACAATTAATTATTTCGGTAAACCCAAGTGGGGCACTTTTGGTCAGGGGCTGATTCTGTGGACTGCTCACAAAGTCCTGACAAAAAATAAAAGCTGACTAGGTTCTAACAAACTACTGAAAAGAAAGCAGAAAAGCTGGGAATTCTAGATGAACCTTCAACATGTCCCTGGGTTTGAAAACGGTGAAAAGCTATACAAATGGGGAATCTTTTGGATCTCTTTCCTAAGTGCATCTGACCTTGTGTTAAGATAAGAGGGGACAGAAATGTAAAGAAGCAACTTCATTTTTATTTCAAGTTTTATTGGGTTCAGTATAATGTGTCATTAATGTTTAAATTCTGGCAACTTTTGGATAATAGAAACTGGTTGCAAGACTCATTGGAGAAGGTTGTATTGGGTAGATCTTATCATTGTTTTAAAATTAGCAACAACACAGCTCTAATTTCGAAAGAATTGTGTGCTCTCTGAGAGTTTTGGGAGACAGGTATATTTATCCCCATTTCACAGCAAAGGAAGTCGAGAAATTGAGTAAATTGTTTGTACTTTTAAGTGGTGAACCTGGGATATGAACGTAGGGTTTGTTTGTTTCAAATAAATTTTAAGCTCGGAATTTCCTCTCTATGCGTTTTTGTGATTGAGGAAAAAAAAATAACATTGGAAGTTTTTTTGTAGCAAGTTGGTGAAAAACCACTATAGGAAGGAACAAAGGCAGAAGGTAGACAGTAAAGGCGAGCTAGGTGATCAGAAGGCCAAATGAGGTTATTTTGTTCTTAAGTGGTTTAAGCAGAGTCAATAAACCATCAGTGGCTGTGAAAGAGACAAGCTGACAGCTGAGGAAATAATTCTGGATGTAGTTTTAATGCTAACTGGCTCCTGGTCCCTGGAGGTGTAAAGTCCAAGACAGTTTCAGGGTGAGTTAGATTGACTAAGGCCTGGGGGAGGAATCATGTCTAGATTAAGCAGTGAATGGTCACTCTTGAAAGGTATGAAAAAATGAAGAAATTTAAAAAGCGAGGCTTTAAAGTTTGAGAAGTTTTATTTGACATATTGCTTTCTCTGTGAGGGAAGTAAGACAAGTATGATTTTATTTTATAGAGAGGAAACCGAGGCTTAAGAAAGTTCTGGAATTTACCCAGAATCCTGGAGATGATAGAGTAGCAGAGCGGACTAGAATCTTCTGACTCTTTCTCTTATACCACAGTACCTAAATATATGCGGGGATTTGTAAATAATAAAATCTTATTACGAATTATGTATTTCTTTTGTATTAATTGGTACTAATAACGGTTAATACTTAGGCTTAGTGATTTAAAGAACTGTTTATTGATGCCTGGGTCCTAGCTAAGAAATCCTGATTTAGCTGATCTGAGATGTGGCCTGGGACTTGGGACTTTTAAAAAGTGATCCTGATGTGCAATAAAGTAAGAACTACTGGACTGGAAAACCCTCCCTCTCTTGCTTTATTATCTTGCCCTTGCTCTCTTTTGGGAACATTTTTGGGAACATGAGGCCATAGACAAAGCACCTTCATTAATCTGTTAGCATAACAGCAGGCCAGGGAGTAGCCTGGCAAACACATGTAAATGGGAAACATAAATTCCACACTCAGTCAAGTTTGGAGGTTAACATCATCTTTCATTCATCCAGAGACCTTCCCGAGCCCGTCCTAGCTAAAGACCTAATGCTGGCTAATTCCTGCCATCCTCAAAGGGGCTTTTATTTGTTCTTCTAATGTCATGACATTTGAGACCTTGGCATGATGAGAGTCCTTAGTTGGTAAAATAAGAAATTGTTCTTGAATTTTTATAAATATGTTTGTGCTTCAGTCTCAGCACCTGCCAAACAGGGATAACAACAACCTCTTAATGCTAGCGGGAAAGTTAGATGGGGTAAGTTTTTATATAGCACCTAGAACACTTCCTGGCACACAAAGTAGCTCTTTTCCAAGTGCTGGGTATTACAGCTAGTCCCCTCGCTTTATGTTCCTCGTTAGACTTGAGGCTCAACTAAGGCATTCAGGAACTGAAACACCCAGTCAAAACATAAGCTCTTACTCAGACAAGGGGTTAGTGTGCAAAATATAAAGAAATCCCAGGTTTAACATACATAACATAAATATATATTAACATATATACTAATTGCTCTTCTTTCCAGGAGAGGTATCCAGATATTTGTTGAAATGACATTAGCTAGAGTTTAAGCTTACCCTCACATCCTCAATATGAATTCCACTTGTAGTCCAGATTTATAATAAAAAATATTGGTAGGTAAATGTTTTTATTAATTTAGGTTAGAATCAGTCAGGTAATTGAGCTATATAGACATAAATTTAGAAGCGTAATGTTTGTGTTAACTTTAATCCTTTCCCTTCCAGGATTTTTCTCCTTACTGGAATATCTGCTCACAGCTGTCAAGGGATGTTTAGTTTCATTCTACTTTAGGTACATTATTGTTAATTTTTTTTTAGGTGTTCTTTTTTTCTTGGTGAAAGTGGGCTGTTTTAAATGTGTGCTTTGAGTATTCAAATAAAACAGAATTTTCATCTCCTGAAAGTAAAGGTAAAGAGAAAGCAAGAAATATTTCTTTTTTGACTTGCATGCTTTTCTCCGGAAACTCCATGCAGTAAATAAAGAACATTGGAACAAAAAAAAAAAAAAAAAAAAAAAAAAAAAAAAAGGCACCACTGCATCATGTCTTGTCACGTTCTGCTCACCCCTACACCTGATTTCAAATGTAAATTGCACGGCATTTAGCGCTAATGAAAATACTCTAGTGAAGGAAATTGTTAAGATTTTCTGGTGCTCCCCTAGGGGTAATATTAAAAACCCCGTTACTAACATCTCACTCTGAGAAGACAAAAATGTGCACTGAGAATACAAAAGCCCTGTTGGCATCTAAATGTGGGCCAATTAATTTGCTGTTATTGACGTGTGGATTTATGAGGAGATGTAAAAGTAGGACCCAGGAAAGCTATTGAGATCCCCGTACTGCGGGACTTCTTGACCCTGGATTTTCAATGCTTGCCTAATCATGGCATTCTGCTTTCTATTTATTTATACAGTTGCTTCAATGAACAAATTAATAATTATACAGCACATTGACAAACATGCCGGGTAATATTTGCCAGATTTTAAATTAATTTAATTCAAGGGCCACTTCATTTACAGGATTCATCTGCACATCAGGCATCAGCCTTACCTCGTTGCTATTCATGCTATACCAAGATTTTTCATCGTTTTCCCCCTTCTTTTCTTCTCTGCAGACAAAGACAGCACAACTTGCCATGCCAAATAAATAGACACTAACAGGCAGGTGGAAGACAGATAGATGACAGACAAATAGGAATATAGATAAATGCACGGATGACATAAATTTAGAAGGAAGGATAATAGCTGTTACTATGATATGTGGAAAACAATTAGATTCCACTAAAATCTTGTATTTATTTTCTCTTTAGCTCCAATTTGCGATTTATCATCTCTTGTTTTGCACCCACAAGCCTTCTTCACAATTTACAGACTGGAAATTCAAACGGATAGCTTATAGTTCCAGAAATGATCACTCTTCTTGGAAACAGAAAAAAAAAAAACATGTAAAAATGGAACTTCATGGGCATAGGAAGCCAGGCAAAATTCTGGGTTGCTTTATATATCAGTGAGGTTTGAGTGAAAGTGAATGACAAGATTGGATTGCAGAGAAGGGGTCAGTTACTTTTAGGAAAATCGCAACTGAAACATTGGACATAATTGTACTTGGGTTTGTAAGAAAGAAAAAGGGATTTTACTTGAATATTATCATATACACAGTGATGGCTAAAGATGAAACTTTGGCCAATTGGAAGGAATAACACCAAGAAAATTAATGAGTTAGTTTTCATGTATATGTCTTTTTTTTTTGAGATGGAGTCTTACTCTGTCGCCCAGGCTGGAGTGCAGTGGCATGATCTTGGCTCACTGCAACCTCCGCCTCCTGGGTTCAAGCAATTCTCGTGCCTCAGCCTCCCAAGTAGCTGGGATTACAAGTGCACACCACCGCGCCCGGCTAATTTTTGTATTTTTAGTGGAGACGGGATTTCACTACATTAGCCAGGCTGGTCTTGAACTCCTGACCTTCAAGTGATCCACCCGCCTCGGCCTCCCAAAGTGCTCGGATTACAGGCATGAGCCACCGCGCCTGGCCGTGTATGTCTTCATTACATATGTTGTTATTGATTGAGCCAGGGTTTCTACCATTTAAAGCCTGGACTTCAAATATGTTACCTTATGTTCATTGACAGTAATGAAATCTAATGGAGTATTAAGTTAGCTCAAACAAGAGAACCGTAAACCAGACTCCAATGAGGAAGTTTGCAAATTATTTTGCATGCTGCTGGCATTGGGCATTAACTGGTCATAGTTGGCCCACAGGCTTTATAAATCAGTTGGCCATTCATTGTTAGGGGGAAACAAAATTTTTCCTACATATTCTTCACAAATTGTTACATATCCTGGGTATGGTTCAATATCTATCACAAGAGTATGCTATGATTGGTAACCATTTTGAGTAAAACCATCACAGGATATGCTGTTTAATAATATATGCCACTGAAAATACAGACATAGATTAGTGTTGTGTGCATATGTGTGTGTACCACAATATTAAGAGATATTTACTTTTTCTCGTGAATATGTTTATTCATTACAATTGATTTAGATTATGTGTGTGGGCAGGGGATGGGGAATCCACAGGGTGATATTTATAATGATAAATCTTTTCTCTTGCGGGAGAGAAGTATCAAAGCTAGCATTATATTACAGAATCAGAGAACAATCTGCATATGTGCATAGTGTTTGTCTATCTGGAGTAAATTATTCTTAGAATACCGTATTTCCATTTTCTAAACAGACAAATATATTTAGGCACAATGCTATAAGGTGGCTTTTTTTTTTTTTTAATGGAGCAACCATTTAGAGAAAATCAGGCAAAGACTAGGCAGATAATTTTAGTGCAAGCAGGCTTTTGCTTCAGTACCCGAGATAATTGTCTCAATCTCCTTTTTACTCTGCAGGGTCACAGATGTCAAAAGGCATTCCCACATGCAAGTGGAAATTGTGCAATACATAGCTCAGAAATTATGTGTCTTTTACTAAAAAAGATCAGGTAGACCTATATGCCATAATAATTATAAAAATTATACTAGCATTTATTTGGTTATATTAATATGCTATTTGTATTAACTAGTTTTACTAATTACCTAATTACTGCCTGCTAGGGTGATTACTTATCTTGATTAAATGAATGTTGAAAGGTGAACTCATAGTTATAAATTTGGTAATCATTTTTCTATGTAGACTAATAATACTGAGGGCAGATGCTCAATCCATTTAATACTCTCATTGATTGTCGAGCCAGAAGGACATTATAAGGTGTAGTTCATAAAACTAGTGTAACTAAATAGAAGATTGAAGCAAATAGGTATACATTAGAAGCACTTAGTGGTGTTCCCTTGATAAAAAGGAGCATTAAAATGGATGACTTGAAAGTCACTTTTAAAAAGATATGGTGGAAAAGCAAAGATTTTGGCACCAGATGGACTTGAGTTTGAATCTTAGCTTCATACAGCTTGAGGAAAGCAACCTGACCTCTTTAAGCCTCATGTTCCTATTCTGTATAGTGCAGATATCGTATTTAATGTCAACTTCTAGTATTGTTGTGAGGAGTGAATTAAATAATGTGTGTAAAGTGTCTGGAACTGAGGAAGCCTCTTTTAAATCTACTGTGTTCTACTCTAAGATTTGGGTTTCATCATCTTGATATATTGTTTAACTATTGATAATAAATCAAGTTTTGAAACAGAAGTTATTAGAATGACTGGTAATGTGAAGAAGAGAGGATTCTCATTAGAAGGGTGCCTCAACTGCTTACCTCTGGTATCACCAACCCTAAAATGTCCTGATTATAGAAGACAGGGATACACTTCCACATAAGTGTCACCTGTGTGAATATAAGCATCCTGAAAGTAGAAACTTAGTCCCTTTTAATTCTATATCTTCAGAATTTACACACCCAGTACAGTCTGCTTAAAGAATATTTGTTCATTGGATAAAGGAATTAACAGATGAATATCCGTCTAGATGTTTATGTAGTAAATGCATCATATCCTTTGTGTTCTCCATGGCTGTGAAGTTCATTTTGCGCTCACAGAGTTTGTCTGTGTTCCTAGGATAATAAGGCATTATCTCAGTGGGCATTATCTCTCTGACATTTTGCATGTCAGTGACTGCATGGATTGGTGTGGTTTACATTGAACGATTCTTAACAATGTAACGTTCAATAATGAAATACATCTTGTCTCCCTCCTGTCACCACAGGTATGCAATTTATTTTGCCGTCCGGTTCCCCACTGTTCCCAGTCTGCTGCTGCAGGCCGGCATGGCTGATCCTGAGACCAGGCCAGAAACAGGCACCCACTCATCTCAGAGGGGAGGTTGGGTGAATCTTTCTTAGTTGGTGCAGGGGCTCTCTCTTCCCACATTGAAGTGCTAGCTGTGGGGATTCAAAGGAGAGTAAGACAAAATCACTCCTTAAAAGAGTCCAATGGGCAAGACAACCAAATGAGTGATTGCAACAATGCAATAAATGTTCATGAGAACTGTTCAAGCACAGAAGAGGACCTTGCCCAACACTTCCTGAGATAACCTATTAGGAGGCATGCAGGCAACCTTTGAATATCTTGTAAAGTGAAGAGCTTACTGGGTGGACAAGAGGGAAGGGCTAGTCCAACAAGTATCCTTGAGAGAGTCTGTACCATTTAGCACACTCCCTGCCAGCCCTCTCAAAAGTGTTGATCACAAGAAAAAGGTAGAGAGTGTGAGCATCAGTAACTGCAAGTAACACACGCATGGTGATGGTGCAAAGTTGAATGTGAACACTACCACCAGTAGTCATGGTGCATTGACAATTGCAGATACCACCATTCACCCTGATGGATGGAAATTGGAATAAAACACAAATGGGGGGGTGATTACTTGGACAATTTGTTTTATGAATGAATTTTTTCTTTTATGGAGCAACTGTTTTATATAGCAAGATGTTCCTTAGTGCATTTGGTAGGAATAGGGTTGGTTACATGTGATATTTCAGTGACACACTGAGATTCTACAGAGAGGTGTGCCTACACAGTTTCCTGAATTCTTGTTTCACAAAAGTTCAGAGAGGTCCCTCAGTCCATAGGTCAGAAATACTGCTGGCTATTAGTTTCTCACTTAACCTACTGAACTGTACTCAGTCTTTGCTTCCAGCTCTTACACAGACAAATAAATAAACAGAATGGGATCTTGCATTTTATGCAACACAAGCAGAGGGTGAAAAATTATTTTATTCTTTTTTTTTTCAAGAGCTTTTAGGTAAGATTCCAATCATTTCTAATACCATTTAAACGTCCTTTAAGGAATAGCCTTCTCTCCCAGTAATTGACAGCCAAGACAACACCATGGGGGAAAGGAGGTGGAGAGGGACTGAGGTGTAGATGTACTTGACTGAAAAGCCTTTAAATTATGTTGTCAAAAAATTACAGCAACACCATTTTAAATGCTTTTCCTCCTATAATGCCCTTTCCTCCAATCCCAATATCTCTACTTTTGTTTGCTTTGTGTGATCCACCTACAAGATAAGGTTATGTTATGTTTTGGAGGTCAATTCTTACAATGTCAAACAGAGATCCCAACACTCCAGGCAGAGAATATTGGCTGCTAGTATAAGAGATAGTGTGTGGATTCCTGTTAACTATTTACCTGCTTTCAGGAACTCGCCTCTAACTGTACTGGGTTGTTATTGTGTGCTGAAAGTACCTTGAGCTTATAAAGTAGTCCTGATTTGAATTCCCCAGTAATGCTTTCCTTGGGGGTTCACTCTGAAAATCTGAGGAAGTTAAGAGACATAGGCAAACTAAGGCAGGAGGGGCTTCGAAACTCACTGCATTTAGAGACAATCTGACAGTAGCTGAGAAGTCAAGGCACTTCTTGGTCTAGAATGAGCATCCCCATACGGATATTTCAAACAGAGGCCATTTCCACACTCAGCAAGTGAGCAGAAATGTTGCCATCAGTAAGTAGAACCTTTAAGTCAAAGCATTAGGAGCAGGAAGGACCTAAGAGGATCAGGATGCTGCCACCTGGTTTCTCACATCCTTAGGGACCCCAAGATGCAGATTCTCTTAGGGACTGATGAGTCCTGTGGACTTAGTGTCAACCTCAGAGGCTCTCTGGCTAAGGTTGCAGCATTTGTCCATCTGTTCATCCATGTACTCATGAAACTTTGAGTATCTACAATGTATCAGGCTTTGTGCTAGGTACTAAATGCTCTGTGTTTTAGAGCTCTGTGTTTTATAATCTAGACATTCAAGGGTATCACATACTTGTTTTTTGCCAGTAGAAATTCAGGACTTCCAGTCTTAGTCAATCCCTTAATGCCTCTTGTCATTCCTTTGACTTATTGGTGAACTCTTCTCCGAAAGTTATTTCAACTCTTCTTCACTCTCTTTGAGCCTACTCTTAATCTCTGAGCTTGCACATTTTTGGCAAACTATCATAGAATTAATCCTTCCCTCCTATATCCTTGAGAAAATCGAGACCAAGAGGTTTGTGTCAGAGACTAGTTAGTTATTCACCAAAACATTTCTTGTTTCCTACTGGAAACACTTTTTCGACTTCATTTGCAGTCTGGTGTGGCCATATGACTGAATTCCAGCTAGTGTAATGTGGGCACAAGTGATTTATTTCAATGCCAACCCTGGTTAATAAAAACCATTCTAAGCTTGATCCTCCATTCTTTCTCCCATCCTCCAGTGGAATAGAGAGAACTCTTGAGAACTCAGAAAAGGGCAAAGCCATAAAATGGAAAAAGCCTGGGTGCCTGAGTCACTACTTGGAGGAGGGCCGACTATATGGACACCTGTATTGGATGTTGTGGAGGGGGAAATAAACGTTGTCTAGCCACTGAAATTTTGGGATTGTTTGTTGCAGCACATATCCTACTCTGACTAATTCAAGATAATGACCTCACTCGACTTTCCCCCACATATCCTGCTAGTTCACTTTATTTTTCCTGTCTTTCCCTGCACTAGAATTCAAACTCCACAGGGGCAAAAATTTCTATTTGTTTTGTTCACTGGTATATCACAAGCACTTAAAATGGTGCCTGGCATATAGTGGGTGCCCAATAAGTATTTACTGAATGAGTGAATCCATTCAAGAAAGTGGCTTTTTCTCCATAAGTCTACTTCTGTCTTCTCTGGGTCTTCCCATTGTCAAATATTCTTTCACTGTGTCATGTTTCTTTTATTTCTCCCTTTCTATTGCCTATATTCCCTCAGCACTTGGTCTGTTCCATCCTAAAAACATTCTTCCTGTACCTCATATCTTTTTCTTAGCAGTTACTCTGTATATCTATCTCTCCCACCGTATATGCTAATTTTTAAAAAAGTCTACAATAGGCTGGGAGCGGTGGCTCACAACCGTAATCCCAGCACTTTGGGAGGCCAAGGTGGGCAGATCACCTGAGGTCAGGAATTTGAGACCAGCCTGGCCAACATGGTGAAACCCCGTCTCTACTAAAAATACAAAAATAAGCCAGGCGTGGTGGCACACTCCTGTAATCCAAGCTACTTGGGAGGCTGTGGCAGGAGAATGATTTGAACTGGGGAGGTGGAGGTTGCAGTGAGCCTAGATTGCACCACTGCACTCCAGTCTGGGTGACAGAGTGAGACCCCATCTCAAAAAAGAAAAGAAAAAAAAAGTCTGCAATAACTGTCTCTACCTCCCCATCTCCTAGCCACTTTGCAAGATACTGCGCCTAACTGCAGCTGTTCCTGAGGAGGCCAGACTAGGTCATTTACTTGTTTGCTCTCAAATCCATTCTTTGCTTTCTCCCTTTCAACTCTATTTTGCAGTGAACACTGCCATTGTCCGCTGGCTTCCGGGTAGGTTCAACTACGGGGTGCACTAGCAGAAGATCAGAGGGGAGGAGGAGGAGAGAAGCCAGGGTATTTCTCCCTTTCTCTCCTACTTTTGTTGTTATCTTTGGCCATGGCTGTGTCTTCTCTTTGGCTACAGCCCCTCACAAAGCCCTTTCTGTGGTATCAGTTACTATAGGACAATCCCATAGCACTCTAACTTTAGCTGGGGTGACCCCAGATCTAGACTAGGGTAACATCCCTCCTCTCATTGTCCTGCAGCCCTAGGGATAATGATAGCTTCTTGCTGTTAATAATCTCTGGATTGGTTTATCATTCCGTATTTGGCTTTTCAGTTTTTCCATCACTGGTGTAACCACTTCCCTGTATTGCATTTTCTTTTTTTGAAATACCTGGTACTGTGGACTGAATTGTGTGCCCCCACCCCAGATTTATATGTTGAAGCCCTAACCCCCAATGTGATGGTATTTAGAGATGGAGCCTTTGGGAGGTAATTAGGTTAGATGAGGTCATGAGGGTGGGGCCCTCATGAGTAGATTAGTGCCCTTATGTGAAGAGACACTAGAGAGCTTTCTTCTCTCTCTCTTTTTGCCATGTGAGGACACATTAAGAAGGTGGCCATCTGCAAGTCAGAAAGAGAAGCCCTCACTAGAACCTGATAATGCTGTTACCCTGATCTCAGACTTCCAGCCTTTGTAACTGTGAGAAGATAAATTTCTGTTGTTGAAGCCACCCATTCTGTGGTATTTTGTTATGACAGCCTGAGGTGGCTTCTCTTTTCCTGATTAGACCTTGACTGATATAGTCATCAATAATTTTCAATTCTTACTTACTTTATTTTACTACATTTAACCTTGTTGAAAACTGTTTTTAACCTTGGTAAACTTTCCTTCTATGGCTTATATGTTGTCTCTCTCTCTTGGTTCTTCTCCTACCTGTCAGACCATTCTTTCTCAGCTTTTCTCTAGCTAATTTTCTTTCACCCTCTCTTAAATATTCTTTGGATTTTAACCTTCTCATTTTACATGTTCTCCTTGGGCTACCTCATCAGATTCAATGGTGTTAATCAAGTGATTTTCAAATATGAGCTTCAGTTCAGATCTCTCTTCTGAGTTCTAGACCTATGTATCCAACTATCTTCTAGATATCTCTGTCTGGATGTTGGATTCAACATATGAAAAATGCTCATTAATCTGTCCTCCAAACCTTCACTACCTGTGTTTCCTTTCCTTGTGAATGAAGTCTCACAAAAGCCAGGAATCTAAAAGTTATATGTGACTCCTGATTCTCCTACCTGGCCCAACCATGTTTTAATGGGTCTTTACTTCTAAAAGTGTCACTCGAGCCTTTTCCTTATTCTATATCCCCATCACTAATGATTTAGTTCAAATACACATCTTCTCTAGCATTTACTATGGCACAAAACTCTGTTTTGTTCTCTCTGCTTCTACTTTTGTCTTACCTCTTCATCCATGTTCCATATCGCCGCCAGATTGATTTTTTCTTAAAAACAAATCTGATCGTGTTATTTCTTTGTATAAAACAATTCAAAGGTTTCCCACTGCCTCATGAATAATCTCTGGATTACTCATCAATCTCATGTGTGGCAAACAAAGTTTTTCAGTGCTAGCATTTCTTGGTTACTGGAACTATAAATATCTCCCTCCACCTTCTTTAACAATGAGAGTGTGGAGGGGGCTCTGTGGCATGCATTTAGCTCTTCACATCTTGTGGATCTATTTTCGTCTAGATCCTTGGAGCTTTTTTTCAATCAGCCAAATGGTGGATGGGAAAAGAGGGATGAGGGTTGAGTGTGAGAGGGTTTTTAATGGGCCAGGTTTGGAAGTGGTGCACATCACTTCAGCTTACATTCAGAACTTAGTCATGTGGCAACATCTAACAGCAATCTTCAAGGGAAGCTTAAAATTTGAACCTGGCCATGTTCCCCCAAAGAAGAGGAACACTGGTGGTTTCTGCCACAATGAGCAAAAGAGAAACAATCTTTGCCACTTCATCCTTTAAAAACTAGTTCAGGAGTCACTTCTCCCAGCCTTTGTAGCTTGAACTTGGAACTCTTGTCTTTGTAACCCCACTATATTTTATTTTCCTCAATTGTGGTACTTACCATGCTCTGTCTCACTTATTTCTTTACATGAGTGGCAGTGGGGAACTTGGGTGTGCGACTTGAGGATAGGAACAATGTTTTGCTCTTTATAGTATCCTTGGCACCTGACACAGTGCCTGGACCATAGTTGATGTTCAAAAAAGTTGCTTGAATTAATTATTAAATGAATTAATTATAATTTGTTTGAAAAATATTTTTGATTTGCTTCAATGGTAGATATCTTTCTTAATGAATACCTTTGGCTAATTTCCATCAAGTCTCTGTTAATTTAATTTTGTTCTCATATTAAGTCCTCCATTGGTGCTTCATAGCCCATCAAGATAATATGATTCTCCCCACCTTAGATCACTCAATAATTAGGTTTCGGAGCTAAAGGGCAAATGCAAACACATTTTATCATTCAGGCAAGGAAACAGCCATTAATAAAGGCAGCTGTTGTCAGTTGAGTAAGGAAGGCACTGGGTTCAAAGGAGGCATCAGCACAAGCACAGTTCTGAGTGGAGATCAACGCTGATGGATCAGGCCTTATCTGGTTCCCGGTTCACACAGCCTGCACAGTGGCCACCATGAGGCCAGTGGGGATGGCAGCTGGAGGAAATAATCAGTGATTCTGCCTGGGCCACAAGTACTGTGTGTACTTTGTAAGAGTGATTCATCTAGTGCTCTTCAAAGGACCTTCTCTTGTATTGTGAGCTGGGGGCACATAGCTTAATGTGGAGAATTAAATTGTTCTCTAATTGCTCAGTGTGCATAATCTTTTCCAGGCTGAAAGGTTGGAAGCATGTCTATAAAATGTCTTCATAAAATGTTTGCCTTTTTAAAACTTTGGCTGTTTAGCCTGATAGACACTTAGGGCACAACGGGACTTTAGAAATAGTTTGGTCCAATGATCTTCAACTTCTGACACCCAGGATCCTGCAGAAGTGTGTTAAGGGGCTGGGATGGGAAGAGGGGAGGGAGGGGGATGGTGATGGTAGGCAGGTCTGGCATGCCTGTTCAGATTTAGCCATAGCAGCTGCCTCTTGTTCACTTTGCTATATGAGAGTTTTGGAAACTCTTTTTGGAAAAAAAGCGCTTCATTGCTAAAAGTATGTGAAAACCTACTGATTTTTATAATCCCAGGTTTTACAGATAAGGAAAGTGAGAATGAATGAATGAAAGCCACATAGCTAGTTAGTGATGGAGTGTGGTGGAAGTCAGATTCTCTATTTCCTCTGACCAGTGACTTTCCATGGAGGTACAATGATTCTTTCTGTCTAACTGACATTTAGAAGCAAATGAATTGACTTTAGGATGACTGTACTACACGTTTGTACACAATATATTCTTCTTTATCACTTAATAAATCATTTCTTTGTAAATCAATACATGTGTACTATACAGAATCTAAGAATTTAGACAATTTTAATAACCCATAAGCATGTTGATTCCATTTGCAGATTTAAATTTTGTATAAATAGTCATTGCATACATATCTTAAGTGTACTTTGTTTAAAATCACAGTTATACTACCGATACTCCTCAGAAAAAAACAGATTCTACTTGGTTTTAACTGAAGTATTATCAACTCCAAATAACACTTTGAGGCCCTCCAAAGGTAAAGTACGAATCCTTTTGGCCATTTGTTTCCTAAGTCAGAGAGAGTATGTGTGTGTATGTGTGTGTGTGTGTGTGTGTGTGTGTGTGTGTGTGTGTGTGTGTTTTGAAGCAACAATGTAACAATGTACCATTAGTAAAGCTGCTGTGCGAAATTATCCCTCAGGCCTATTCTAAGCTTATAGTTCAGTTGATTTTATTGTCCTCACCTAAGTATATATAATTCACATATAGGAGAAAAACACTAAATAAGGATGGTTATTTTTACTATTTTGCTTAAGATTCGTATTTAAATATAAATCAAAAGCTAACCTACACAGTTTGGGAGATACTTTTTACATTAGAAATGTTTTTTAAAATTTTAAACTGATACATAATTGTAAATATGGTGTATGTACTGTTTCACGTACAATGTACACAATATATTCTTATTTCAGATCATGGGCAAATAACACATGCTATTCTAGAAAAAAGAAAAATTATACCCAATGATGAACAGAATTTAAGTCCTTAGCAGCCATGAGAAGAACATTTGATTTGCTTTTAAATGCCCCTTATGGATTGCATCGAACACCCTAAGCTACAAAACTTTAAGAAGGTGATGACTAGAACTTGACGAAGCCCCGCTGCTTGTCTGTCTCCCATTATGGAGAGTATGGCTCTGTTCAATAAATGCCCATTTACTGCACCCAGAAATCAATTAAGAATAATAAGCAAGTTTGCAGATGCCGGGGACCAAAGGAGGGGGTGTCATTCTGCCTTTGTCCCTTCTGTTGTCAGGGAAGTGTTTCCTTCAGCAATTAGCCACAAGGTGGCCGCAGCTCATCCCTTCACCTGCGCAGAAACGCTTCTGCTGCTCCCCATCCCTTTTTACATGAGGGGAATTTTAAGTACATTAAGCAGTGTTTTTGGAAGACAAGAATACATATGATTTCATCTTTAATCAGTGAATTTATGTTTTTTTATGAAATAGCTGAATGAAAAGCAACGAATAATATTTTCAGCTAAAAACGGATATAGCAAGACTTGTTTTTAAAAAAAAGCTCACAGGCAGTTTTACTGGCTGTTTTGTTTTTTTTAATCTTGAAATGAGAAGAGGAGATGATGCTGATATCTTAAGAGAGATCATATATACTATGAAATGTGTGTTTTTTTCTTCTGGTAAGCGGACGCTCCACTATGGTGTTTCTCAGGTGGTTATTCTGAAACTCTGAATCTCTATAGACCTTTATTTCAGTCTGCTTAGGGTAATGGTAGAAATGTGGGCACTGGTATCCAATGGACATAGGTGTAAAATATGGCTCATAAAAACCAGCACTGAAGCGTTATTTAACCTTGTTGAGCTGCCTCAGTTTTGTGGTCTGTGAAATGGCATGAGAATTCTTCATTACAGCCTTGTTTTACATATTAAATTGATAATATAGATGAAAGCTTGTAGCATACTACTTGGCACCTCACAGCCATTTAGTAACTGTGAGTTTCTCCTTCTTTTAAGTACACAGCAGCAGTTTGAGGTTGAGGTCTGGTTTTTTTAACTAAAAGTATGCTATTTAAGGCCTATATTAAATAAATCACAGTGTATATGAAAATAAGACCCAAGAAAGCTAGACCTTCTGGGCTTTTCTTTCATGTCTGCTCAGGTATTAAGGCCCTATGTGTATAGCAACATATAGCAACTTAATTTCAGCTCCTTCCAATCAGATAAAATGAAATTATAGCTAAAGGTGCAAAAAAAAAAAAAAGTAACAATTGATGTGGAAAAAAACTGAATAATTTTTCTAGAGAGAGCCAACCAAGACTGGGTGTGAGGAATGTGGGTGGGGAAGGAGTATCTACCAGACAGCAGATGGCCGGGTATCATTGTCACCAAAATTCATTGTTTGGGTGCTGACTGAAGAGTCAACACAAGAAAATGGCTTCTAAAAGTAGGACACATTTTTGTTGAAGGGAATAATGTTAGGTTGAGCCACATGAAATGGCCATTTTGAAGGCCAAAATCCATCAAATGTTGGCAATTTCAAATGATTCAGCCTAACATTTTGTCCATTAGGAAGACAAACATTGGAACAAGTGGCTACAGGGGTGCTGTGGGGGCTTTTATTTGTGAATATATTTGATAAGAGTCTATAGAATTATTTGTCCTGGGTGATTTAGATATTGAGTTTCCTGAAAGCAGGGGGTGGGTGAGATAATCTGTCAGGATTAATTTACCTGTCTCCTTGAAGAGAACAAGCTCTGTTCTTCTAGGATGCTAATGGAAACTGTGGGTAGAATCTGGGCCTTTATGGAAAAAGAATCCATCACTATTTTCCTTCTCTGCTGTTTGTTGAGAGGGCATTTCATTGGATCTGGGTTTCTCAATCCTGGTGCTAATGACATGGGGGCTGGATAACTCTTTGTTCGTGGGCTGTCATATGCATTATAGGATGTTCAACAGCATCCTTGGCCTTTACCCACTGGATGCCGGTAGCGCTCTTTTACTGTATTGTAAAACCCAAAAATGTCTCCAAAAATTGCCGGATGTCCCCTGGGGCACAAAATTGACCCCAGTTGAGAACCACTGCTCTAGATAGCAGTCCTGAACATGAGAATTTGTCTAATCAGTTTTGGAAAAAATGTAAGACCTGATACTCCACCTGCCCTATCTCCATTTCCTGCTCTGGCATCTGCCCCTTGGCTACTCTTGGGCGTTTTTATTGAGGCAACATGCTTAGAGATTCCAAAATACTTGGAGGTTCTCTCAGCCTCTTTAAGGAATGCTTGCTTAAGCTTTCTGGAAAACTTAAATTTCCAGTGATGAATCTGGTTACGATCATTGTTGTCATTGTCATCTATTAGATATAGCATTCTGAGGTTCTGGGACAAGGCATTATTGCTTGTTCCTACTTGTCATCTGTGTGGTGTGAACCTGCTCAATCAAGTCACTACTGTGCCATTTAGTGGTGGAGCATCTCCTTTAGCTGAACTCATAAAGGCCCCATGCACATGCATATAACCGGGAGGGAATCTGCTTGTATGTTGCATGTAAGTACACAGATCCTGTGGTGTTCTTGGACAATTTAAATGTTTAGTTTCTATCTTGGAAGTTTAAACTTTTCTGAGTGTTCCCTCTCACTCACTGGCCCAAGTGGACTTAGGTTATGCAGACAGTGAAATGACTCTATTGCTGAGCCCTGGGAGGGGGAGGGTCATGTGCTCCCAAGCAATTGAAAGCTTTTTTTTTTTTTTTTTTTTTTTTGTTTAAGCCTAGCAAGCAGTTTAGATGGACTACATTCCTCATTCCAGCTGAGGAGAGCTCTCCCAAGGAGAAGGGAGTGCTAAGGGAGAGCAAGACCCCACAGCCTTCCAAAGATCCCCTATGGTCCAAAGTCCTTTGACCACCTCAGTCAGCTGCTTTGTTTTCTGTTGGGAGTGGAGGGACAAGATGCAAGGAGCCAGGGGTAGTCATGAACACCAGTGGGTTCTGCCCTGGGCAGCTCCCCACCTTCTTTGAGAGTACTGTGTCTCAGCTCCAGCAGTCTCAACTGGGAAGACCCAGGGCTCCTGCTCTTCTCTCTAGTCCCTGGAAGACAAGGTCCAGCTAAGGTAGAGTAAGCAGTGACCAGGCAGGCTGGTTTGGGGGGTCACTGCCTGAGAAGACGGGATCTTGTATTCTTCGAAAGATGGCTGGGAAATTCTTCCCTCCATTACATAGAACTTTCTTCCCCTTCTCAGTTGAGGTACCTAGATGTCCCACAATGGGGTCTTCACTCAGGTCCTCCAGAGGCATACGCTCAAACAGCGGGTGCTCTTCAAAATGAGTGCACATCCAGTCGTGTAGCTCCAGCACATGGGTTATGGTATACACCAGCCCCCCAACTCTCAGCATGTAGGCATATTTTGCTAGCAGAGTGGGACTGATGATTTGCCGCTTGTGCTTTGTCTGCTTGAAATGTGGGTCAGGGAAGAGGAAGAATATCTTTGTCAGCTGGCCTTGTAGAAGTTAGGAAGGTGCTTCATGGCATTGCTACAGAGACAGGCAGTGTTCTGGAAGCCACCTCCAGGAGCTGCGCGTAGGGCCCAAATCCGGTTTTGTACATAGTCTGAGACCTTCACCTGGATCTCCAGACCCAGAATCAGTGTGTCTGGGAACAGTGGTGATAGTTTCACTAACAGGCCACCATAGCCACAGCCTATGTCTGCAGACTCCGCTTGGGCCTGAGCTCTCTTTTCTTTCTTATCCTTTGGGTCATCGTGGCTCTGATTTTGAGTGAGTGGAGCGAAGAACTCTGGGTATAGCTCAGACCAGTCCGTCTCCTCTGGCTTCACAGGATAGCGCAGCGTGTAGTCTGCCATGGGGTTGGAGTGAGCACATTGCCGGTAGTAGCGCTTCTGGGGCTGCGGGGCCTCTGCTCCGGCCACGTTCCAAGTCTCAGCTGCCATGATCCCAGTCCCGGGTTTCTCTACCTGAAAGCCTCTTTTATTGTCCCTCCCAGCTGGAGATCCTCATTCGCCTTCCAGGTTCAGGAGAAGATGGCCTCAGAGTAGCTGAGGGACTGTGTAGCTTAGAGTTGAAGGGATATCTAGACCCCTTGGGACATCTGCCTGTGTATACTGGGTCCTCAGAGAGGTCCGTGGGTCAAGTAAGGCGCTGACCCTGTGGTGACTGCTGCTACCATGAATAGAATAAAGTGCAGCTTCTCTTCCTGTTTCCTAGGGGCACCCCATTTACTGAGGGCAGGGAGGGAAACTATTGCTTGTACAAAACCAGCACAGAAGGTGAGCAGGGACCGTGAAAAGGGTTGTTTTTTCTGTGCTGCTGAATAAAAGCAATTTCCATGCCCTGTGCAAAAGCACAGACGTGTTGACAGCTGAGAATATATGTGTGAATACTTTGGAGGCAGCAGAACACCATATCTGAAGAGTCAAACCTTCTTTTAGAGGTCATTTATGTAGCAGTCTTGAATGTGGTCCTCCCACACTGCTTTACCTTTTACATTAAAGCTTCCCAGCCCTGGCTGCACATTTGAATCGCCTGGAGAGCTGGTAAATAGTTTAGATGCCTGGTTCTTATCTCACAGTAGTTAAATCTGAATCTCTGGTGATGGACCAGCTTGGGTATTATTAATTTTAAAGGTCCTGAGCTGATTTTGATGTGCAGCCAGGGTTAAGACCCTTGGGCTTTTCTTTCAAACCATCTCCACAAGGTTTCTTTATTTTGCTTGGTCAGTGGTTCTTACACTTGAGCATGTGTCAGAATCCCCTGGGTTTCTTAAGTTGCTGGGCCCCATCATCAGAGTTTCTTATTTAGTAGGTCTGGGGTGAGGCCAGATAATTTACATCTCTAACAAGCTCCCAGGTGACACTGATGCTGCTGTTCCTGGAACCGCACTTTGAGAACCATTGCTCTATGGTTACATCAACTCTCGATGGCTTCTTGCATTAAGAATTTTTCTGACCTTGTCTTGGCTTTTGGTCACTACTACATTTTTCTCTAGTTTCTTGTTCTTTTGCAACGTTAATCCCTTTTAATTCTCATTCATTCTTCCATTCGAATGGATTTCAGACAAATCCTGGGCATCTAATATATGCAACGGGCAGTCTTCCTTTTTTCATTTAAGCCTTTTCTTTTCAGCCATGGACACCATTGGCAATAGTTGCTTTGCTGCCTGCAATGCTATTCTTGGTTCTGTTTTTGCCCTTGAGGGTTGATTTTGATATTTGCATGCATTTCATGGGCACTTATAGTTACCTACAGAGGTTAGGATTTTCTTATTTCTTTGGAAGCATATTTGATTCTTTTATCTCTTTTCACTTACGGGCTGTACATGTGGACTCTTTGCAAGAAAAAAGAGGACGTGGAATAATGATCTGTAGTAAACCAACAATGCTGGGGCAGGGAAAACCTTTCTGAAATAGACATTGGCTCCATTTTTCTACATCCTTTCCTCTCAGACATGGAAAGGTAGATGGGGGATGGGTGAGAGTGGAAGCACATGTTCTGGTTTGTGATGCTCTTTTTCTTTGTTTATCTACTCACTGATTCTTACGGGTTAGGGATCCATTTAGCAGAGGCTTTTATTTCATTGTTGATTCTTCATGGCTGTATTAGTTTTCTACTGCTGCATAACAAATTACCACAAACGTAGAGGCTTAAAACAAAAGCCATTTATTATCTTACAGTTTCTGTAGGTCAGAAGTTTGTCACAGTTTAGCTGAGTTCTCTGCTCTGGGTCTTACAAGCCTGAAGTCAAGGTGTTGGCTAGGTTCAGTTCTCATCTGGAGACTCCCTTAGGGAAGGATTCACTTCCAAGCTCACGTGGTTGTTGGCAGAATTCATTCCCTTGAGGCTGTAGAATTAATAGAAGCTTGCATTTTCAAAGTCAGCAATGGAGATAGAATCTCTGCTGCTTCAAGTCTCTGACCTCTTAGACCCTCTTTTAAACACATTGCCTGATGAGGTTAGGCTTATTCAGTGTAATCTTTTTTGATTAATGAAGTCAACTGATTAGGCAATTTAATTACATCTGCAAAATCCCTCCATCTTTGCCATATGCTATTGGTTAGATGCAATTTACAGGTTCTGCCTATGCTGAGGGAGAAGGGATTATAATAGGGTGTAGGTCATTGGGAGTCATCTTAGAATTTTGCCTACTGCAAAGGCTATAGTGAAATGCTTGTCAATAGCTGTAGAATTCTATAGGTGCTCCATAACTATACCCTATTGGGCCATATCACTACACTCAGATAAATGCCTTATGGATAAAGCTTCTTGAACACAGCAAGGAAGACAGTGTCTATCCTCAGGAAGCAGTCCTAGAAGCAGTGGACAGTAATGAATTTGGAAAGAGCATTGTTTTTCCCTCTACAATAAAACTGACTCGATGTATTCTTCTGTGCTGTATTCCATTTTTTATTTCCAGTATGTTTTTTAAACAAACCAATTGTAAGTTATATTCTTGTCACCAAAGACAAAAAAAGTGAACTAACCCTTACCCATTTACTCCAGAATAAATGGGGTCTTTAATTAGAAATAACAAAGCTAGCCCTTCTGAAACTCATCATAAATCACATTTCTTTGGGTGTGTGTAACTAGCAGGGTGAGCTGTCATGTTAAAAACCAGTCCACAAATTCCAGTCAAGGGGAAGTACGAGAGCAACCTTACTTATACCAACTGGAGGAGCATCAGCAGCCCTAGGATTTTGCCATTCTCTAGCAGCCTGGGAATCTCTTGCCATGTAGTAGACCCAAGTGTGACTTGACCAATGTGAAATGCTGTTGGCACTGAGGAAAACATCTTTTTTGGTTTGTCCAAGAAAAGTTATCAGGAGGGCTAAGAGTTGAATGGTGATGGGGAAAACAGGGAGGTGAGGAGGAGTCATGGTGGGCAGACAGGCAGGGTAGTGTGGAGGAGCAGGGGAGAGATGTGGTGATGTGGTTGGCAAAGGTGAGGCCAGTGAGCTCCATTCTCATTCCAGCTTTCCAGTGACCTACTTGAGATTTCCAGGCAGCCCACTTTTCAAGAGGCAGTTCTAAGGGAAGTAGCTTGAGCATCTTTTGTCCCAGAGAATCCAACCAGTGGGCCAGTCATTTCAAATTACCTCTCTCCTGGACTTAGAAGCATTTTTTTTTACAGTATAATTTTAAACTGCGGCCTGAAAGCCAAGGTCCTATTGCATCACGCAACTCAGTAATATGAGCTACATTTAGTAGTGTTTCTCACGAGTCTCTGGACAAGATGTTCTTCCAAATGCTATTGGAAAAAGTGGGAAGACCAGTAATGCAAGATGTTGTCCTAAAATACACATAAAATAGATTCTGACTCTTAGGTAAAAAGATAATTGCAATGAAATCCTATCAAAGGACACTGGAGTCTTGCATATAGGTATGCTGTACTTTAAGAAAGCTTGATGAGCCTCCAATCTAATGATTATTTATTAATCTTACCAAAGAATCCTTTGTTTTTCAAAAGGATTCACTCAAGGGTTCCTTTAAATAGTGCCTTTAAATGTTTGTTTATAAACTATTAACTACTTGACAGAGAAGCAGGGAAACTTAAACTGTTGGGAGCCATCGCCAGTTGAAGATTAATCCAAAATGTAGATAAAGCCACTCTCTGATTATAATGTAAGTCAATGAGAAAATATAATCAAATTTATAAAAATTTAATCATGACAGAACTCTTCAGGAGCGTATCTTTTGCAAGAAAGGAGGTACACCTGTGGAGTGTCTCTCTATTGGGCCTGCAAATCCTTCTTAAAGTCATCGTCCCACAAATCTCTACTCAGCCCACACAGTTCTCATGAGCCTTGCTCACATCTGCCAAGACTTCACTGCTTTGCATTTTGCTTCCCTCACAGTGCCTGGCAGGCCGCCTGGATCACAACAGGCTTTCTGGTAGGTATTTGCTGATTTGATGTGCGTTATTCCTTCAACTCCAAGATATGGACATCACACATATGGCTTGTGGAGAGTTGTAGTAAGTCCTGCTGTGATTTCCGAAGTCATTTCTGAAGCATTGATGAGGATTTACACCTCTGGGCTGAGGGAACATAAACATCGACCTGAACTCAATAAATTCAAAGTTCTCCTCTCAAGGACAGTTCCCACAGAATTTCAACTCAACTGAAGTAGAAGGGAAGGCAGATTATTCTGTTTATTTATTATAGTTTTCACTTATTTATGTGTTTTTTTTGCTGGAAAAAGAAAGAGAACAGGATAAAATGAATATAAAACTTAATGAATTATTATAAGGTCAACACCCTTTTAAATACCACCCAAGTCAAGAAGTCAAGAAATAGAATCTCATGTCACCTAAGAAGTCCCAAGGCCAACCAAGTGTCGCATTCCAACTTCACCCTCCTCCCTTCTCCCTATTGGACTTTTGTAACAATCACTTTCTTCCAGTTCTTTGTAATTTTATCACCCAACTGTGTACCTATAAACCCTATAGTTTAGTTTTGCCGGGTTAAAAAAATGTTTTCTCTATATATTTTGATCCAAAGATTCCCCCTTCTTCCCTGCCTCTTTTCCTGGAAATTTATTTGTTGAAGAAACTGGGTCATTTGATGTGTGACATTTCCCATAGTCTGTATTTTGCTGATTGTATACATGCATTTTAGTTTAACATGTTCCTCTGTTTTACCTGTGGAATGCTAGTTGTAACTAGAGGAGTGGTTTTCAACCAGGGGTGATTTGCGGGGGACATTTGGCAGTGTTTGAAGACATTTTTGATTTTTGAAAAGGAGTAGGTGGTGCCACTGGCATCTAGTGGGTAGAGGACAGGGATAGTGTTAAACATCCTATGATGCACAGAACAGCTCCCCCCACAGAAAAGCATTAGCCCCCTCTCAATGTCATTAGTGCTGAGGTTGAAAAATCCCCAATCTAGAGGTTTGTTCAGATTCAGATTCAGTATTTTTTTTTGACAAGACTGAGGATGGTATGATTCATCAGCAAGCACATATGTCTGGATGTCTCTATTTTTGTGACGTTAGCAGCCTTTGATGCTCAATGCTTAGATTAGTGACTGCAAAATAGTTATGTTCTAATTCTCTAATTTCTACTTCATTTGTTAGTTGGAATACTTCAATAAACGACCCTTCCCTTCATCTATATTTGGTTACTTAGTGACACAGTTCATATAAGAAAGGCAGGATAAATACTTGATTCTTCAGTGTCATGAGAAAAAGGACAGGCTTTGAAAGTAGGTGTGGGGGTCAAATTTTGATTCTTGTATTCGCTAGATGTATGATATTGGACAAATTATTCGAGCTATTTGAACTTCACTTTCTGCATCAGTAAAGTAGGGATAATAATATCTGCCTTATAGGGTGTAAGTGAAGATAAAATGAGGTAAACATTTATTCTTTCATCAATTCAACAAGTATTTACTGTCTATTCTGTAATGGATGCTGTTCTGGGCTCTGGATAAATATCAATGAATAGTTCAAATGCTCTGTCCTCATGGAGTTTTCATTCTGGTTGAGGTAGACAGACAAACAAATGCATATATAAAATAGATAGTATGTCTGATGGTGAAAATGCTCTGGTGAAAAGTAAAACAGTGTAGGGTAAAAGGGCATGCCAGAATTTTTTCAGAATTCATTGAGAAGACAACATTTGAGCAAAGACCTTACAAGGGTAAAGAGGCAAAGAGTGGATATCTGTATAAAGAGCATTCCAGGGCCAGGCCCAGTGGCTCACGCCTGTAATCCCAGCACTTTGGGAGGCTGAGGTGGGTGGATCACGAGGTCAGGAGTTCGAACCAGCCTGTCCAATATGGTGAAACCCCGTCTCTACTAAAAATAATTAAAAAAAAATTAGCTGGGCCTGGTGGCACATGCCTGTAGTCCCAGCTACTCGGGAGGCTGAGGATGAAGAATCACTTGAACCCGGGAGGTGGAGGTTGCAGTGAGCCGAGATCGCGCCACTGCACGCCAGCCCAGGCGACAGAGCGAGACTCTGTCTCCCCGCCCCCCAAAAAATAAATAAAAAAGTAAAAAAAGCACTCCAGGAAGAGGGAATAGCACATGCAAAGGCCTTGAAAGATGAATGCTGTATTCAAAGAACAAGGAAGCTAATGTGATTCACGTGGAGCAAGTGGGGGAATAGTGAGAGCTGAAGTCAGAGAGGTATCTACAGGAAGTGTAGATATTGATGTAGACCTACAGTAAGGTCTTGGCTTCCAAAAGAACTTTGGCTTTTCTTCTGAGTGAGACAGGAAGCCACTGGAGAGTCTCAAGCAGAAGAATGATGTGACTTGATTTACTCTTTAAAAAAGATCTCTCTGGCTGCTATGTTGAGAATAGACTGTAGTGGGACAAGAGCCCATCTAGGAGACCTGGCAAGAGATAATGGTAGCTTGGCCCATGAAGTGGTGAGAAGTGGTCAGACACAGAGTGGTCAGATTTAGAAGTAGAATCAAGAGGATTTGCTGATGGATTGGATATGAGGGGCTAGAGAGGAGATCCCAAACTCAAGTTTCCTTTCTTTTTGAAAGTGCAGTTGGATTGACGAAAGCCACTGTTTACTGAGATAGGGAAGACTATGGGATAAGTGTTTTTTTTTGGGGGAATATCAGGAGTTTAGTTTTGAGCATTGAAAGTTTGTAATGCATACTTGATATTTCAATGCAGTTACTGGATTGGCTGTTGAACGAATAGTCTGAAGTTCAAGAGGTCTGGGTTGGAGATCGTATTCAGAAATAATTAACATAACGATAGCATTTGAAGCCATGAGACTAAATAAGATTATCAGAGGAGTGTGTTTAGATAGAGAATAGATGAGGTCCTGGAGCACTCCAATATTTAGAGATTAGGGAGGTAAGAAGATACCAGCAAAGGATATTGAGAAATTGTTGATGGTGAGTTAGGAAAAAAAAAACAGGAGTGTTTGGTATTCTAGAAGCCGATGAAGTTAATTTTTCTTTTCAAAGAGGAGGACTCCCAACTGTGTTAAATGCTATCGATGGGTTGAGAGAGATGAGTTCTGAGAATCAATCATTGGATTTAGCAATAAAAGGGTCATTTGTGACCTGGACGTGGACACTTTCGCTGGTATATGTAGAGTGGGGACAAGGAGCAAAGCCTAATTAAGGCAGATTCAAGAAGGACAGGCAAGAAAAATGGAAAGTAAGAAATTTTTCAATGAATTTTGCTATAAAGTGGAGCAGAAAAATGGGGCAGCACCTGGAGGGGTGTGGGTTCAAGACAAGATTTTAAGATTTTTATTTTACAGAATGTTTGAATGTAGGTGGGAATGATTTGAAAAATAGACGATGCCAGGATGGGGGGAAGAATTGCTCCAGAGATGTTCTTGATTAAAGAAGAGAGGTGGGATTTGGTGTGTAAGTGGAGGACTTGGATTTTGATCAGAGCAATGACAGCTTATCTATGGCATTAAAAGAGAGAGTAGAGTATACAGAACTAGCTGCAGTTAGGTAGGTTGATGGGGTAGTTAGAGTCTATGAGAATACTCTTCTGATTTTTCTATGCTTCCCATGAGGCAAGAAACAAGCTCATCAGTGGAGAATGAGTAAAGGAGGAAGAGATATTGAGAGAGGAGAAGAGAGGAGGAGAGAGAGAAGAGAGAGGAGAAGGTATGAGATAGATGTCTAGCAGGAGAGTGAGTGGAAGAAGGAAATACAGTGAGGCTGCCAGCCTTACTAAGGACCTGCTTGAGGTAATTATACATTTAGAGTGAGATAATTATACATTTAGAATGAGACCAGTCATTACGGTTGTGAATTTTTCTCTGACAGTGTTTAGGTTGCATGGATGCAGTTCTGGAGTCAGCAGAGATCTGGATTTAACAAAGTGTGTGATTTTGCTAGGCAATTATGATGAAGAGGAAAAGGTGCAATAGAGTTGACGATGGTGCAGGGAGTGATTTATAATGGCCTATGGAGTTTATGATGGGTAAGGAGTAAAGTGAGAACATGGTAGGAAGATGAGGAACAGTGAAAAGGTGGTGGGACCCAGGGGTTGGACATGTAAGTGGGGTAGATAAATTATTGGGAGACTGAGTACTTGAGGGAATAAGCCAGAAAGATAGGAAGTGGTATTTGGGGAGTAGAGTGATTAAAATTAAGATAATGGAGGAGGGCTGTTATGAGTAATGACAAAAACCTTAGATATGGCCATGGGAGTGTGTGGTTAAGGTAAGGCAACAAATTTAGTGCTTGACACATAGTAGGCTGTCAGTATATGTTCAATTTCTTTCATATTCCTTTATTGCTATTGAATTAGAGCATCATAAATCTGGGTTACATCTCAGCAATGTATTCTCTCTCTTAAAATAGGCCAGACAATCCAATAACACCTTTGAAATCCCTGGTCCACACCTCTCATTTCAAATTGAGAGTTTGTATTTTACTTCTAAATTATGGTAGTTACCACAAATTCTTGGTACTGGTATTTCTTCTCCCACGTGCATCATTGATATGGCTAACTGATATAAACATATTTTCTCTTGGATATGGCTTCAGAATCATTCTCAACACAGCATCCAGGTCTTTACTACTAACCAGTAGGAGTTGGCATGTATGATTAAACCTATTCATCATCCTTGAGCTACTGATAAGGAGACTTAGAAATTGTTTTAGTTTATTGATTTGGTGAAACTCAATTATTTCTAAATAAAGGTCTTGAACCATATTTAATCTTCCAGCAGGAGAATAAATGCTTTCTTAGATGAGAAAGGAAAATGACTTTCAATTTTGAGTAATGATTTTTTTAGGTGTATGGTTTCTATAGTGCTGTGCTTTCTCTAGGACAGCCCATGGAAGAATGCTCTTTTTTTTCAGATGAGCTTAATAAAAAGAAAATGGTAGGAAATTAGTTTCTGCAGGATACTTTTATACCAGATCATTATTATTAGTTAGTTAGAGTTTGTCCTAAAGAGTAGCACTAATTTGAAATGCTAGATTTTGAGTGTATATTTTAAATCTTTAAATTATAACCATTCAGATAATTGTATTGGATTATTTTAGTTTTATCAGAGAAAGCAAAGTGACTAATGCTTTAAAAACTATTCGTGTTTCAGAGTCATTTTGGATTGTAAGTGACAAAAAACATGAACTGTGTCTGAGTCACTTTGCTTTAACTATATTTTGGGGGTTGCTTGATTTATTTGATTGCCTTGAGCAGAACACATTTGTGTCCTAGCGATGGCTCACTCTTCCCCTGCCTTTATGGGGGTGGAGCACTTTGGAGATGCAATGTGATTATTTTTGGTTTCATCAGTCAAAAGGAATAGAATGAGATAAAAAGCATTAACTTCTTTTTTCTAAACTAAAATTTCCAGCAATCTCAAAAGATGACTGCTTCTTAGCAAAGAACGTTGGTAGAGTTTATTTGATTGCAAAATGATCAGAATAGTTGTTTTGAACATTATTTCTTTGCTGAAGGTCCAATTAAATCTTACTTAATGAGTGGGGAATAGTGCTAAGTACTGTGGGGATTATAGAGAAGTATTATTTACAGTTCTTACATTCAATGTTTTACAGTCTAGTTGGGAAGACATGCTGTACTGACATGAAAATGCAACAAACATGCAAAACTGTAAGTGTTTGATCTTAGATATGCATGACTGATGGTAAGAACTATAGGACTTTGAAAGATGGAACCATTGTGACTTGAGTAGGTAGAGGCCATATATGTAGCAAGGAAGACCTAGAGCTCGAGGGCTCTGGAATCAGTTCCCTACTCTTCATCCTAAAAGCTGTGAGAGCTTGTGCAAGCTATTGAAGCCCTCTGGGCCTTGCTTATTCTCTTCTGTAAAATGGGACAATAGAAATACTTATCCCATAAAGCAATTGCAAGGATTAAATAAATTGATACAAATATTTCGCGATGTGCATTGACTCATTTACCAGTGCCTGACACATGAAAAGCAGTCAGTAAATCATTGTTAAGGAATACAGTTTCTAGAGTTGTGTTTTGAAATATTAACTTCATTTAAAAAAATTGGTAAAATAACTTGCTATAATCCAATAATTTTAAGGAAACCATAGTTCACTGCCCTTTGTGCATTTTCCTCTTTCTTTTCTACTACATTTCTTAACCCTTCATCAATTTGCTTCTTTCTCTGGATTTGGTTTGTTTTTGTACATCTTTCTTTGATACTTCTCCTCCTATCTCCATCTAATATTTAATATTTTATAAGACACCAGCCAACATTCAATAAGCATCCATTCAATTGAGTTTTGGCATCTATGGCAATACTCAAGGTCAGTCAAAGTATTCCTGAAAGGGTGACTATGATCCATTGGCCAGTCTTCTGGCTGGCTGCTCCTAACACTGCCCTCTTCTCATTGACTACAGGCTTCCAGAGGTCTGGAGGCAGGATCAGCCAGCAGAGACAGCTCACTCTAGTGTTCTTTGAGAAATTTATGCTGATACTTATAGATTCAAGTTCATCAAGAAATACCAGAAGGGTTTCAAAGATTTACTGTGTGAGTACATTAATATGACATTGATAATGACAAGATATATTTAAGATGGGGAAGATCCTTCTGCCCATTCGCCAGAGTGATACTGAATTAGGGATTCCTTTGCATATTTTTTCTTCCTGCATATATAATTTTCCACACTGCTCTTTTCATTGGTATGATTCCTTATTATTAAAGATAACCTCTAAATATAGTTTAAATTTGTTGTATGATGCTCCACCATTTTAGTGTTCCACAATAATACTTTTTTCCTATTGTTCATCATTTAAGTGGCTTTTTGAGATTTTCACTCTAAACAAGACTTGTAATTACAGTTTTGTGAATATATCTTTGGCCACATATCAGATTTTTGCTTTAGGATAGATTCCTAGAAGTTGAATTACTGGGTTAAAGAGTGAGAACATTTTTAAAGCTTTTGATATGTATTACCCAATTACCTTCTGGAAAGTTGAAACAATTTGTAGTTCCTTACCAGCTCTGAGTATTATGCACCTCCCCGCTAATTTTGTCAACTGTTGCTAATTTGATAGGTTAAAATGGTATCTCATCGTTATCGTAAATTATAAAAATTATCTTTGGTTACTAATGAGACTGAACATTGAAAATTTTTCTAGTAAAATAAATCCTTGGAACCCTTACAATTAGGTTGGTGCAAAAGTAATTGCAGTTTTTGCCACTGAAAGTATTGGCAAAAACTGCAATTACTTTTGCACCAACCTAATAAATTGTTGTGTATCATCCTTTAAAAATAGCAATTTTACTTTTAGTTTTTCCAGTTATTTTTGCAGTATAATTGACATAAAATAATGTAAATTTAAAGTATATGATGTCATGGCTTTATAAGTATTTCACAAAAAATTTTTTTTGGTACTTTAACTTATTTTAGAAACAAACAAAAATCAAATAAGCTTTGTATTTATCTTTTCTTCCATCTCCTGATGTTTATAATGCCTAAACATTGACATGTTTCTGTTGCTCCTACACTTAAACATTTAATCATATGCAAACCAATCATTTATGAAACTGGCTTTAACAAAGGGTATAGGATGGAGAACCTTATTCTTACTATGAAGGAATAGATGGAGGCTGTTGCTAAGCCTTTTCCCTATCTAATATGTTCTAGTAATGGGTGAAGGACCTCAAAAAGTTGGTTTTCTGAATCCTAAAGGGGTGATTCACCTCTTTTAGGCTCAGCCACCTTTTTCCAATCTTTGTATCCTCAGGCAGAAAACTGTGGTTTAAACATGGCATCCCAATGAGTCAGGAAATGACTTCACTTCTTACTGAACTGCTTTTCTCTCTAATGGGAAGCCCTGAAATAGATATGCCTTGCATCCCTGCTGCAAGCCTTTGCTGTCATTTAGAGGAGCTATTGCTCTATCAGAACTCACACTGAAGCCTATTATTCCACGGAGAAAATTTTGTTATAAAGAAGTGATTTGTTATTTTAGGACTTGGCAAACAAGCATATGAGGGGGAAAAAGTTCATTTGGAGAGATGGCAATAACTCTTTGCGAGGTGTGCTTCTACCTTACTTTGTTTTGTTTTACAAAAAGGGCCAGGATTTGGCACAAGCTAAAATTGTGTAAAACGAATTTATCAGGCTCAGCCAGCTTCTGCTCATTGCCCTTGAAAATAAACTGCCATGTCTTTTATACACCTACATGTGATACACCTTCTGTTGCTTAAGTGGGACACAGTTGGAAGAAATACCCAACAAAGCGGTACCAATGCCTTGTGATCATAATCAGGAATTGGTGGAAATTGACACATGACAAAATAATTTGTATTAACTTTTCCATAGCCATGCTATGCCTCCACCAGTGATTGCCTGTGCTGACTTATCATTTATTCAAAGTCTCATTGGAAGCAATTATAGACATTTTAGAATAGGCAGTCAAAATAACAAGTCATTCAGACCGGCAATTATGCATTATATGTAGTTGTCCTTTCTATTAGAAGATGACACTATTGATGCCACAACCTCCCCATGTAAAAAACAAATGTGGCTGAAAGACTGAAATGTGACTGTCAGATTCTTCCCCTTGGATCACGCACGCTGCCTGTCATTTTGCTGTGAACTCAAGTGGCAGCCTGCAGGCGTCCTGGCTTTTCTTCTCCACCTCTTAGCCTCATGGTCAGGGCCTAATTAGGCATTATGAGCAGGCAAAGAACATTTTTGCAAAGTCCTTTCATGTGGGAAATGTTTTAGAGGCCTCAGTGAGGGTTACAGGCTCCTGGATGATTTTTGAGCTTTGACCCTCTGGGTGCAGTTGACTTGGCTGTATTTCCTTTAGAGTGACAAAACAGGGATGCTTTTTTGCCAAGCCTGGTGTCCTTCAGAACTTCAGATTGATCCATATCTTAGCAGAGGCTGTGAAAACACGGGATTTATCTGTCAAATTTATATTTATGGAATGTGGTGGTCTAACTGTGCTTAATGTGTTTGGTTGATTTGCAAAATGGGCTGTCTCCTTAAAAAAGTCAAATTGTAAAAGGCTGTATCTTTCACTGAGAGGCTGAGTTAATAAGGAACAGCTGGGGCCGAGTGATGTCATGTGCCACCTGCATGAAAGGCCGCCCAGAGGCTCACACCAAAAGAGAGTGCTCCAGAGAAGTGGGTTTCAAACCTATTATTATTATTTTTTTTGTAATTTTTTTTTTTTGCAGAGGAACATTTTTCCCATTGAAATCATTTTCAAAACCCCAAAATATATCACAAAGATGCAAGCTGACTTGCTGTGTATAAGCTACAATGAGGAGTCCAGGACTCATTCAGCTTTCCTATCATAAGCAACAGTCCTTGAAGCTCTTTCTTGGAATTTTGGGGAGCAAGGATATACAACAAGAGTGTTTTCGGTAGTGGGATGTGTGTACCCCAGAGAGCTGACAAGATCATTCATTTGGGTGTTGGAAGAAAATGTTAGTAATTGTATTTATATTTATTTTTCTTTCATCTTAAAAATTCCTATTTTTATATGCATGATAATATAATAGTCCAGTGATATATTGGCACACATAATTTATAAATAAACAACATATATTGGGGGAGCATGCTTAATTTCTTTTCTTTTTTTGTTTTATTTAGGTACATTTTAAATTTTAATAGTTGTTTCCAAACTTAATTTATTTTCTGATAAAAACTTACTATCAATGGCATTTGGATACTAATGGCCTAGGAGTTGGGAAAGATGATTCATGGTGCAGCACTATTCACAGCAGCAAAGACATGGAATCAACCTAGGTGCCCATTAATGGTGGATTGGATAAAGAAAATGTGGTACATATACACCATGGAATACTATGCAGCCATAACAAAGAATGAAATCATGTCCTTTGCAGCAACACGGATGCAGCTGGAGATCATTATCCTAAGAAAATTAATGCAGGAACAGAAAACTAAATACTGCAGGTTCTCACTTATAAGTGGGTACTAAATATTTGGTACTCACGGACATAAAGATGGAAAGAATAGACACTATAGATGAATAGTGGAAGGAGAGAAGAGAAAAGGGTTGAAAAACTGTTGGGTACTATGCTCAGTACGTGGGTGATGGGATCAGTCATACCCCAAACCTCAGCATCATGCAATATACCTATATAACCTGCACATGTACCCCTTGAATCTAAAGTAAAAGTTGAAATTATAAAAAGAAAGATTCATGGGCACAGTGTAGATGATTCATGGATAGATTGGAAGAAAACTGGCTCAGCTGTTCTTGGCAGAGTGAATAGCAAGAACGTACCACAAGGGGGTGGGGTGGAATTTAATATTTGGACCTTGTAGTGGGCTGAATGGTGGCCCCAAAGATATCAAGTCCTAATTTCTGGAACCCGTTGGAAAAAGGGTCTTTGCAGATGTGTTTACATTAAGGGACTTAAGATGACAAAATCATGGATCATCCAGGTTGTCCAAAAATGCCTTCTCAAGTGTCCTCATAGGAGAGAATTGGGGGAGATTTGACACACACACAGAGGAGAAGGTGATGTGAAGACAGAGGCAGAAATTGGAGTGATCCAGCCACAAGCCAAGGAATGCTGGCAGCCACCAGAACCTGGAAGAAGCAAGGAACAGACTTTCCCCTAAAACCCCTGGAGGGAGGGCAGTCCTGCTGACACCTTGATTTTAGTACGGTGATGCTAGTTGCAGACTCCTGGCCTCCAGAACTATCAGTGAATGAGCAGATTTCTGTTGTATAAAACCACCAAGTTTGTGACGATATGTTATAGCAGGTACAGGAAACAAATAAGCCCCCATCTCGGTTTTATTTATTTATTTTATTTTTATTTTATTTTATTTTTTTTGAGACAGAGTCTCGCTCTGTTACCCAGGCTCAAGTGCAGTGGTGTGATCTCGGCTCACTGCAACTTCTACCTCCCGGGTTCAAGAGATTCTCCTGCCTCAGCCTCCCAAGCGGCTGGGACTACAGGCGCATGCTACCACGCCTGGCTAGTTTTTAGTAGAGACGGGGTTTCAGCATATTGGCCAGGCTTATCTCAAACTCCTGACCTCGTGATCCACCCACCTCAGCCTCCCAAAGTGCTGGGATTACAGGCATGAGCCACTGTACCCGGCACCCCCCAACCCCCCTTTTTTTTTCTCAGTAGAAGATAAGCTAGATCAACAGCCCCTAAACTAGTTTGCAAATTCAGATGCCAAAGGGGCCAAGAAGGCACACACTATTGATTCATATTATAGACGAGGATGGTTCAAATGGGGACTTCAAGAGGCTGAGCTTTGGTTAAAGGCAATAAAATTCAATTGCTTGTAATATTCTATGCTCACTAAACTAAATGTGTCCACCGACTGCTTTGGTTAATTTCTGCGACCTTTGAGTCTTAGTGGAAAAGATTTGGGGAAGCTTATTGCTAACGTCAAGTAAGTGGAATCTAGCCAATCTATTGGATGGGCCCCTTTAAGCTAAAGGCTAATATGAAGAGGCAGAGGTAGTTTGACACAAAGATTTTAGGAGATTTTACGGGCCACATTTCACGGCCACAACTTGGAGTCAGGCAGTGTACCAGGGCCAGCCTGACTCTGATAGAAAAAATTTCAACAAAGTTTTTATCAACCCCAACTTTATATTTTTATATATATATATATTTATATATATATCTATGTATATTTATATATATTTATATTTATTTATATATATTTATATATTTATATATATTTATATATTTATATATATTTATATATTTATATATATTTATATTTATATATATTTATATATATTTCTATATATTTATATTTATATATATTTATATATATTTATGTATTTATATATTTATATACATTTATATATTTATATATATATATATATTTTTTTTTTTAGAGGACTGAATTTTTATTTTGTTATCTATTAACCTTTTTTTTTTTCTTTTATTATTATTATTATTATTATCATTATTATACTTTAGGTTTTATGGTACATGTGCGCAATGTGCAGGTAAGTTACATATGTATACATGTGCCATGCTGGTGCGCTGCACCCACCAACTTGTCATCTAGCATTAGGTATATCTCCCAATGCTATCCCTCCCCCCTCCCCCCACCCCACAACAGTCCCCAAAGTGTGATGTTCCCCTTCCTGTGTCCATGTGTTCTCATTGTTCAATTCCCACCTATGAGTGAGAATATGCGGTGTTTGGTTTTTTGTTCTTGCGATAGTTTACTGAGAATGATGATTTCCAGTTTCATCCATGTCCCTACAAAGGACGTGAACTCATCATTTTTTATGGCTGCATAGTATTCCATGGTGTATATGTGCCACATTTTCTTAATCCAGTCTATCATTGTTGGACATTTGGGTTGGTTCCAAGTCTTTGCTATTGTGAATAATGCGGCAATAAACATACGTGTGCATGTGTCTTTATAGCAGCATGATTTATAGTCCTTTGGGTATATACCCAGTAATGGGATGGCTGGGTCGAATGGAATTTCTAGTTCTAGATCCCTGAGGAATCGCCACACTGACTTCCACAAGGGTTGAACTAGTTTACAGTCCCACCAACAGTGTAAAAGTGTTCCTATTTCTCCACATCCTCTCCAGCACCTGTTGTTTCCTGACTTTTTCATGATTGCCATTCTAACTGGTGTGAGATGGTATCTCATTGTGGTTTTGATTTGCATTTCTCTGATGGCCAGTGATGGTGAGCATTTTTTCATGTGTTTTTTGGCTGCATAAATGTCTTCTTTTGAGAAGTGTCTGTTCATGTCCTTCGCCCACTTGTTGATGGGGTTGTTTGTTTTTTTCTTGTAAATTTGTTGGAGTTCATTGTAGATTCTGGATATTAGCCCTTTGTCAGATGAGTAGGTTGTGAAAATTTTCTCCCATTTTGTAGGTTGCCTGTTCACTCTGATGGTAGTTTCCTTTGCTGTGCAGAAGCTCTTTAGTTTAATTAGATCCCATTTGTCAATTTTGGCTTTTGTTGCCATTGCTTTTGGTGTTTTAGACATGAAGTCCTTGCCCATGCCTATGTCCTGAATGGTAATGCCTAGGTTTTCTTCTAGGGTTTTTATGGTTTTAGGTCTAACATTTAAGTCTTTAATCCATCTTGAATTGATTTTTGTATAAGGTGTAAGGAAGGGATCCAGTTTCAGCTTTCTACATATGGCTAGCCAGTTTTCCCAGCACCATTTATTAAATAGGGAATCCTTTCCCCATTTCTTGTTTTTGTCAGGTTTGTCAAAGATCAGATACTTGTAGATATGTGGCGTTATTTCTGACGGCTCTGTTCTGTTCCATTGATCTATATCTCTGTTTTGGTACCAGTACCATGCTGTTTTGGTTACTGTAGCCTTGTAGTATAGTTTGAAGTCAGGTAGTGTGATGCCTCCAGCTTTGTTCTTTTGGCTTAGGATTGACTTGGCGATGCGGGCTCTTTTTTGGTTCCATATGAACTTTAAAGTAGTTTTTTCCAATTCTGTGAAGAAAGTCATTGGTAGCTTGATGGGGATGGCATTGAATCTGTAAATTACCTTGGGAAGGATGGCCATTTTCATGATATTGATTCTTCCTACCCATGAGCATGGAATGTTCTTCCATTTGTTTGTATCCTCTTTTATTTCCTTGAGCAGTGGTTTGTAGTTCTCCTTGAAGAGGTCTTTCACATCCCTTGTAAGTTGGATTCCTAGGTATTTTATTCTCTTTGAAGCAATTGTGAATGGGAGTTCACTCATGATTTGGCTCTCTGTTTGTCTGTTATTGATGTATAAGAATGCTTGTGATTTTTGCACATTGATTTTGTATCCTGAGACTTTGCTGAAGTTGCTTATCAGCTTAAGGAGATTTTGGGCTGAGACAATGGGGTTTTCTAGATATACTATCATGTCATCTGCAAACAAGGACAATTTGACTTCCTCTTTTCCTAATTGAATACCCTTGATTTCCTTCTCCTGCCTAATTGCCCTGGCCAGAACTTCCAACACTATGTTGAATAGAAGTGGCGAGAGAGGGCATCCCTGTCTTGTGCCAGTTTTCAAAGGGAATGCTTCCAGTTTTTGCCCATTCAGTACGATATTGGCTGTGGGTTTGTCATAAATAGCTCTTATTATTTTGAGATACGTCCCATCAATTCCTAATTTATTGAGAGTTTTTAGCATGAAGGGTTGTTGAATTTTGTCAAAGGCCTTTTCTGCATCTATTGAGATAATCATGTGGTTTTTGTCTTTGGTTCTGTTTATATGCTGGATTACATTTATTGATTTGCGTATATTGAACCAGCCTTGCATCCCAGGGATGAAGCCCGCTTGATCATGGTGGATAAGCTTTTTGATGTGCTGCTGGATTCTGTTTGCCAGTATCTTATTGAGGATTTTTGCATCAATGTTCATCAAGGATATTGGTCTAAAATTCTCTTTTTTTGTTGTGTCTCTGCCAGGCTTTGGTATCAGGATGATGCTGGCCTCATAAAATGAGTTAGGGAGGATTCCCTCTTTTTCTATTGATTGGAATAGTTTCAGAAGGAATGGTACCAGCTCCTCCTTGTACCTCTGGTAGAATTCGGCTGTGAACCCATCTGGTCCTGGACTTTTTTTGGTTGGTAAGCTATTGATTATTGCCACAATTTCAGCTCCTGTTATTGGTCTATTCAGAGATTCAACTTCTTCCTGGTTTAGTCTTGGGAGGGTGTATGTGTTGAGGAATTTATCCATTTCTTCTAGATTTTCTAGTTTATTTGCATAGAGGTGTTTGTAATATTCTCTGATGGTAGTTTGTATTTCTGTGGGATCGGTGGTGATATCCCCTTTATCATTTTTTATTGCATCTATTTGATTCTTCTCTCTTTTTTTCTTTATTAATCTTGCTAGCGGTCTATCAATTTTGTTGATCCTTTCAAAAAACCAGCTCCTGGATTCATTTATTTTTTGAAGGGTTTTTTGTGTCTCTATTTCCTTCAGTTCTGCTCTGATTTTAGTTATTTCTTGCCTTCTGCTAGCTTTTGAATGTGTTTGCTCTTGCTTTTCTAGTTCTTTTAATTGTGATGTTAGGGTGTCAATTTTGGATCTTTCCTGCTTTCTCTTGTGGGCATTTAGTGCTATAAATTTCCCTCTACACACTGCTTTGAATGCATCCCAGAGATTCTGGTATGTTGTGTCTTGGTTCTCGTTGGTTTCAAAGAACATCTTTATTTCTGCCTTCATTTCGTTATGTACCCAGTAGTCATTCAGGAGCAGGTTGTTCAGTTTCCACGTAGTTGAGCGGTTTTGAGTGAGATTCTTAATCCTGAGTTCTAGCTTGATTGCACTGTGATCTGAGAGACAGTTTGTTACAATTTCTGTTCTTTTACATTTATTGAGGAGATCTTTACTTCCAAGGATATGGTCAATTTTGGAATAGGTGTGGTGTGGTGCTGAAAAAAATGTATATTCTGTTGATTTGGGGTGGAGAGTTCTGTAGATGTCTATTAGGTCTGCTTGGTGCAGAGCTGAGTTCAATTCCTGGGTATCCTTGTTGACTTTCTGTCTCGTTGATCTGTCTAATGTTGACAGTGGGGTGTTAAAGTCTCCCATTATTAATGTGTGGGAGTCTAAGTCTCTTTGTAGGTCACTCAGGACTTGCTTTATGAATCTGGGTGCTCCTGTATTGGGTGCATATATATTTAGGATAGTTAGCTCTTCTTGTTGAATTAATCCCTTTACCATTATGTAATGGCCTTCTTTGTCTCTTTTGATCTTTGTTGGTTTAAAGTCTGTTTTATCAGAGACTAGGATTGCAACCCCTGCCTTTTTTTGTTTTCCATTTGCTTGGTAGATCTTCCTCCATCCTTTTATTTTGAGCCTATGTGTGTCTCTGCACGTGAGATGGGTTTCCTGAATACAGCACACTGATGGGTCTTGAGTCTTTATCCAATTTGCCAGTCTGTGTCTTTTAATTGGAGCATTTAGTCCATTTACATTTAAAGTTAATATTGTTATGTGTGAATCTGATCCTGTCATTATGATGTTAGCTGGATATTTTTCTCGTTAGTTGATGCAGTCTCTTCCTAGTCTCGATGGTCTTTACATTTTGGTATGATTTTGCAGTGGCTGGTACCGGTTGTGCCTTTCCATGTTTAGCGCTTCCTTCAGGAGCTCTTTTAGGGCAGGCCTGGTGGTGACAAAATCTCTCAGCATTTGCTTGTCTGTAAAGTATTTTATTTCTCCTTCACTTATGAAGCTTAGTTTGGCAGGATATGAAATTCTGGGTTGAAAATTCTTTTCTTTAAGAATGTTGAATATTGGCCCCCACTCTCTTCTGGCTTGTAGGGTTTCTGCCGAGAGATCCGCTGTTAGTCTGATGGGCTTCCCTTTGATGGTAACCCGACCTTTCTCTCTGGCTGCCCTTAACATTTTTTCCTTCATTTCAACTTTGGTGAATCTGACAATTATGTGTCTTGGAGTTGCTCTTCTCGAGGAGTATCTTTGTGGCGTTCTCTGTATTTCCTGAATCTGAATGTTGGCCTGCCTTGCTAGATTGGGGAAGTTCTCCTGGATAATATCCTGCAGAGTGTTTTCCAACTTGTTTCCATTCTCCCCGTCACTTTCAGGTACACCAATCAGACGTAGATTTGGTCTTTTCACATAGTCCCACATTTCTTGGAGGCTTTGCTCGTTTCTTTTTATTCTTTTTTCTCTAAACTTCTCTTCTCGCTTCATTTCATTCATTTCATCTTCCAGGGCTGATACCCTTTCTTCCATTTGGTCGCATCGGCTCCTGAGGCTTCTGCATTCTTCACGTAGTTCTCGAGCCTTGGTTTTCAGCTCCATCAGCTCCTTTAAGCACTTCTCTGTATTGGTTATTCTAGTTATACATTCTTCTAAATTTTTTTCAAAGTTTTCAACTTCTTTGCCTTTGGTTTGAATATCCTCCCGTAGCTCGGAGTAATTTGATCGTCTGAAGCCTTCTTCTCTCAGCTCGTCAAAGTCATTCTCCGTCCAGCTTTGTTCCGTTGCTGGTGAGGAACTGCGTTCCTTTGGAGGAGGAGAGGTACTCTGGTTTTTAGAGTTTCCAGTTTTTCTGCTCTGTTTTTTCCCCATCTTTGTGGTTTTATCTACTTTTGGTCTTTGATGATGGTGATGTACGATGGGTTTTTGGTGTGGATGTCCTTTCTGTTAGTTTTCCTTCTAACAGACAGAACCCTCAGCTGCAGGTCTGTTGGAGTACCTGGCCGGCCGTGTGAGGTGTCAGTCTGCCCCTGCTGGGGGATGCCTCCCAGTTAGGCTGCTCGGGGGTCAGGGGTCAGGAACCCACTTGAGGAGGCAGTCAGCAGGTTCTCAGATCTCCAGCTGCGTGCTGGGAGAACCACTGCTCTCCTCACAGCTGTCAGACAGGGACATTTAAGTCTGCAGAGGTTACTGCTTTCTTTTTGTTTGTCTGTGCCCTGCCCTCAGAGGTGGAGCCTACAGAGGCAGGCAGGCCTCCTTGAGCTGTGGTGGGCTCCACCCAGTTCAAGCTTCCAGGCTGCTTTGTTTACCTAAGCGAGCCTGGGCAATGGCGGGCGCCCCTCCCCCAGCCTCGCTGCCGACTTGCTGTTTGATCTCAGACTGCTGTGCTAGCAATCAGCGAGACTCCGTGGGCGTAGGACCCTCTGAGCCAGGTGCGGGCTATACTCTCCTGGGGCACCGTTTCCTAAGCCCGTCGGAAAAGCACAGTATTCGGGTGGGAGTGGCCCGATTTTCCAGGTGCAGTCTGTCACCCCTGGAAGGGGAACTCCCTGACCCCTTGCGCTTCCCGAGTGAGGCAATGCCTCGCCCCTGCTTCGGCTGGCGCACGGTGCGCTCACCCACTGACCTGCGCCCACTGTCTGGCACTCCCTAGTGAGATGAACACGGTACCTCAGATGGAAATGCAGAAATCACCCGTCTTCTGCGTCGCTCGCGCTGGGAGCTGTAGACCGGAGCTGTTCCTATTCGGCCATCTTGGCTCCTCCCCTATATTTATATATTTATATACATTTATATATTTATATCTTTATATATTTATATATTTATGTATATATATATTTATATATTTATATATTTATGTATATATATATTTATATATATTTATATATATTTGTATATTTATATATTTATATATTTGTGTATATTTATATATATTTATATATATTTATATATTTATATATTTATGTATATTTATATATATTTATGTATATTTATATATTTATATATATTTATACATATTTATATATGTTCATATATATTTGTATATATTTATATATTTATATATTTATATATATTTATATATATTTATATATATTTATATATTTATATATTTATATATTTATATATTTATATATTTATATATATTTATATATTTATATATTTATATATTTGTATATTTATATATATTTATATATTTATATATATTTATATATTGATATATTTATATATATTTATATATTTTTATATATTTATATAGATTTATATATTTATATAGATTTATATATTTATATATATTTATATAGATTTATATATATTTATATATTTATATATATTTATATATATTTATATATTTATATAGATTTATATATATTTATATATTTATATAGATTTATATATATTTATATATTTATATAGATTTATACATTTATATATTTGTATAGATTTATATATTTATATATATTTGTATATTTATATATTTATATATATTTATAGATTTATATATATTGATATATATTTATAGATTTATATATATTGATATATATTTATATATTTATATATATTTATATATATTTATAGATTTATATATTTATATATATTTATGTATATTTATATATTCATATATATTTATGTATATTTATGTATATTTATATATTTATATATATTTTTATATATTTATATATATATTTATATATATTTATATATATTTATATGTCTTTATATATATTTATATGTCTTTATACATTTATATGTCTTTATATCTTTATATGTCTTTATATATCTTTATATATCTTTATATATCTTTATATATTTATATATATTGATATATTTATATATTTTTTATATATATTGATATATTTATATATTTATATATTTATATGTTTTATATATTTATATATATTTAGATTTATATATTTATATATTTATATATTTAAATATGTAAATATAATTTATATATATATTTATATAAATATAATTTATATATATTTATATAAATATAATTTATATATATATTTATCTAAATATAATTTATATATATTTATCTAAATATAATTTATATATATTTATCTATATAAATATAATTTATATACATATTTATATATAAATATAATTTATGTACATTTATATATAGAAATATTTTTATATATTTGTATATATTTACATATGTATATATGTATATATTTATATATTTATATATATTTATGTATATTGATATATATTTATATAGATTTATATATATTTATATATGTATATATACACACACATACACAATCCCAGCTTTTTATATATATAAAAATTGTATATAAAATATATAAATATATATATAAAGTGATCAGATTTCTGTTGCATAAAGCCACCACTTTATATATATATCCACTCTCTCTCTCTCTGTATATATATCCACTATATATATATCCACTATATATATATATATCCACTATATATATATAATCCACTATATATATATCCACTATATATATATCTCCACTATATATATATCTCCACGATATATATATCTCCACTATATATATATATCCACTATATATATATATCCACTATATATATATATATATCCACTATATAGATTTATATCCACTATATATATATCCACTATATATATGTGTATATATATATCCACTATATATATGTGTATATATATATCCACTATATATGTATATATATATATCCACTATATATATGTATATATATATCCACTATATATGTATATATATATCCACTATATATATGTATATATATATCCACTATATATGTATATATATATCCACTATATATGTATATATATATCCACTATATATGTATATATATATCCACTATATATGTATATATATATCCACTGTATATATATGTGTATATATATCTCCACTATATATATGTGTATATATATATCCACTATATATATATGTATATATACATACACACGTATAATTCGAAGTTTACAATACTGATAAATAAACAAATCTCCAAATCTCTTCCATCACCATGGCCAGCCATATAATACAAAAGGGACTGGGCCTTGTCATGCCTGTGATATTCCAAATAGCTTATGGCCAGACTTTCTGGCACCTCAGGCCATGGGTAAAAGATTCTAAAACTGGAGATTTAATCTATCAGGGTCCATTTGCTTATTGTACCCAGGAAACTAGGACGAAGCAAAGGTAAGTTCAGACTTTAGGTGAAATGTTCTAAAGCAAGAAATTAGCATTTGCAAGAACAATGGCAAAGGCTTCTTTGAGGAGATAAAGATTAAAGAGCAGTAATGGGGAGAGGTGCTGAACACAGTTTTCAGCCCACTTAGGTTCATATCACTTGTCTTTGGATTAATTTTATATTTAACATTAGGCCTCTGGGGCATCAGGTCCCTAAATTTAAATGGTTAATTTTTGCCAGCATGTAGGACCTTTTGTAGTTTTAAAACAGTATTTTAGAGAAATTATGTACAATTTATACTTTTCTAGTTATATTTTTATGTTTATACTTTAAAAAAGCAAACACCCATGTTAATTGCCACCTACACAAAGAAAGAAAACATTATCAGTACGCTAGAAACCTCCCAAATGTCCTTTCGGTCAATCATTTCATCCCTCTCCCTACCAGGTGTAATCACTATCCTGCTTTTTTATAGGAATAACTTTCTTGATTTTCTTTATAGTTTTATTATCTGTGTACATGTCCCTAAACCATATTTTACCTGTTTTTGAACTTTATTTTAATGAAATCATACTCCATGTATTTTTTTCTGTTTTGCTTTCTCTGTTCAACATTGTGTTTCTAAGCTTCATGTTCTTGTGTGGTAACTCTAATTTGTGAATTGCTATTGCTGTGTAACATTCCGTTGTATGACTATACCACAATTTATTTACCCATTCTATTGTTGGTGGACAGTTATTTCTAGTTTGGGGCAACTATGAACAATGAACATTCTTGTGTATATATCCTGATTAAAGAAGCATGCATTTCTTCATGTTACTATTAATAGATGATGCTAACCTGTTTTCCAAAGTGGTTGAACCAATTTATACTTTCACCAGCAGTGTGTAAGAGTTCTTGTTACTGTACATCCTTGCAACACTTAGTATTGTAGTGCTTAAAATTTTTTGTCAAACTGATGTGATATCTCACTATGGCTTTAATTTGCATTTTCTTGAATTACTGGTGACTTTAACCACATTTTCACTGAAATCTAAAGTATGTGTATATATGTATATGTAAAAATATGTTACACATGTATACATACACATACATATACATACATTCTTTGGCCATTTCAGTTCCTCTTCTTTGAAGTGGTTGTTTAAGCCCATTTAAAACATTTTTATTTTAATTTTTGATTCAGGAGGTACATGTATGCGTGTGTTCGTTACATGAGTATATTGTATACCGGTGGGGATTGGGCTTCTAATGTGCCCATTACTCAAATAGTGAACATAGTGCCTAATAGATAATTCTTCAATCCTTGCCCCGCCTACCCACCCCGCTTTTGGAGTTCCCAGTATCTATTATTTTCATCTTTATGTCCATGTGTACCCATAGTTTAGCTCTTACTTATAAGTGAGAACATGCAGTATTTGATTTTCTGTTTCTAATTTAGTTCACTTAGGATAATGGCCTCCAGAAACATCCATGTTGCAGCAAAGGACTTGATTTCATTCTTTTTAATGAGAGCTCATTTTTTTCTATTGGTTTGTTTGCCTTTTCCTTATTGTTTTGTGGGAGTTCCTATTATGTGTGTTGTAAAAATATTGTCTTCCATTTTGTGGCTAGCCTTTTTACTGTTTTAATTATATCTCTGATGAACAGACGTTCTTATTTTTAATGTCGTCAAGTTATTTGATCTTTTGCTTTATAGTCAGTTTTTTTGGTCTTCTTGTTTCCAAAGTTATATGTTTATCACAGAAACTTTAGAGATACAGAAAGAATGAATATCATATAATTCTGCCACCCAAAGACAACCATGGTTAGCACGTCATTCGGTCATTTTTAAATGGCATATATATGTGGCATGACATTTCCTTTATGAATGAAGGATCATAGTTGCACACACACAAATATTTAGTGATGCAGAGATGAACACATGTTCTCTATTGTTAGGGAGCTTGTGGCTTATTAAGTCAGAAACATGCAAGTTTATAAATATGTACAATAAAGTGTTATAGGTCTATTGATAGAAGAGTGCACAGGATACAGTAGAGGCCAAAGGAGGAGTGGTCATTTTTACCTGGGTGGGCCAGGAAATGCATCATCAAGGAGATGCCATGAGCTAAGCAGGCGGGAAGGAGAGAATGAGCTCATCCAAAGGCTCCAGAGGCAGCATAATTTGTGGTGGTCAGAGAGCTGAAAATTGTTTAATGCAGCTGGAATGTGGGTTGGTGGCAGGAGGAAGGTGAAATACAATGAGAGAAAAGCCATGAAGCTGAGAGAGAAACTATCTTACAGTTTGAGGCTGGCCTCTTTTACTAAATTGTTGTCTCTGCCTTTCCCTAGCCATTTCTGTCTTCATAGTGTCGTCCTGTAGCAATACTATCTGCCAGGGCAGATGGAACTCTTGGGGAAGTGCAAACAAAACCTAACACTTTGACAGTCTTTCTTCATTATGGGATAATGAGGTATTTTGTTTCCTTAACATTTGGCTGAAAAATCTTCTCCTGCCACAGATTTTAGAGACAGACAGATCTGAATTTCAATCTTGGCTCTACCATTTCACATGGCAGTTTCACAGCCATGGACAAGTCACTTAACCCGAGTTTCAACTTCCTCCTATTTTGGTAGGAAATGATAATATTTACCTATAGTGTTATTGTGAGGATTCTATGTAATAATTTATACAAATCATCTAGGAGGATGGGAAATACTTTATACCTCATAACTACTCTGCTACTATTGCCTGTCCAAAACAAAACCGAAAAAACAACCAAACAAACCCCCAAAACCTTAGAAGTTAATCTGTTCTGGGACATATTGCATATGATTGTTTTCTTTCTTAAGGAGCTAGATTGAAATGAAACACAGTTTTTTCCCTCTGTTACAATTATTTTAAAATTAAATTTCTGTTTGTATCAATGTACATAGTTTAAAAAGCAAAAGATATTAAGAGATTTATAATAAAAAACACTAGCTTACTTTACCCTTTCTCTCCTCACAGGCCTGATAGTCAGAGACAATCACTTTCAACAATTATAGCTGTTTCTGATATTCCTCCATATTTCTAAATGATATACTTACAGATATTTTTGATTCATTAATTTTATAAGTCTGTTGACTTCCTGCTATATAGATGAGAATTTTGTTATATTATTCATACACATATACATGCTGTATACACTTCCTCTCCTTCATTTATCATATAGTTTTGTTACAGTTTTTTTATAACTTGAGTCAATATTTACAATATTATAATTATATAAATATTATTTACCTCTGAGCCAAATGTTTATCTGTGATTACCTTTCTTTTTTTGTATAACTTGTTTATCTTGAGGTCAATAATTTACTCATTTTTATTACCTTATCTTTAAACATAATTTTTTTCTGCATGCTCCATCGGATCTGTTATATACCTATCAAAATTGTATTCCAAATGAAAAACTAAACTATTGAATTTTTTCTCCTGGGGATCTCATTCTTGGAGGCCTCCATCCTCTTCTAGCTGATGAAATTTTAGGCCACTGGCAGGCACAATTGTCCTCTTGAGTCTTCCTTTGCTATGTCCCTGTGTTGCAGCTTTTGTTTCATGGATCCCATGCCATTTTCTTAGTTTAATCCCTTTTTTGTTAGAACACATTTTTCCCCCTGTAACTTCCTAAGAAAGGATTCATGAGAGATAAATGTCTGAAAATATCTACAATTCTAAGCACACACTTAATTTTTAATTTGTCTGGGTTTAGAATTCTACTTTAGAAGTCATTTTTCCTAATTGTGAAGGCATCGCTCCATTGTCTTCTAGAATCCCCTGTTAAGAAATAGTATGCTATTCTGGGCCAGGCGTGGTGGCTCACGCCTATAATCCCAGCATTTTGGGAGGCCGAGGCAGGCAGATCACAAGGTCAAGATATCGAGACCATCCTGGCCAACATAGTGAAACCCCGTCACTATTAAAAACACAAAAATTAGCCGGGCGTGGTGGTGTGCGCCTGTAGTCCCAGCTACTCGGGAGGCTGAGGCAGGAGAATTGCTTGAACCCGGGAGGCGGAGGTTGCAGTGAGCCAAGATTGCACCACTGCACTCCAGCCTGGTGACAGAGCAAGACTCCGTCTCAAAAAAAAAAAAAAAAAAAAGAAATATTATGCTACTCTAATCCTGTTAGAATCTTGTCTTTTCCCTGTTGTTCTGAATTTTTATATAATAACCCTTAGTATGTGTCTTTTCAAAAATTGTTGTACTGAATTCTTGGAGGCCTCTTTTATTCTAGAGACTTATGTGTCCTTTCTGGGATGATTGCTTATATGAGTACTTTGATAATTTCTCCTCCTCTAATTTTGTTCTCTTTTTCTGAAATCACAGTTGATTGGATATTGGGTCTTCTGGATTGATCCTCTTAGGTTTCTCGGTGTTTTCTCTCCTATTTTCCATCTCTTTGTAAGTTCTACTTTCTGGGGAGATTTTCCTTACTTTATCTTCTAAACCATTTGACTTCCAAAACTGTAGATATGCAATTTTAATTTCTCAGAGGTTTATTCTTTCTGGGTGTTCTTTTAAAATGCCATTCTCTTCTTTTTTTTGTGGTTATATAGCTTCTCTTATCTCTCTGAGGATGTTAATTACATCTGTTTGAGATTTTCTTCTGTTCTTTGCATTGTCTTTATTTCCTCTGGATTCTATTTTTCCCTTTGGCTGAATGGCTTTCTCTTTCTTCCTTCTTTCCTTTTCTTCCCTTCCCTCCCCTCCATCTCTCCCTTCCTTCCTTCTCCTCTTTTCTTCCCTCCCTTCCTTTTTTCTTCTCTTCCTCCTTCTCCCCCCTTTCTCCTCCCAGTCTTGGGAGCCAGGGGTTGATTTTAGATCTGAGTGTGTAACCTTTTGTGATCATAACTTAATATGTGGAGACTGTACTGTAAAGCTTCTCACTCTTGGTTGACCATGGGCCTTGATTTTTATCTCCTCTCTATCCATGTCCAAGTGTGGTATAAGCAAATGCCTTCTGGGCATAAGTGGCTTCAGTGCTCTATTAGTACTCTTTTTTTGTGTTTTTTTTTTGTTTGTTTTTTTGAGAGGGAGTTTTGCTCTGTTCCCCAGGCTAGAGTGCAGTGGCGCGATCTCGGCTCACTGCAACCTCTACCTCCCAGGTTCATGCGATTCTCCTACCTCAGCCTCCTGAGTAGCTGGAACTACAAGTGTGCACCACCACGCCTGGCTAATTTTTCTATTTTCAGTAGAAACAGGGTGTCCCCTTGTTGGCCAGGCTTGTCCCAAACTCCTGACCTCAAGTGATCTGCGTGCTTTGGCCTCCCAAAGTGCTGGGTTTACAGGCGTGAGCCACTGCGCCTGGCCTAGCAGTACTCTTATCTCTCTGGATCTTTCACCTAAAATTCAGTCTTCGAGTTTAGCTATTTTGATTCATTTAAGGTGATTAAAACAATTTTATCCAGGGTTTTAATTTCTGTTTTCAAAGGATAGTTTTGTCTGAATAACCTTATACACCATTACTGAAAACATGAAGTCCTACTTTGATATTTATGTTCTCTTTGAGTATAAAGTATTGGTGATTATACTAAGGAATATATATTTAATTTCTAAGACTTTATTATACGTAATTCTTTAACCCTTGGTGAGTTCAGTTAACCCAAGTTCTTTTCAGTTCTCCTTTCCCCATATTCAAAGAAACTCTTACCTACTAGGCATGTAATCTCTCATTAAGAGGTACTAACACCCTCTCTGCCTGCTTCTAGGGTTTCACTATTTTCATCTTAATACAAATAATGTACATGATGGGTAATTTTAATGTGTCAATGTGACTGGGCTAAGGGATGCCTGGACAGCTGGTAAAACATGATTTCTGTGTGTGTCTGTGAGGGTGTTTCTGGAAGAGATTAGCATTTGAATCAGCAGACTAATTAAAGAAGATCCATCCTCAACAAGGTGGGTAGCATCATCCAGGCCACTGAGGGCTCAGATAAATGAAAAAGACAGAGAAAAGTCAAATTATCTCTCTTTGTGAGCTGGAACATCCATATTTTCCTGACTTTGGACAGTAGAGCTCCTGGTTCTCAGGCCTTCAGCCTCAGACTGGGAGTCCCCTGGTTCTCAGGTCTTCAGACTTGGATTGAATTACACCATGATATGGTTAGGATCTGTGTACTCACCCAAATCTCATGTTGAATTGTAATGCCCTGTGTTGGAGGTGGGCCCTGGTGGGAGGTGATTGGATCATGGGGGCAGATTTCCCCCTTGGTGTTGTTCTCATGATAGTGAGTGATATCTCCTGAGATCTGGTCATTTGAAAGTGTGTGGCACCTCTTCCTTCTGCTCTAGCCTTGTGAAGTGAAGTCTCCCTTCACCTTCTGACAAGATTGTAAGTTTCCAGAGGCCTCCCCCAAAGCCAAGTAAATGCCAGCATCATGCTTCCTGTGCAGCTTGTGGAACCATGAGTGAATTAAACGTTTTTTCTTTATAAATTACCCAGTCTCAGGTATTTCTTTATAGCAATGTGAGAATGGACCAATATACACCACTAGCTTTTCTGTGTCTTCAGCTTGCAGATGGCATATCATGGAACATCTCGGCTTCCATAATTGCAGGGCCAATTCCCATAATAAATCTTCTCTTATATATTTATACAGTTGACCCTCCATATCCGAAGATTCCACATTCATGTTTTCAACCAATTGTGGGTCAAAAATATTTGCAGAAAAACAATAAAAATAGCAATACAACAATAAAAAATACAAATTTTAAAACAGTATAAGAACCATTTAGATAGCGTTTACATTGTATTAGGTGTTATACTTAACCCAGAGATGGTTTAAAGTGTACGGGAGGATGTGCTTAGATTATATGCAAATACCATGGCATCTGATATAAGGGACTTGAACATTTGTGGATTTTGGTATCTGTAGGGGGTGGAGGGGGTTTTGGAACTAATCCCTTGCAGATACTGAGGGACACCTGTATATATACTGTTGGTACTGTTTCTCTGGATAACCGTAATACAATTGATCAGATTAACTTGGTGGTACTTCAGAAAGCAAAGACCCTGCTCTCAGTAAGTGGTATATAAGCCAGGTAAGTTTCAGTAGGATTGGGAATGAGAAAGTAGTGGTCCTAGTAGTAGGCTCTTCTAGATGTTCTAGCAATAAGGACAGTTATTGGAAGAGATAGATGTGGAGAACAAAATGAGATGATAGGTTTGGGGAGGGAAACACAAAATGCACTTGGGAATGTAAACTAATACTCATTTAGTACTTGCTAGGTGCCATGCCAATGCTAGAGACTTTTCATAGGCTATTTCTTTTAATGAGGTACTAGAGGGAAAGAATACAAAAGTCACTTGTCTTAAGATACTTAATAATTTTATCTTGCTGGTGATAGCTCATACTTTAATGCTTGGCCCTAAAACCATTTCCAAAAGCTAAGGGTCAAGGGGAAGTCAAATGTAAAATTGCTGCATCTGACTTTTGGTGATAACAGTCATGTCTCCATTAATAAATGGAGCAAAGAAGAACTCAAGAAATGACCCCTGTTAAAAACCTCTTTGGAGCCGCTAATAAATAGCAGAATGTATTCATTCAAATTTCATATTTTTTGGCTAATGCATAACCTCTGTGAAGCCTTGCAAAACTATTAAAGGGCCAAAAGTGAGCAGTGGGGATGCTTGGATCATCCTCAGATCGGATAATCAAGTTATTGTTAGTTTATGGAATTCATTTTCATGGTGGCAAAAGTGGGAGCTGTAGTTTATAGATCTTTTTCCTCTTGGAGCCTCTTATGGTAGTAAATACCACATCTACAAATGTAGCTTTGTGTAATCCCTGGTTCTGGCATTAGGTAGGGTTTGCACCATAGAGTCCGAGGGGAAGAATTGACAAGTGCAGCATTAAATGTTAGTTAGTTCAGCCTTGTTCATAGCAATTGCTTTAGCTTTCAAAAGCTAAAACCTTTAGCTGTTACAGCACTGATTGGAGGTAAAGAGCTGGCTCTCAGGAGAATACTTGTTGAAAAGAACAGGACTGTGTGGCTTTGCCTCTTTAAAAATTCTACTGCTAAACCCTAGGTTGCCCTGCCTCCTTGCTATTTTTGTCCATTGGCAATTTCCCCTTGAAATGCTATCATCTAATTCTTCCCCAGGCTTTACTCAACCATGTGTTGAACTGCTAAATGCTGCTTCAGCTAATGTCACCATTCAACATAGAGCTATCTCTAGGCAGTCTCTAGAAACTGCAGGAAGAAAACCCTAATCCCCCTCCAACCTCTGAGGCAAATAGCCTTCACTGTGAAGACTACAAAGATTTTGCTTACAACAGTTTTAGGGTAAAGCCAGAAATCACACAGTAAACTTTCAGGAATTCATTGATGGTATATATTTTAACTTGACAGAACTGACTTCCCTTCAACTGGCTATAATAGCATCACTCCTTAGATTCGTGCCTGGATTTTTCATCTTACCAGACATAATGGTAAGGGCTTTATATACATCCTGTTTAACAGTACAACAACTTACGAAGGAAGCATTATTCCCCTCATCTTATGGGAGGAACCTGTGACTCAGAGATTTTTAGTGCTATTAGTGAGTTCCTAACCAAGTTCAGTCTGGCTTCAAGGCCTGTGCACTTCCAACTCTACCTTGTAGCTCTTGCTGCCCATCTGAAAGAATTTCTCATCCAGGAATATTGCAGGCTGAGAACAGTATTGAAATAATTGATTCTCTTGGGAGTTTCCATATGGTGGACCTAGTTCTGCAGTTTATGGTTGGGGAATTGGCAAATGAGTGTGTATTTTTGTTATAGGGTTTCCCTGTTTCCTCGGAAAAGGACAAAAACTATGTCCATGTATATCAAGGGAAGAAATGAAGACATGACAAAAAAATAGCTACAGCATGATTAAGAGGATTTTCAATTATTAGACTCTTGCTTGGAGATTTATTTGATTCTTTGAACAAATAATTATTAAATACTGTATTAAGTCAGGGTTCTTCAGAGGGACAGAACCAATAGCATATATAGAAAAGGGAGTTTATCACCGCATGTTCTCACTCATAGGTGGGAATTGAACATTGAGAACACGTGGACACAGGAAGGGGAACATCACAGTCTGGGGACTGTTGTGGGGTGGGGGGAGGTGGGAGGGATAGCATTAGGAGATATACCTAATGCTAAATGACGAGTTAATGGGTGTGGCACACCAGCATGGCACATGTATACATGTGTAACTAACCTGCACATTGTGCACATGTACCCTAAAACTTAAAGTATAATAAGAATAAAATAAAAAAGAAAAGAAAAGGGAGTTTATTAGGGAGAATTGGCTCACATGATTACAAGGTGAAGTCCGATGATAGGCTGTCTGCAAGCAGGGGAAAGAGAGAAGCTGGCAGCATGGCTCTGTCCAAGTCTGCAAGCTTCAAAACCAGGGAGGCTGACAGTGCCGTCCTTAGTCTGAGGCTGAAGGCCCGAGAGCCCCTGGGAGGCTGCTGGTGCAAGTCCCAGAGTCCAAAGGCCAAAGAACTTGGAGTCTGATGTCCAAGGACAGGAAGAGTGGAAGCCAAGTGTCAGGAAAGGCATGGGAAGAGAGAGAGCGAGAGGACTCAGGAAACTGCTTATCCCTTCTTCTTGCTTTCTTCTAGCCACACTGGCAGCTGATTGAATGGTAGCCCCTGACATTGAGAGTGGGTCTTCCTCACCCAGTCCACTGACTCAAGTGTCAATCTCCTCTGGCAACACCCTCACAGACACACCCAGAACTACACTTCACCAGCCATCTATGCATCTCTCAATCCAGTCAAGTTGACGAATAATATTAACCATCACAAATACCTATTGTACCAGGCATAGTTCTGGCACTGGGAATACAGTGGTGAGCAAAACAGCCAAAAAAAAAAAAAAAATTCCTGCCCTCCTGGCGCTTGTAAACCCAGCTACTCAGGAAGCTGAGGCAGGACCATGGTGCTTACATTCTAGTAGGAATAGCAGGAAGACAGATTATACACAAAGTAAAACTATGTAGTGTATTAGATGGTGGTAAATAGGGATGTACGAGCATTTAGCTTTTGCTTCACTACTTGTTCCAAATTGGCTTTGTCATTGGCATTTTGAAATCCAAATAGCCACTTCAGTGTCATTTCTGGCACCCCTGAACTTATGTGAGACCACTGGTCATGTGATCATATAGGTTATCATTAAATAGAATGAACATAAATAACATCAATAAAATAAAAAAGTCATACCATTTGGACTTGTTAATATATAGTGTTCCAGGTGACTTAGAGTATAAAAGCTTCTTATATTTAATATTGTGTTGGAGCCCTGAGGCTGCTGTAACAAAGTATCTCATACTGGTGGCTCAGACAACAGAAATCTATTGTCTCACAGTTCTGGGGTCTAGAAGTTCAAAATCAAGGTATTTTTAGGGTTAGTTTCTCTTGAGAGCTATGAGGAAATAATCTGTCCAATTCCTAGCTTCACTCCTAGCTTCCAGTAGCATCATGCATTCCTTGTCCCTCTGTAGGTGTCTGTCCTTGTGTACAAATTTTCCCTTTTTATGAGAATTCCAATTGTATTGAATTAGGACTTACCCTAATGGCCTCATCTTAACATGATCATATGGAAAGACTGCATTTCCAAATATGCTCATATTGATAGGTCTTGGGGGTTAGGATCTTAATATATTTTTTAGGGGGTCTAATTCAACCTATAACAGATATATTGATATATTTAAATTATATCATCAGTTGAAGTTTAAGTGTGTATTTGGCATTGTAAGACTAAGGTGCTATAATAATTACGGATGAATGTAAAAATGATTAATTTTTATACAAACCTATTAAGATCTTTTGAAGATTTAAATAGGGATATTCACAGATCATATGAACAGTAAGAGTGTGTCAGCCAGATAACTTTAGAAAGATCATTAAATACTTTTTGGACCAACAGAATTTCTCTTTTTTAAACTTTTATTTTAGGTTTGAGGGTATATGTGAAGGTTTGTCACATAGATAAACACGTCATGGGGGTTTGTTGTACATATTATTTCATCTCCCAGGTATTAAGCGCAGTACCTGATAGTTATCTTTTCTGCTTCTCTTCTTCCTCCCATCCTCCCCCTCAAGTAGACCCCAGTGTCTCTTATTTCCTTCTTTGTGTTCATAAGTTCTTATCATTTAGCTCCCACTTATAAATGACAACGTGCAGTATTTGGTTTTCTGTTCCTGTATTAGTTTGCTAAGGATAATACCCTCCAGCTCCATCCATATTCCTGCAAAAGACATGATCTCGTTCTTTTTTATGGCTGCATATTCCATTTTATGGCTGCATGTTCTTTTTAAGGCTGCATAGTATTCCCCGGTGTATATGTATCACATTTTCTTTATCCAGTCTGTCATTGATGGGCATTTAGGTTTTTTCTATGTCTTTGCTATTGTGAATAGTGCTGCAGTGAACATTCGCATGCATGTGTCTTTATGGTAGAATGATTTATATTCCTTTGGGTATATACCCAGTAATGGGATTGCTGGGTTGAATGGTACTTCTGCTTTTAGCTCTTTGAGGAATCACCATTCTGCTTTCCACAATGGCTGAACTAATTTGCACTCTTACCAACAATGTGTACGTGTTCCCTTTTCTCTGCAACCTCACCAGCATCTGTGATTTTTTTGGCTTTTTAATAGTAGCCATTCTGACTGGAGTGAGATGGTATCTCATTGTGGTTTTGATTTGCATTTCTTTAATGATCAGTGACGTTAAGCTTTTTCTGTGTGCTTGTTGGTCACATATATGTCTTCTTTTGAGAAGTGTTTGTCCGTGTCCTTTGACCACTTTTTAATGGGGTTGTTTGTTTTTCCTTTGTAAATTTATTTAAGTTCCTTATAGATGCTGTATATTAGACCTTGGTCAGATGCGTAGTTTGCAGATATTTTCTCCTATTCTGTAGGTTGTCTGTTTACTCTATGGATAGTTTCTTTTGTTGTGCAGAAGCTCTTAAGTTTAATTAGATCCCATTGCCAATTTTTGCTTTTGTTGTGATCGCTTTTGGTATGTTTGTCATGAAAATCTTTGCCCATTCCTCTGTCCAGGATGGTATTGCCTGGATTGTCTTCCAGGATTTTTGTAGTTTTGGGTTTTACATTTAAGTTTTTAATCCATCTTGAGTTGATTTTTGTGTATGGTGTAAGGAAGAGGTCCAGCTTCAATCTTCTGCATATGGCTAGCCAGTTATCCCAGCACCATTTATTGAATAGGGAGTCTTTTCCCCATTTTTTTGGTCAGCTTTGTTGAAGATCAGATGGTCATAGATGCGCAGCCTTATTTCTGGGCTTTCTATTCTGGACCAACAGAATTTCTAAATATGTAAATAAAAATACAAAGCAAATAATAGAGGTAATCTTTATTGAATTTTTAGGGATGCTAACATTTATAGCACCAAACAAAATAATCTTTAAGAATGGTATAGGTTATTCTGATCTTTTGGCTTCCTGAGGGACAGAATGCTTTTAAGGGGTAGGTCTTTATTCCATATATTCCAAAAAGAGTATATATATTTTTATGACTATGAAATTCCTATGCTCTTTGTGGCAGATTGAATCATTGGTTTTAATTCTTAAATCTCTTTGCTATGGCCTTATGGGAGACAGAATTATTATCTGCTTTACTTTGGGCTTGGCTCTATGACTTGTTTAAGTGAATGGGATATGAAGGGGTCCAGAATATGCCACCGTAAAATATGCCACTTTAGCATAAGGATTATTTGGAGCCAGGAGACAATTGAGAATCAACAAATACAGGAAAAATTATCTGTCCTCCCTTTAGCTGCCTAAAATCAGGGCAAAAATTTCCTTTGTGAAGGTGGCATAAATTTCCCTCCGTCTCCTGCACCAGGATGAGGAGAGTGACCCTTGTCACTGGGGAGCTGACACTGAAATGAGTCTGCACAAACAAACCTAGCTGATTAACCCTTTTCTTCCACTAGGATCCCATAATTTATTCCCACAATTTATTGACCCGAGAAGTCCAAACCCTCTTTCTTTTGTCTAATCACTTCTCTATAATTCTTTTTGCCGTTTGTTATAACGGTATATAGGCTGCCAAGTCTAACCACTTATTTGGGTTATCACTTCTTTTCTGTGAAGTCTCTGTGCACCTAAAATTAAACATATTAATACAACTTGTATTCCTCTTTTGTTCTTAATCTGTATATTGTCAGTTTAATTGGCAGGCTCCAGCCACTAAACATGAGAGGGTAAAATAAAAGTTATTTGCCCTCCTCTACAGATGTTAGTGGATGTGATGCAAGCAAAGATTTGAAATGTGCTTGTATAATTAACTTGGCTCCCTTGAACTCCTGCCTTTCACCATGAGAAGAATATGTTTTGGATAGCTCCTTTCCAAGAAGGAAGGAGGGACATGTGGAGCAGACGTGGACCTAATTCATAGCCTTGAGTCAAGCACATCTGAACTCAGTCCGTATTAGTAAAATACAGTTGCCCTATAGACGCATGAGCAAGAAATATGTGCTTATTGTTGAATGCCATTGAGATTTGCGCAGGTGTTTGTTATGTAGCATATTGTGACAGTGGCTAAGTGATACGCTATTATTGCAGAGTACTTAAGCCTTTAGTTATTATATTTCTCACTGAAATAATCCAACAAGTTGAAGTCTTACCAGGTAGACCTACTATATAATTGAACTTCTCAATAAGTTGGCATTATCATTTGCAAGTCGCCATGGTGATCATGAGATAACTTTCTCTTTGGGGTAAAGGGAACGGTAACTTTATTTTTTGAAACAATACTATGATTTGTAAAAATTCTGGTTTTGTATGCTTTTTCAAATGGTGTCTCTTTAATATGGGTTTCACTTTTTCAGAGAGTGATCATCATCAGCTGTACATGAGAAGCTACTTTTTCAAAAGATTGCTCGAATATACTTGGGAGTTGTTCACAGTATGGTAGATCCACTGCTTTTTAGTCTTCAGTAGCTTTTTGTTCTTCAAGAGCTCATCTTGATTACTTAAGAGTTGTGGTTCTATCCTTTTTCTTTGCAAGAAACTGTTTCTGAGTAGACTATAACATAAGAGAAAAATGTGTCTTATTTCCTGTGATCCTTTAGTGTGAATTTGAACAACAAATTCTAATCTTGGTAAAAGAAGAAAAATATTTTGTTAATCTATTTCAAATTCACAAGGAGTTACATTATGAAATGTTCAGTCTTCCAAGTGAGAGAAGAGCTGTGTCTGTTCCTGGCAGGGCATTGATAAATGGTTCAAATACATGGCATTTTTAGTTTTCAAACTCATTCTGTATAGATGATAATTTTCTAATGTATTATATAGAAATGATGAATTATACTGTTACAGCAACACTTCTGGAATAATATTCTAAGAAATTTAAATTTATTCAAGTGGTATTACATTTACTATACCAATTTTTGAAAAAAAGACCTATAAAGAACTAATAGCATAATTTATTTAATATGTGTAGGCTTTAAAATTAAAATGAAGGACAGGAGGGCAGAGCAAGATAGCGGAATAGAAGCCTGCAGGAACAGTTCATACCCCTGCAGGAACACCAAGTTTTAATAGCCATCTACATATAGAAAAGCACCATCACAAGGACCAAAAATCAGGTGAGCAATCACAGTAGCTCATTTTAAATTCCTATCATTGAAAGAGGCATTGAGGAGGGTCAGGGAGACAGTCTTGAGTCACCGGTGTACCCCCAATCCCTCACCTGCAGCAACTGTGTGGCACCGAGAGAGAGGAGTCTGTGCACTTGAAGGAGAGACCACTGTGACTGGGGGACATCACATTGTACCCAGTGCTGCCCTGTCATAGCGGAGAACAAAGCAATGCTGCTCAGCCAGTGTCCACACATGGAAGGAACATTTGGATTAGGCCTAGCCAGAGGGGAATTGCCCATTCCATCGTTTGGGCTTGAGTTTCTCAGCAAGCCTCGCCACTGCAGACCAAAGTCCCCTGGGGTCCTGGGTAAACTTGAAAGGCAGTCTGTAACACAAGGCCTGAAATTCCTAGGCAACTCTTAATGCTGGGCTGGGCTCAGAGCCAGAGGACTAGGGTGGCACGTGACCTAGAAAGGCTAAAGGAGTCCTTGTATCATCCCTTCCCCACCCCCAGCAGTGTGTGGCTCACAGCAAAAAGTGTCTCCTTCCTTCTGTTTAAGGGGAGGAGAGTGAAGAGTAAAGAGGTCTTTGTTTTGCATCTTGGATACCACAATAGAATAGGGCACTGGACAGTCATGAGGCCCCCATCCCGGGCCCCAGCTCTCATACTACATATCTAGATAAACCCTGCTAGGAAACCTATTGCCATGAAGAGAAGGACCTGGTCCTGGCAGGATTCGTCACCTGTGACTAAAGAGCTCTTGGGACATGAATAACCAGCAGTGATACCCAGGTAGTACACCATGGGCCTTGGGGTCTGAGATGTGCTGACTACAGGCGTGACCCCATACATTCCCAGGTATGATGACTATGGTGAAAGACTCCTTCTGTTTGAGAAAAGCAGAGGGAGAAAAGTAGAGGACTTTGTCTTGCACTTTAGGTACCATACAAAAATCACTAGCATTTCTATATGTCAACTGTGAAAAATCTGAAAAATAAAAGAAATGAAAAAGTAGGCATTAACTAAAGTAGTGAAAGTTCTCGACAACATTGATGAAAGAAATTGAAGAGGACATCCCCGCCCAAAAAAAGGAAAAAATATTGCATGTTCATGGGCTGGAAGAATCAATATTGTTAAAATGTCCATACTACCCAAAGTAATATACAGATTCAATATAATCCCTATCAAAGTACCAGTGACATTCTTCACAGAAATAGTCAAAACAAGCCTAAAATTTATGTGGACTACAAAAGACCCAGAATAGCCAAAGCCATCCTAAGCAAAAAGAATGAAACTTGAGGAATCACATTAACTGACTTCAAATTATACTATAGAGCTCTAGTAACCCAAAAAGCATGGCACTGGCATAAAACAGACACATAAATAAATGGAACAGAATAGAGACCCAGAAACAAATCCACACACCTACAGTGAACTTATTTTTGACAAAGGTGCCAAGAACATACACTGGAGAAAGACATTCTCTTCAATAAATGGTGCTGGGAAAACTGGATATCCATATGCAAAAGAATGGAACTAGACCCCTATCTCTCACCATATAAAAAAATCAAATCAAAGTGAATTAAAGACTTAAATCTAAGACCCCAAAATATGAATCTCCTACAAGGAAACACTGAGGAAAATCTCCAGGACATTGATCTGGGCAAAAATTTCTTGGGCAATAACTTATAAGCACAAGCAACCAAAGCAAAAATGGACAAATGGGATCACATCAAATTAAAAAGCTTCTGCACAGCAAAGGATACAATCAACAAAGTGAAGAGACAACCCACAGAATGGGAGAAAATATTTGCAAACTACCCATCTGCCAAGGGATTAATAACCAGAATATATAAAGACCTTAAGCAACTCTATAAGAAAAAAACCATTGGATATCTATCCATATTGATATATATGGATATTTTAAATACTATTCCATTATTTGTATGTACTCAAATGCATTTAACTAGTTCATATTGATGGAGCATTTAGGATGTGTGTGTGTGTGTATGTGTTTTCTGTTTCAAGAATGCCACATAAAGCACACATTTCGGAAATCTTCAGTTACTTAAGTAAATGTGGGACAAACTCTTCAAAGTGGAATTGTGGGAACAAAGGTACATAGCTTTAAAATCTTGATAGATGCTGCCGAGTTGTCCTTCTAAATGTTTCTAACTATTTATACTCCCACAGACAGTGTATGAGAGTGTCTCTGTTTCCTGCCAACCTCAGCAACAATTAATATTAGCAGGCTTATAAATCTTTGGCAACCCAATAGGTGAAAAATCATTTCTAATTATTGTTTTAATTTGCTTCATTTAGTGCCAGTCATATGTACTTCTTTTCTGTGACCAAATTCTTCATTCTTAGTTTTTGCCCATTTTACTTTAAGGTCGTCTTGTTGGTTTATAATGGCTCTTTATATTAGGGATGTTATGCTTTTGTCATAAATGACACAGATGCAGGCCTTTTTTATTTGTATGTAAATGAAAAAGCTTTTCATCTTAAAAAAAAAGAAAAAACCCTAATAATCCGATCTAAAAATGGGGAAAAGATCTAGACATTTCTCAGAAGAAGACATACAAATGGCAAAGAGACATATGAAAAGGTGCTCATCATTGATCATCAAAGAAATGCAAATTGAAACTACAATGAGATACCATCCCACCCCAGTTAAAATGCCTTATATCCAAAAGACGGACAATAACAAATGCTGGAGAGGAGGTGGAGAAAAGGGGAATCCTGGTTCGCTGTTGGTGGGAATGTAAATTGGTACAATCACTATGGAGAACAGTTTGGAGGTTCCTCAAAAAGCTAGAAATAGAGCTACCATATGATCCAGCAACCCCACTGCTGGGTATATACCCAAAAGAAGGGAAATCAGTATATCAAAGCGATATCTGCACTCCCATGTTTGTTGCAGCACTATTCACAATAGCCAAGATTTGGAAACAACCATCAGCAAATTAATGATTGAAGAAAATGTGGTACATATATGCAGTGGATCAGTATTCAGCCATAAAAAACATTGAGATCCTGTCATTTGCAAAAACATGGATGGAATTGAGGGTCGTTATGTTAAGTGAAATAAGTCATGCACAGAAAGACAAACCACATGTTCTCACTTATTTGTGGGATCTAAAAATCAAAACAGTTGAACACATGGAGATAGAAAGTAGAAGAATGGTTACCAGAGGCTGGAAAGGGTAGTGGGGGTTGGGGGGAAGGTAGGGATGGTGAAAGGGTACAAAAAATATTTAGAAAGAATGAATACTGCCTAGTATTTGATAGCCCAGCACAGCAACTATAGTCAAAATAATGTAATTGTATATTTAAAAATAACTACAAGAATATAATTGGATTGTTTGTAACACAAAGGGTAAATGCTTGAGGGAAATTGATACCCTATTTTCCATAATGTGATTATTACACATTGCATGCCTGTATCAAAATATCTCATGTACCCCGTATATACCTACTATATACCCACAAAATTAAAAAATTTAAAAAAATGAAGAACAAACCTCTTTGATCAGTATTTTGTGTTGAATTGTGTCCCTCAAAAAGATATGTTGAAATCCTAATTTCCAGTAGCTCAGAACGTGACTTCATTTGGAAATAGGGTCATTGCTGATGTAATTAGTTAAGATGAGGTCATGCTGGAGTAGAGTGAGTCCTCACTCCAGTATAATCAGCATACTTATAAGAAGACAATGTAAAGACATAGAGGAAGAGTGCCATGTGATAATAGAGGCAGAGACTGGAGTTTTGCTGCTCCAAGTCAAGGAATGCCAAGGACTACTGATGACATCAGAAGCTCAGAGAAAGACATGGAATAGATTCTCCCTTAGAGCATTTGAGAGAGCATAGTCTTGCTGACACCCTGATTTTGGACTTCTTGCCTCCAGAACTGTGAGACGATAAATATCTCTTGTTTTAAGTCACCCAGTTTGTGGTAATATGGTATGGCAGCCCTAGGAAGCTCATACCATCAGTATTTAATATTTAAGGGTATAAGCACAAAGATAAAGAAATTAAATAATACCTAGAATTATAAAACAGCAGCATCACAAAAATCATGTTTAGATAATATTTCAAAATAGCCTTTCTCTTTACACAGATAATACATAGCTATTATTGGTGGAATTGAAGATAAGCAAAGCAAAAAGAAGGAAGGAAGGAAAGAAAGAAGAAGGAAAGAAACAAAGAAAGAGGAATAAAAGAAGAAACTAGAGATTACCACATTTTCTGAACCCAGGGATAATCACTGTTAAATTTTGTGGAATAGCCTGCTAGCATTTCTACGCAAAATGGATAATTTTTTTCCCCAAATAGAATTATACTATACACATTGGCTTTGTAACAAGTTCTTATTTTTAACACTTCATCTTAAACATGCCATTATTTTTAACTCAGAAAAATCAATTATTTATGCTTCTAATTGAGATTCATTAAGTACTTTACAAAATGCTTCCATAGCCATTATCTTTTTTGATAATGAAGGGACATGAATGAAGACAGCTAGAGAAGAGTGGCATGTAGCTTGTTTGCCCTCAGTTGGGGAATAAAGTTTTAGGGGATAAATATTTGTTCACCACTTGGGTTAAACTGAAGACTAGGGGAAATAATTTAATTTTTATTTCCTATTACCTACTCCTTCCTTTGTCCTAAAGCTTGAGAACTAGCTGGTGGGGAGCCCAACATGATAGAAACATAGAAGATTGTGGAGTAAAAAGTATCCTGGCTGGGCACGGTGGCTCACGTCTGTAATCCCAGCACTTTGGGAGGCCAAGGCAGGCGGATTACAAGGTCAGGAGATTGAGACCATCCTGGCCAACATGGTGAAACCCCATCTGTACTAAAAATACAAAAATTAGCTGAGTGTGGTGGCGCGTGACTGTAATCCCAGCTACTTGGGAGGCTGAGGCCGGAGAATCTCTGGAACCAGGGAGTTGGAGGTTGCAGTGAGCTGAGATCGTGCCATTGCACTACAGCCTGGCGACAGAGCAAGATGCCATCTCAAAAAACAAAACAAAACAAAAAGAATCCTCATGCTCATTTATTGCTCATTTATTACTTGCTTTACATTCATATTATGTGGCTATGAAAAACTGTGTAGAATGATGTAGATCCTCAACAAAAAATTGCGTAGAATGTTGTAGATCCTCAACAAAATACTATCAAATCAAATTCAACAGCACATTAAGAGAGTCAGGTACCATATTCCAGTGGGATTTATCCCTGAGTTGCAAGGATGGTTCAATTTACACAAATTAATAAATGTGACACACCACATTAATAGAACAATTTACACAAATTAATAAATGTGACACACCACATTAATAGAACATTAAAATCATATGAACACTTAATAGATTTCTTTTATTTCCTTTTTTTTTTGAGACAAAGTCTCACTCTGTCACCTGGAGTGCAGTGGCATGATCTCGGCTCACTGCAATCTCTGCCTCCTGGGTTCAAATGATTCTCGTGCCTCAGCCTCCCGAATAGCTAGGATTACAGGCACCCGCCACCATGCCCAGCTAATTTTTGTATTTTTAGTAGAGACAGGGTTTCACCATGTCGGTCAGGCTGGTCTCAAACTCCTGACCTCAGGTGATCCACCCGCCTCGGCCTCCTAAAGTGCTGGGATTACAGGTGTGAGCCACCACACCTGGCCAAAATTCCATATCCTTTCATAATAAAAACTCTCAGCATATTAGATATAGAAGGAATGTACCTGGACATAGTTAAAGTGATATATGAGAAGGCCACAGCTAGCATCACATTCAAGATAAACCCCTAAAATTTGTATGAAACCACTAAAGTCCCTGAATAGTCAAAGCAATTTTGAGAAAGAACAAATGTGGAGGCACTACACGTCCTGGTTTCTAACTATATTGTAAAGCCATGGTAATCAAAACAGTATGGTCCTAGCAGAAAAACAGACCAATGGAAGAAAATAGACGTCCCAGAAATAAACCCACATATATTCGATTGACTAATCTTTGACAAGAGTGCCAAGAACATACAATGGAATAAGGTTAGTTTTTCAATAAATGGTGTTGGGACAACTGGATGTCCACATGCAGAATGAAATTAGACTCTTATACCATATGCAAAAAGCAACTCAAGATGGATTAAAGACTTAGTTATAAGACATGAAACTGTAAAATTACTAGAAGAAAACACAGAAGAAGAGCTCCATGACATTGATCTGGGCAATTATTTTTTGGATGTGATCCCATAAGCACAGGCAACAAAATAAAAAATAGACAAATGAGATTACATAAAATTAAACAGCTTCTGCACAGCCAAGGAAACCATACACAGAGTGAAGAGATAACCCACAGAGTGGGAGAAAATATTTGTAAACTATATATCTGATAAGGGGTTAATATCTAAAATATGTAAGGAATTCACATGACTCAATATCAAGAAAACAACCCAATTAAAAAATGGGTAAAGGATCTGAATAGACATTTTTCAAAAGAAGACATCCAAATGAACAAGAGGTATATGAAAAAATGCTCAACATCACTAATCATCAAGGAAATGCAAATTAAATCACAGTGACATATCACCTCATACCTGTTAGAATGGCTAGTACTAAAAAGCCAAAACAAGTGTTGGTGAAGATGTGGAGAAAAGGGAACCCTTATACACTGTTGGTGGGGATGTGAATTGGTACAGTCATTATGGAAAACAGTATGGAGATTCCTCAAAAAATTAAAAATAGAGATACCAGATACCATGTGATCCAGCATTCCTACTTCTGGGTATATCTCTGAAGGAAACAAAATTAGTGTCTCAAAGAGATATCTGAATTTGCATGTTCATTGCAGTATTATACATAATAGCCAAGATATAGAAAAAACTTAAGTGCCTGTCAGTGGATGAATGGATAAAGAAATTGTGATACACACACACAAAAGGAACTTCAAAAAGTTCATGAAAAATGCATATTATGAAAAGACTATGCATAGATTTCATTTTTTTTGCACCCAAATAAACTCATAATGACTCGTTATAACATATCTGAACAGAATCTAGTTTGAGGCACTAAGAAGGATAAGACATGAGTTTGAAAAGTACCACTATCAGAGTAACATGAATTCTGCTAAAGTTGAAGAAAGAACAAACATCAAATTTATGGTAAAGCTTGGGTGGAAGAATGATGAAATCACTGATGCTTTACCAAAAATTTATGAGGACAATGCCCCAAAGAATTCAGCAGTTTACGAATGGATAACTCACTTTAAGAATGAGACAATGTTGAAGTCTACTGCAGCTGACTATCCACATTGATTTGTGAGGAATAAGTTAATCTTGTTCATGCACTTATTGAAGAGGACTGATGATTAAGAACAGAAACAGGCTGGGCGCGGTGGCTCACGCCTGTAATCCCAGCACTTTGGGAGGCTGAGGTGGGCAGATCACGAGGTCAGGTGATCGAGACCATCCTGGCTAACACGGTGAAAAACCCCTTCTCTACTAAAAATACAAAAAAAAAAAAAAAATTAGCCGGGCATGGTGGCAGGCGCCTGTAGTCCCAGCTCCTCGGGAGGCTGAGGCAGGAGAATGGCGTGAACCTGGGAGGCGGAGCTTGCAGTAAGCCGAGATTGAGCCACTGCACTCTAGCCTGGGCGACAGAGTGAGACTCTGTCTCAAAAAAAAAAAAAAAAAAAAAAAAAGAACAGAAACAGGCCAGGCGTGGTGGCTCACGCCTGTAATCCCAGCACTTTGGGAGGCTGAGGTGGGCAGATCACAAGGTCAGGAGTTTGAGACCAGTCTGGCCAACACAGTGGAACCCCGTCTCTACTAAAAATACCAAAAATTAGCCAAGTGTGGTGGTGTGCACCTGTAATCCCAGCTACTTGGTAGGCTGAGGCAGGAGAATCATGTGAACCCGGGAGGCAGAGGTTGTAGTGAGCCGAGATTGCACCATTGCACTCCAGCCCGGGTGACAGTGCGAGACTCTGTCTCCAAAAAGAAAAAAAAAAGAGCAGAAACAATAGCTAACAGTACAGACATCTCAACTGGTTCGGCTTACACCATTCTGACTGAAAAATTAACGTTGAGTAAATGGCACCCATTTGATGGGTGCCAAAACCATTGCACCCAGATTGACTGGCTACAAAGAAGAAAAGAGCTTTCAATGGAAATTTTAACTATGTGGGATCAAGATACTGAAGCATTTCTTGGAAGAATTATAACAGTAGATGAAACATGGCTTTACCAAAATGACCCTGAAGACAAAGCACAATCAAAACAATGGCTACTGAAAGGGGGAAGTAGTCCAGTCAAAGCAAAAGGAGACCTGTCAAGAGCAAAGGTCATGGCAATAGTTTTTTTGGGAATGCTCAATTCATTTCCCTTGTTGACTTTTTGAAGGGCCAAAGAATGATAACATCTGCTTATTATGGGGGTGTTTTGAGAAAGTTAGCCATAGCATGAGCAGACAAATGCCCAGAAAAACTTCATCAGAGTGTTTTCCACCATGACAACGCTCCTGCTCATTCCTCTCATCAAACAAGGGCAATTTTGTGCGAGTTTTTTTTTTTTTTTTTTTTTTGACAGAGTTTCACTCTTGTTGGAGCTGGAGTGCAATGACGTGATCTTGGCTCACCGCAACCTCCACCTCCTGGGTTCAAGTGATTCTCCTGCCTCAGCCTCCCGAGTAGCTGGGATTACAGGCATTCACCACCACACCCTGCTAATTTTGTATTTTTAGTAGAGATGGTGTTTCTCTATGTTGGTCAGGCTGGTCTTGAACTCCTGACCTCAGGTGATCCGCCCACCTTGGCATCCCAAAGTGCTGGGATTACAGGCGTCAGCCACCGCGCCCAGCCTTGTGTGAGTTTTGATGGGAAATCATTAGGCATCCATCTTACAGTCATGATTTGGCTGACTTTCCTTCTGACTTCTTTTTGTTTCCTAATCTTAAAAAAATCTGTAAAGGGCCACCATTTTTCTTCAGTTAATAATGTAAATAAGACTGCATTGACCCGGTTAAATCCCCAGGATAATCAGTTTCTTAGGGATGGACTAAATGACTGGTATCAACACTTACAAAAGTGTCTTAACTTGATGGAGCTTATGTTGAGAAATAAGGTTTATATTTTTAGTTATTATCTTTAAATTCCATTTTCCATGAGCTTTTTGAAGTCCCCTTATATACACATATACACACATGTTTATAATGTAATATTCAGCCACATAAAAATAAGGAAATCCTGTCATTTGTGCCAACATAGAGTGGTTGAACCTGGAGGGCATTATCCTAAGTGAAATAAGCCAGGCAGAGGAAGACAGATACTGTATGGTAACAGTTATATGTGAACTCTAAAAAATATGAGTTGAACTGATAGAAACAGAAAGCAGAGTGGTGGTTGCCAGGGTCTGGGGTGGGGGAAATAGAGCTATGTTGGCCAAAGAATTACACAATTTCAGTTATAAGATGAATAACTTCTGGGTATCTAAAGTATAGATATTAATTATATTAGTAGTTAATAGTACTGTATTGTATACTTGAAATTTTGTAAGAGAGTAGAATGTAAGCATTCTCACAAAAAAAGGCAAATATATGAGGTGATGGATATGTTTATTAACTTGATCACGGTACTCACATCAAATCATCATGTTGTATACTTTAAATGTATACAATTTTATTTGCAATTATACCTCAATAGAGTTGAAAACAAGCAAGCAAACAAAGGAAAAACCAAAAGATTTGCACCTCAGTCCCGCCACCTGCTTACCATTTGACCTTGTGCAAGTCACTTCTCCGTTCCGGACCTTGATTCTTGATCTGTAGAATAAAGATGATGGTACTTTAAAAAAGTCATTGTATAGATTAAGATTCAATGATATGGGAAAACATTCATTGTATATTAAACAAAAATCAGATTATCAGAATGTATCTACCATAGGACCCCAATTTTAGAAGGCAAAATATATGTATATATGTACATGGAGAAAAAGATTGGAAAAATCTACCTGAAAATGTCAACAGTGCTTATATTTGGGTTTTTGAATTGCAGTTACTTTTTAAAAAGCTATATAAAATAAGGACTTAGGAGATAGTTGCTGAATTCTAAAGAGGTGAAGTTGTTTCAGGAATGGACGAAAAACACCAGTATTCTATATTTGCACAACACTTTGGCTAACAGATTAAATATACAATTGGTGGGTTTGGGAGCAGCAGTCTAACTTAAGTCATCTGAGTAGAGTGATCTTTCTTCTATGCCATGCAATAGTGAAGGGTAAACGTCAAACTAGTGGGCAAAAATGACAGGTAATGTGAAAGAAATAAATGGGGTCTAAATAAAAAAATATTGTTTATATTCGTCTGTTCAAACAATATTTATACCCCCACTATGTGCCTAGTATTGTGCTGGATGCTGGAGTGGTTATGAAGGAAATAAAATACATACTTAGTAGTTTACAGTCCAAGTAAGGAAGCAAAGCATGGGCCTGTGAGTAAATTAGTCCCCTAGCTGTCTGGCTTATATCTCACAACACTCATCTATCTTATGAGGACTTATTTGATGTGTGTCTTCCCATGAAGACTGTAATTTCCCTGAGAATGGGATATATGTGTATCTCATTTTTCTTAGTGTCTTCTGAGCCTGCCTCTCTGATGTTGGCAGGCAATAAGTAGTTGAATGAACAGGCAACAATGTGAGAGTTTAGAGAGGAGAACAACGCAGGCTGAAGTGGATAGAGAAGGCCTGAAGGAGAGATGGAACTTGGACCAGGTCTGAAACATGGCTGATGTGATTAGGAAGGAGGGATTTTGAAGATTGGAATGGAAGGAATAGAAGGAAACGACTTGCTAGACTCAGATGGAAAAATGAAGAGTCCAAATGAGTGAGCTTTGAGTTCTGGGTAATGAGAAGGGAAAACATGGTTATAAAAGATTAGTCAAAGGAAAGGGAAAGCAGGATTAATAGAAAAAAGTATTAGTGTGCCTGAAGAAAATATATTATGGATTTTCTTAGAAGGGAAAAAGATGAAGAAATAGTCAACATTGTGACTGATTTCTTTAGGAAAGCTTATTGTATGAGTCATATTATTTGAAGAGTAAAATTATAAATGCATTTATAGTCAGTGTTTTTTAAAGTTCCAGAATATTTGAAGTATCAGATGTTCATTGTTTTTTTTTAGCTGTCAATAATAAAGAGTAAATCAACTGCATAATTAATAATGATGTTTTCTCATTCTCAACAAACTGTCGCAAGGACAAAAAACCAAACACCGCATGTTCTCACTCATAGGTGGGAATTGAACAATGAGAACACTTGGACACAGGAAGGGGAACATCACACACTGGGGCCTGTTGTGGGGTGGGGAGAGGGGGGAGGGATAGCATTAGGAGATATACCTAATGTTAAATGACGAGTTAATGGGTGCAGCACACCAACATGGCACATGTATACATATGTAACAAACCTGCACATTGTGCACATGTACCCTAGAACTTCAAGTATAATAAAAAATATATATATATAAAAAATTAATAATGATGTTTTCTAATGGCTAGGCATTGTTGTGAGTGATTCAATAAGTGATTTTTATCCCCTCAATAATTCTATTGTTATTCTCATTTTACATTTGAGGAAACTGAGGCACGAAAAGATTTGAATAACTTGCCTGTGGTTACACAACTGGTAAGGAGCAGACCTAGGATTTGAATTTGGCCAATGTGGCTTCAGAACCTGCAAGTCTAACCTCTGAATTAGGCCTCTATTTATATTGTGCCTAAATGATGAATGGGTAGTAGCAGAAACTGTAATCACTAATTTTAATTTAAAATATATTTAAATCATGTATGTGAATTTGAAAAGGCAAGAAGGACAGCCAGGACAGTTGAAGAGTGGATAAATATATTAAGACAGGATGGTATACAAAGTGATGGTGGAGGTTTTTATGTGAAATAACTTGTGTTCATCCTTGCATATTGCTTAGGGCAGCACTGTCTAATAGAAATATAATGCAAAGCACATATGTAATTTAAATTTTGTAGTACCCACATTAAAAAAGAAACAGGTGAAATAACTTGATAATATATCTTATTTAACCAAATGCATCGAAAATGTTTTCATTGTAACATGTAATCAATACACAAATTATTTTTTTCAAACTTTTATTAATTTATTCAAACCAGCAAACAATTAACTGTTGAATACATATTACGTGCCAGGCATGTTCTCTGCACAGTCAATAAAATAGTTAGAAAAACAGAAAAAAACTCAATGCATTCAAAAAGCTTACATGGTAAGTTTAAAAATAACCACATTTAATATGTTAAATATATTGAATGTTATTTGGTGGAGGTTGCAGAGAAAAATAAAGCATAATAGATGATAAAGATGAGGTGTCATAATTTTAGGTCGAGTGAATAAGGAGATATTTGTTGGAGAGGTAATATTTGAATAAACACTTGAAAGAAGTGAGCAAACAAGTCATAGAGATACCAGGTAGAAAAGCCTTACAGGGAGAATGAGATGAAATATGTATGTGTTCAGATGGAAGTGTGCCTGGCAATATTCAAGGAATATTAAGAAGTCCATTGTGGCTGGAAGGGGGTGAGCCTGGAAGAGATGGTGGGAGTAAACTTTTTGTAAATCATTGAATATGCAAATTATTAATGAGTTATTTTATATTCTTCATTCTAAATCTTCAAAATCTGGTGTGTATTTTATGCTTAAAGTACATCTCGATTCAGACTGGCCACACTTTATGTGCTTGATAGCCACATGTAGTTGGTCACCATAGCTAGTGGCTGTCATATTGGACAGCGTGAGCTCAGCAGACTAAATGTCATAGGAGTGACCTTATTTTTTATGTTTCCATGCATTTTTAGAGTTTCTTTGCCTTTTTTTGCATGTACATCATACACTGTCATTTAGTTTGGCTAAAAGATTTGATGGGCCTATTCCAATGCCTTATGAAGCCTGTTGTGTTAATAGCAGATTCCAGGAATTCTGGGCTTCCTGCTGGTTTTGAAATTGTATAAATTTTGATTTTTCTATACAGTGAATCTGATCTTTTTTTTTTTTTTTTTTTTTTTTTTTTTTTTTTTTTTTTTTTTTTTAAATGGATCACTCTTTTAGAGTGTAGGCAGATGAATTGCTGAGTACTCTATTTTGTTTCAGAGCCTCTGCTTTCTTTCTTGCAAAAGGAGCCCATTTGGGCTAATGAGCTGAATTCACTAGTTGCTTTCTTTTCTTCTACAAAACACCTTAAAATCGAATTCTACTCTCAGAAGAATTTCAGCAATATCCACTTCTCTCTTGATAGGGTCTCTATATAATTAACCTTTTTTCACTAAGCCTGAAGGATTCTTATTTGTGGAGCAATTATTTTCTCCAAAGCTGTTACACTTCTGTGGTGTCTATTTGCCAGAAGTTAGACTGAAGTGCACTTAGTGACTTAAAACTGAAATGAGAGCAATGGCATGCAGTAGTGATAGAAATGGATTATTGAAATAAAGTGGAAATCCATGAACATTGTATTTATGTCCTATAATTCTATTAGCCACTAACTCAACATGAAATGCAGATTTATTGTAAATACATTTTAAATATATATTAGATATTATATACATATATTTATATTCATGAAGATAGACATAAAGAAGTATACATAAAGATAACCTAAGAATTATATTTCTTCATTTGAACTTTAGAAAGTTTTTGGTAATTGGAAGCATTTGAGGTGGTCAACCGGGTTAAATTAAACAACTTAATGAGAAGCTAAGCAAATGTTGAAAGAATGTTATTTGTAAAATTAATAAGACTTTTCTTTTCTTTTTTTTGAGACGGAGTCTCGCTCTGTCACCCAGGCTGGAGTGCAGTGGCACGATCTCGGCTCACTGCAAGCTCCGCCTCCAGGGTTCACGCTATTCTCCTGCCTTAGCCTCCTGAGCAGCGGGGACTACAGGTGCCTGCCACCACGCCCGGCTAATTTTTTGTATTTTTAGGGGAGATGGGCTTTCACCATGTTAGCCAGGATGGTCTTGATCTCCTGACCTCGTGATCCGCCCGCCTCGGCCTCCCAAAGTGCTGGGATTACAGGCGTGAGCCACCGCGCCCGGCCCAAGACTTTTCTTACTAATAGTTTATTTTGTTGCAATGAGTGGTATTGACGTGAGAAGAAATAGTAGCAATGTCTTGGTGAGACAAGATGCAGGTTTTGCTTTGTCTATTAGCTACTATAATAACTAGATTGTTATCCCAAGGGAGTTAAAAATGAGTGGTTCTCATAGGAAGTGACCATGGGTAGCCAAAAACAGTTTTTGGGATATCCTAACCCTCCCTCGCTGAATTTACACAGAGTTTTGGGGTTAATCTTGCTACCCACTGGATGTCACTGTTGCTGCACCAAAAGTGTCAAGTATTTGAGCATTTTTTCAGTCCCCCAAAAGGCACACAAGGAAGCTTCAGTTAGGAATATCAGTGACAATGCTGTGAGATGGAATAGAGAAGACCAATAGCTAGGTTTCTGGGTTGATAATTAAAATGTTGGTCTGTATCATTCTTGATTTTCACAATGACAGTCAATGAAATACTTTCATGTTGAGACTAGAGACTTGTGGAGTGACCCAGAGCTGTCTTTGATATCACGTTGGTGTTTTCATCATTTTGAAGTGGGACAGATGTTTTTACGTCTGTTCCTTCTTGTCCCAATGAGGGTTGAAAGGAGTCTTGCTTGACTGAGTCCCCTTAGATAAGGAATATGGAAATTGTATTTTTTAACCTTGGTGTGACTTGACTGCTAAGTAACAAGTAGAATAAAATATCTTTCTTTTGATGGTTTGTGAAAGTTTTCTGCTTCAGTGGTATGGAATTCATCTATATTAGAGCTGTCAAATCTTCTCAAGAGAAAATGTGGCACATATACACCATGGAATACTATGCAGCCATAAAAAATGATGAGTTCACGTCCTTTGTAGGGACATGGATGAAATTGGAAATCATCATTCTCAGTAAACTATCACAAGAACAAAAAACCAAACACCGCATATTCTCACTCATAGGTGGGAATTGAACAATGAGAACACATGGACACAGGAAGGGGAACATCACACTCTGGGGACTGTTGTGGGGTGGGGGGAGGGGGGAGGGATAGCATTGGGAGATATACCTAATGCTAGATGACAGGTTGGTGGGTGCAGCGCACCAGCATGGCACATGTATACATATGTAACTTACCTGCACATTGCGCACATGTACCATAAAACCTAAAGTATAATAATAATAATAATAATAATAATAATAATAAAAGAAAAAAAAAGAAAAAAAAAAGAATTAAGAATACAATTTTTGTTATTCCTCATTTGTTTACCTCTGGTCAGTTGAAATGCTATTACTTATTGGTATATAATAGACATGCGAAAGCATTGGATTCACAAAAGAGTTATGATCCTTGAAGTTTATTTATAGTTTTGAAATAGTTCAAAACATAGGAGAAGATTTGGACTTAAAATATTAGAACTGGAAATTAATATACTTACCTTTATGTCATAAGATGATCTTGCCTGTCTCGTGTTGGCATTATTTAGCTTTCTAACATGTGCCATATTTAAATGATTTAGGGAGAACATACTGTATTTTCTGCTAAGCTCTGTGAGAACAAGTTCATTTTTTCTTATACTTTCCAACATCTCCAATGCTCAGCATGATGTTGATGGTACAGTAGGTGTTCAGTAATGTTGGTTGGACTGAATTTGACAGTATCCTAAGTGAGGGGCTGTTAAGATGAACTAGTAAGATGTCTCTTGTAGCTTTAGGGAGTTTATGATCTAGATGAGGAGAAGGCATACTGACAACAAACAGTAGAAAAACTCTTTAATGACAATACCAGTCATAAGATCACTTTGATGTCTACTTCATTATAGAACTTACCTGTATGTGGGGGGGGGGGGTCACATGATGTTATAATTTAAAGAGAAACAATATTTTGAGAGGCAACCCTGGATAAAAGTATCATATTCATCTGTTTTAAAATACGTAAAATATTTTAAAATATTTTCTTTATGTAGGATTTAAAGTTTTAGAACTTGTTTTTCTCTCCTCTTTTGAAACATGTAGGCTTTTAAATTTATTATCTTTGCATGACTATTTGAAATTCCAAGTGGAGAGATGACTCACTTAAGATCTCGCTACTCAGAGGAAAGTCTGCAGACAGCAGCATGGGCATTACTTGAGGCTTGCTAGAAATGCAGAATTTCAGTCCCCATCTCAGACCTACTGAATCAGAATCTGCATTGTAACAACATCTCTAGGTGGTTCAAATGTTTATTAATATTTGAGAGGCACTGATTTAGGGTATCTGTTATGTTAGCAATAGGTTAAGGAAATGTGGAGGCCTTTGTCTAGAAGGAAACAGAGGTTTATTGTCAGAATAGTAAATCCTTACTATGCTGTTTACTAGAGAATGATTAATGAAGGGAAATAGTAGAAATATTGTGAGTGAAATTCTTATGAAGCAGTTTGGAAAAGGCTCACGGGCACATTGAAGGAACCATTCTGAATTGGCCAATAAATAAAAAAAGTGAACAAGTCCAGACTGAGGCTTGCCCCTCTCCAGCTACTTAATTTCCATAGGGACGCTGCTCCATTGATTCTCTAAGATCAAATGAGCCTTGGTGATTTTTCCTTTTCTCTCCCCACTCCCAACCCTTGGGGCAAGAATAGCTAGAGTTTTGCTTCATTGCCAGAAACTTCTCTGGGAAAAGAGATTGCTTACTTTGTATAATAATACTTTACAACTTAACCCACCTCCTCCCACAGATTACTTCCATAATGAGAAGAAGACCAAGGACGTGTGGATTCTGCAGAACCTTTGCTTGACAAGATGCCTGTGGATGGTGATGCACAGATGGGCTGGGATGAGCTTAATTCATTATTGCATACACACTACAGCTTTGTTTATTATTAATGACACGGCAGACATTTTCCTTAGCTCTGGAACTGAATAAAGCAATAACCCCACCATAAGGGAGACAGGAATTGGAAGATAATAAATATTTATCACCAAATCTCTCACTTTCCTAGCAACCACAAATGGAGGAGGAAATGAGCTCCTAATTTTTTTGAGAGCCAGTGCCAGGAAAAAAAAAGCTTAAAAAAATTTCATTAATCAAGCAGATTGATTGCTGTGGTTCTAGAAATCTCAATACAGTTTTTTAATAGAAGGAGATGCAATGATTGAGCACAGTTGAGACATTCTTTGAGATCTGCATTATTGGAGAGATGCCACTTGCAAAAATGAGTATCATCTGTCAGGAGTATTAAATAATACAGTCTGGTGGGTCTTTTCACAGGGCAGTATTATTTTGCTTGTTTTCCTGGACTAAATACACAGTACAGCAACAAAGCCATAAAACTACATTGTCTCACACAGGAAGTTGAGTTCATTTCAGGGAATTTACTAACGTACTAGACTTGTGTTTTAAAGATTATATGTAAATAGAGATGTGTTTTGTACATAATATATGACTTTTTCTGGTATAGGACAGTGATGTTGAAGGAGTCCAAGGTCTTCAAACTCTGTCAGAAGAAAGACTCAGCTTCTCCAGGGCCAGGAGCGAATTTCCTCAATTTGTGCATTTCATTGCCATCATATAATGCTAAAGAGGAAAAGACACAACTAATATGGGTTTCTAGTCCTATCACTGTAACTGATAATCAGTGTGACTTTGAGCAAGTTGTTTTGCTCCTCTGAGCCTCAGTTTCCTCATTTGATAAATGATGGGATTGAAAATGGGAATCCCATCTTATATAAGAAGTGTGACTTTACAACTCTATTGCTAGCATTGATTTTCTTATCTGAACCCTTATCTTTGGACATCCATATAACTCTGGCATCAAAACTGTCACAAATTTATTTGTAATTTTACTCCTTTCTATCACCTTCTTTATTTAGCTGAGCTGTATTTTATCTTTATGTTATTTGACATTCATGGTAAACCATGAAATAACCATGATTTGACATCTGTCTCAATGGATACATAATAGCTTTAATGAGAGCAAGCAGCATGACTGCTCTTGGCATCCCACTGAGTTTCTGTGTCCATATTTGTTCAGTGGTGTTTGTACATGGTTCTTCCTTTGGGGCTAGGTCCTCAATGAGGAAATCCAGAGGAAAGAGTTCTATAGCTTCCTCCACAAAGGGAGGAAGACAAAAGACAACAGGGATAGAGATGAGACAGAGACAGAATCCATCAGTTTTAACTATCTTTTATTCAGCATTTGTGGTCTAATGTCTTTCTTAGGTATTATGTGGGAGTGTCTATTAAAGGAAATGTTTGTTCCACTGCAGTAAAGACAGAGGTATGTTGCACACATTTTATGTATCAGATTAGTAATTCTCAGTACACTGGATTAAATAATCATTGGGCCAGATTTCATGGGGTGATTGAACTACTCTCAGCACAGTATATAAGGTATTTCCCATTTTCTTAACTTTGTTCCTGACCGTTATGATGCTATTTAATGCCTTGGAGATGAAATTTACTAAATGGTACACTAGTAGACTGAACAAGTCAATACACCTCTCAAAATGTCTACCTTATACCCAGGGAGCAACTAATTCCCCATATTATCACATCCAATATATTACAGAAATGTCAGTATGGCCATCACTGTTAACATTTCACTCTTCCAGATTCTCTTCAACTTTGTTATACTATTAAGATATGACTTCCTCAACCAAAAAAGGAGCTTGTCTTTAGAAATAAGGTGTATCTTTCCCTATGGATTGATGTGAATGGAGCTAGATTCCTAATTTTTTAAAATGTGCATATTTAAATACCTAAACAATTCTTGAATTTAGCACCATGAAAGAATACTAATCTTATCAGTGATGATCATTGGATCAAAATACATATCATTAATAGTACATTTTCACTGGTGGTAATTTTAAATGAATTTATTTTTCAGCATCAATTCAAATACCTGTGCAATTCTGGGCCAGTATTCTGTGCAGGTCTTGCATTTTCAAGATTCATTTTCTAATCAGTGAAATCATTTACCTCTCTTAGATGCTAGGCCAGGAGTAATGGAGCTGAGAGAGTCGTTAGCTATGACAAGGCTTCCTTTTCTCTCATCTTTCTGGGAAAGTCAGGAAAAAGAACACCTTAGCATCATCTTTCTTCTCCCAAAGAGGAAACAGACACTAATCAACATTCAATTCCACCTCCAAATTCAACAATTCAGTTATCCACAGTGTCATAGTGCTGTCTGTCACATGGGCTCCTAATCATGAAATCTTAAAAGAATGGCAAGTACCTTTGGTGTTTTCCAGGTGTGATCTGATGCACTGGCCAGGACCATCAGAAAGGAGAAATGATAATGATGGGCAAAGTGGTGGCATCTCTCTTTAAAATTCCCATCACACAGTGTGACTTAGAGCCGTACAGAATGCCAGGCAGTATGCTCTGCTTTTACAATGATAAAATCCATATGTTGGGAAAAATTTACATTTTCATCAAGGAAAGGAACATGGCAGATTTAAGCTTCTAGCAAGTTGTCTTAAACAATAGTGCTAGTAGAAATGATTTAAGGAATTGAAAAATCATTGATCCTCTAAAGTGCCTTGGGAGGCAAATATTAGGAAATCAGATGAGATGATAATCTGTATTAATTTATAGCTATCTAGTATTTTTGGTGGTGCAATATGGAAGCCAATTTTTATGCACCTTTCTTTTAAGTCATTTGTGCATTGGTGAAATATATAGATTGGGAAGGGCAGGACCATGAAATTGACAGTGTCTGCATAACTGTATCTGAGGTAAATTCAATCTTGTCTTGTCACGTCTTTCCTATTCCAAATGTCTTTCACCAATCTTTAGTGGTAACCAAGGAAACAGTAAATGGGACCTATATCTCTAGAGATTTGCTCATTAAAATTTGTACTTCTGTTAGGATTTCTCTCTTCATAACTTCTTCTTCTTCTTTTTTTTTTTTTTTTTTTTTTTTTTTTGAGACGGAGTCTCGCTTTGTTGCCCAGGCTGGAGTGCAATGGTGTGATCTCGGCTCCCTGCAACCTCCATCTCCTGAGTTCAAGCGATTCTCCTGCCTCAGCCTCCCGAGTAGCTGGGATTACAGGCACCCACCATCATACCTGACTAATTTTTGTATTTTTGTAGAGATGGGGTTTCACCATGTTGGTCACGCTGGTCTTGAACTCCTGACCTTAGGTGATCCACCTGCCTTGGCTTCCCAAAGTGCTGGGATGATAGGCGTGAGCCACCATGCCTGGCCTCTCTCTTCATCACTTCTTATGGTTAGATTAAAAGTCTACTTTTCATTTTCAGCTTTTGGAAAGACCTTGAGAGGATTTAAACATTGTCTTATAATTGTTTTGATCTCACCAAAGTACTCTTTCCATAGGTTGATCCCTATCTGATACTTTGGAAAGTTTAAGCAAAAGCTTATTATTGATCCTAAACATTCTTTGTAACTTCTCTTCTAAATTTTCCTACTCTCATTTACTTTGCAGGGTCTTTAGGCAGTTGCCTTTTATACCTAGAATATTTTGTTGTAATCACTGGGAGGGAGACACTGTAGAAGGCTTGTTCTATCTTGGTCAGCACTGGAAGTCCTGATTTGTGTTTTGAAAACTCAAATCTATTGAGCAAGGTAAGAAGGGATGCAGAGAGGTTTATGTGTAGATCATTGTAGTAGTCTAGTTAACAGGTGGATAACTTGGATTAAGAACGTGGCGTGGAAATGAAAAGTATGGGTTCAAGAGACATGGAGGCAAAATTAACTGGACTCAGTGATAAACTGGAAGCAGGGAATGAAGGAGAAATATAAAAGATGATTTGTAATCATTCTCAGTAAACTATTGCAAGAACAAAAAACCAAACACCACATATTCTCACTCATAGGTGGGAATTGAACAATGAGAACACATGGACACAGAAAGGGGAACATCACACTTCGGGGACTGTTGTGGGTTGGGGGGAGGGGGGAGGGATAGCATTGGGAGATATACCTAATGCTAGATGACGAGTTGGTGGGTGCAGCGCACCAGCATGGCACATGTATACATATGTAACTTACCTGCACATTGGGCACATGTACCATAAAACCTAAAGTATAATAATAATAATAATAATAATAATAATAATAATAATAATCAAAGAAAAAAAAAGAAAAAAAATAAAAGATGATTTGTATAATTCTGATTTGAGAAAATGGATGGACGGTGGTATCATTTGTTGAGATAGGAAGTGCTTGAAAAGGACTATTTTTAAATGTGTGTTTGCGTGTGGAAGGAAGGGCATGGAAGGTTATGAGTTCAGTGTTGGACATGCAGAGTTTGAAGTACATTTGCGACACCTAAGTAGGCAGATGGATGTATAAAAAGCCTTGGAACCTGCATGAGAGCTTTTGGCTGGATATATAAATTTATGAATTATATACATAAAGGTAGCAAAGTCATGGTTGTGATTTTACATAGGGTGTAATGATTTTATGTTGGGAAGAGAAGGGGGCCCAAAACCAAGTCTTGAAGAACTCAGGCATTTAATGGCTTCGTGAAGGATACACTATGAAAAGGATACTTAGAAGGACTGAACAGAAGTGTAGGAGGAAAACTAGGAAAAGGGAATATGTCATGGAAGTCAAGGAAAAAGATTGTTAAAAAATTTGATTGGATCACAGTGTCAGATGTCCCTGAGACAACAAAGAAGATGAAGACTAAAAAATGTCCTCTTTGTGTTTGGGTTTAGTAACAAGGATGTCATTGGTGACTTTAGTGTGAAGCACACAGTGGAGTGCAGATGTGGTAACTAGATTAGAATGAACGGGAGAATTACTAGGAGGTGGGCAAATGGAGGTCACAAATATAGATAACTCTTGGGAGAAGTTTTTCTATGAAGCAGATGATGGAGATAGGCCACTATTTACTTGGAGGATATGGGATAGAAGGAGGGTTTTATTAAATGGGAATGTTTAAAACTCATGAGAATGGTCTATGGGGGGTGTGGATATATAAGGAATAATGAAAAAGTAAGATTCCAGGGAGGCCTAGGGGAAAATAAGATCCAAAGCATCAAGGAATTAGCTTTACATGGGAGGCACACCTCAACCCTCATGTAAAAGATTGGGCTGGGGAAAGCACTTGGGATGGACACAGATATACATAGGTTTCTATGCATGGTAGCAGAAAGTTGAGGGCACTCTTGTCTGGTGATTTCTATTTTGTCTGTAAGATATTGGGTGTGGTCACATTCTCAGAGTTAGATGGGGTGGGTAATGGGTGTTGGATTAGAAGACCCTCTGAAGTTTGAGGAAATAACTTGCTATAGAGAGTGGGAGAATGAGCTATTAAAAGAAGTATATTAACCCATGGCACATTTCAACTTCATGCTTCAGCTATGTTGAACTTCTTTTAATTACTGCAACCTACCATGTGCTCCTTCGCTGAACTTTTGCCTGTGTCATTACCTCTGCCTGGACCATTCTTCTTGCCCCATTCATCTTATGATTCCCACTCATTTTTCAGGTCTCAATTTAGATGCCACATCCTTTAAAAAGCCTGACTTCTATAGTGAACTAGAAGAGGTTAAGTGCCCCAGGTATGTGCTTCCGTGGCCACTGTTACCTTCTTTACCATATCCATGTTGTTGTGGTTACTTGTCTCGCTGACCGTCTCCCAATTAAAAGGTACGCTCTGTGAGGTCAGGGACTGCTTGGTTAGAATGATGATAACATGGTTAGCCCTAACCTATAGCACAGGGCCTGCCACATAATAGGTGCTTAAGATATACAGTTGCTGAATGGATGCAGTGAACTCACTGTGACAAGGGAACTGGTCACATGGCTAGAAGGAGGGCGGGACTCTTAATAGTGGTATGTCTGGATGAAAGGTATAATCTTTAAGAGGTGCTATTCTATTAACTCAGACGCTGGCCACTTTGCAGCTGAGGCATGAAGGAAAACATGAGAGAGGTTTAAGACTGTGATTTTTCTCTCCTGGTGGTTAGTGCTGGAGGGAGTGCTGACCCATGCATTCCCCAGCTGTTCTAATAACCTGATAGAGCTGAAAGGGGAACACTGGTGGAAAAGCAAACCACCCTTCTGAATGAGGCTCTAATTTGCATAGGACCAAATGTGGTCATGAGTCTTGGTGGCTGATTTCAACTCTGTTATTTAATATTGCTCATTATTTCAGCAACCTGAGAATAACAGCTGGACTGTGTGGGATGAAAGCAACTTTTCAATGCAGGCAAACAGATCACGGCAGTTCTCTTGGAGAAATATTGCTGGTTAATTTGCAAAAATAAATCCCCTTTTTTGTCCTCTTTCTTAAAAAATGCCAAGTTGCAAGATGTGCACATGCATGTGTGCATAAGATGAGGCAAGGACGAATTTAAACTAGAGGAAATGCTTTACAGCTAGGCTGCCTCCTTCTCCCTCAAAGGCTGATAAACTACAAATGCCATTTAGGCACTGGATTTATGGTTACTTTTCGTGTATGCCCTGAAAATTCACTTACCTTCAGGGGATACTAGTTCATGGAGAAAACAAGTTAGTACTGAGAAGTTCAATTACTCTCCTAAAATATCAATAGCTTAGCAGTAAGAAGGCAAAACAACAGGTGCCTTTTTATATTAGATATGTTCTCAAGACATCTGTAAAGGCTTGCTACAAACAGCAAGAAAGTAATAGCTATAAATGTTACTCAGTGGGAAGGTTTGGGATGGAGGTCCTTCTTCCCAGTCTCCAGTTTGAATCTGTGACTAGTGTTCCATCACTTTGCAGCATGGGTTTCTCTGCCAATGTACTCCTTTCCTTTTGTTTAATTATGACTATTATCTTTCACAATGGTTGGGCCATTTTCAAGGTCTTTGATATAGGACTTCTGTTTTCTCTTGTTTCTGGAGTAACTTGTCTTCCTTTGGAAGACCCAGCTTTGTGCTTCCCGAAGAGCACCTTCTAAGCTGGGGATTTTAGTGTTTCCTGATCTGCTTTAGCCCTCCTCAGCAGCACAGTAATGTAATCAGCTGAAGAATCTCCCAGGAGGGCTGCATTATTAGGGTTTCTCTTTCAGTGTAAGCTATTTAATAAATGTACTTTAGGAGTATGGAGTTGATTATTGAAATACTTTCTTTGAAGGTATCTGTCTTCTCCATGTGATAGCTCCTAAGAGAGTTTAGACTATGGTGAGAACTTATGTCTTGTGGTCACTTGCTTCATGGGAGGGCAAAGTCTCTGAAAAAGAGCTTGGCTTTGGAGAAGCCCTGACTTTGACTTTGAGAATACATGGGTAATTGGGTCATTATCCAAGGCTAAAAGAAATAGATTCATAAGAAAGGACGCTAAGTGTTTTCATTAATTCATTTTATATTTGAAAATAGAAAGCAAGGAAAGCTGTGGCAAGTCATCCATGTATCTGATATGCAGTGACACAAAACTCTTATCTTTGAAAGAAATTCTTGACTCCAAAGGGCAGTTGTACATAACATGTCCTGATTTATAACCTGTACATAAAGAAAAGGTGGTATGTCATAGTGGTTGAGAAGGGGATTTTGGAGTTAGAGGGTCTCGGGTCTAGCTATTTGGCCTTGGGTTAACCATTTGGTTCTCTTAAACCTGTGTTTTCTCATCTTTAAAATAGAGAAAATAGTAGTATGCAACTCATAAGGTTGTTTTAAGTATCAAATGAGATCAGGGAATTAAAGATCATACATACTGCCTGACAATAAGCGCTCAATAATTGTTCATATAATTTAACAGAACATTTTTTTCAGGTTCATAGTCACTTTATTTCATAACTCAGGGAGCTACCTGGCACGTGCATGTGCTACATTTTATGTAGAGCAGAGCTTGATTCTCTTTTTCATTTCTTTGCATCTAGTGACATTACTGCATAAGCTTCTTACGACTATTGTGAATCTTCATGAGGTTATCTGATCTTTCTTTTTTACACTAAATGTGTGGATTTATCTTTCAGATTTTCATGGAGAAGAGTCACTGGATTGGCCTGGAGTACACTGGTTACCAGGCCAGGTTTCTAGGGGGTGGCTCTGGACCCTAAGAATAAACTGCTTCTTTTCCACAGAAGTGACCATGTCTGGGATGGAAAGTAAGTATATTTTTCTTCAATAGGTCAATGAAAATAAAGATAGGGTACATCATTTTTTCATTAAATTAAGAATAATGATGAGAGAACTATAAAGATTTTTAAGAACTTGCTTTTTATGAAAAAAAAATTTGTTCTTTTTTTTCTTTCCAGCTTGTATTTTAGGTTCAAGGGGTATATGTACAGGTATGTTCCATGGGGAAATGGTGTGTTGCGGGGTTTGGTGTACAGATAATTGTCACCCAGGTAATCAGCATAATACCCGATAGGTTGTTCTTCAATCCTCACCCTCCTCCAACTCTCCACCCTCATGTAGGCCCCGGTGTCTGTTGTTCCCTTCTTGTGTTCATATGTACTCAATGTTTAGCTCCCACTTATGAATGAGAACATGTGGTATTTGGTTTTCTGTTCCTGTGTTAATTCACTTATGATAATGGCCTTCAGTTCCATCCACGTTGCTGCAAAAGACATGATCTCATTCTTTTTTATGGCTGCATAGTATTTAATGATGTATATGTACCACATTTGCTTTATCCATTCAGTCCACCATTGATGGGTATGTAGGTTGATTCCATGTCTTTGCTATTGTGAATAGTGCTTCAGTGAACATACACGTGCATGTGTCTTTATGGTAGAACAATTTATATTCCTTCAGGTATATACACAGTAATGGGATTGCTGGGTCGAATGGTAGTTCTAAGTTCTTTGAGAAATCCCCAGACTGCTTTCCACAGTGGCTGAACTAATTTACACTCCCACCAGCAGTGTATGAGCCTTCCCTTTTCTCTACAATCTTGCCAGCATCTGTTATTTTTTGACTTTTTAATAATAGCCATTTTTACTGGAGTGAGATGGTATCTCATTGTGGTTTTGATTTGCATTTCTCTAATGATTAGTGATGTTAAGCATTTTTCATTGCTTATGGGCCACATGTATGTCTTCTTTTGAGAAGTGTCTGTTTATGTCCTTTGCCAATTTTTTTTTTCTGTTTGATATGGTTCGGCTCTGTGTCCCCACCCAAATCTCATATTGTAGCTCCCATAATTCCCATGCATTGTGGGAGGGACCTGGTGGGAGATGACTGAATCCTGGGGGTGGGTCTTTCCTGTGCTGTTCTCTTGATAGTGAATGGGTCTCATGAGATCTGGTGGTTTTAAAAATGGGAGTTTCCCTGCACAAGCTCTCTCTTTGCCTGTTGCCATTCACGTAAGATGTGACTTGCTCCTCCTTGCCTTCTGTCATGATTGTGAGGCCTCCCCAACCATGTGGAACTAAGTCCAATAAATCTCTTTCTTTTGTAAATTGCCCAGTGTTGGCTATATCTTTATCGGCAGCATGAAAACGGGCAAATACACTGTTTTTTCAACTTTTATTTTAGATTCAGGAATATATGTGCAGGTTTGTCACTTGGCTACATTGCATGATGTTCAGGTTTGGGGTATGGATCCCATCACCAAAGTAATGAGCATAGACCCCAGTAGGTAGGTTTTTTAACCCTGGCCCCACTTTCTCCCTTCCCAGTGTCTATTGTTGCCATCTTTATGTCCATGAGTACCCAACGATTAGCTCCCACTTATAAGTGAAAAAATGTGGTATTTGGTTTTCTGTTCCTGCATTAATTCACTTAGGATACTGGCCTCCAGGCACATCCATGTGGCTGCAAATGACATTCATTTTCATGGCTGCATCATTTGCCTATTTTTAAATGAGGTTTTTTTTTCTTATAAATTTATTTAAGTTCCTTATAGGTGCTGAATATTAGACCTTTGTTGGATGCATAGTTTAAAAATGTTTTCTCTCATTCTGTAAGTTGTTTACTGTTTTCCTCCCATTCTGTATGTTGTTTACTCTGTTGATAGTTTCTTTTGTTGTGAAGAAGCTCTTTAGTCTAATTAGGTCCCACTTGTTAATTTTTCTTTTTGTTGCAATTGCTTTTGGACTATTCATCATTAAGTCTTTGCCAGAGCCTATGGCCAGAATGGTATTTCCTAGGTTTTCTTCTGGGGTTTTTATGGTTTTAGTTTATACAGTTAAGTCTTTAATCCATCTTTAGTTGATTTTTGTATATGGCGAAAGGTAGGGACCCAGTTTCAGTCTTCTGTATATGGCTAGCCAGTTATCCCAGCACCATTTATTAAATAGGGAGTCCTCTCCCCATTGCTTGTTATCGTTGGCTTTGTTGAAGATCAGATGGTTGTAGGTGTGTGGCTTTATTTCTAGGTCCTCTGACTTGCTCCATTGGTGTATGTATATGTTTTTGTACCAGTACCATGCTATTTTAGTTGCTGTAGTAGCCTTGTATTATAGTTTGAAGTTGAGTAGTGTGATGCCTCCAGCTTTGTTCTTTTTGCTTGGGATTGCTTTGGCTAGTTGGGGTCTTTTTTGGTTCCAAATGATTTTAGAATAGTTTTTTTTCTAATTCTGTGAAAAATGTAATTGGTAGTTTGATAGGAATAGCACTGAATCTGCAAGTTGCTTTGGGCAGTATGGCCATTTTAAGAATATTGACTCTTTGTATCCATGAACATGGAATGGTTTTCCATTTGTTTCTCATCTTTGATTTCTTTCAGCAGTGCTTTTTAATTCTCATTGCAGAGATCTTTCACCTCATGGTTGGCTGTATTCCTAGGTATTCTATTCTTTTTGTGCCTATTGTGAATAAGATTGTGTTCTTGATTTGTTTGGCTCTTGGTTTGGATGTTATTGGTGTATAGAAATGCTAGCGATTTTTATGCATTGATTTTGTATCCTGAAACTTTGCTGAAGTTGTTTATCAGATCTTGGACTTTGTACAGAGGCTATGGGATTTTCTAAGTTTAGAATCATATTGTCAGTGAAGAGAGATAGTTTGACTTTGTCTCTTCCTATTTGGATGACTTTTATTTCTTTCTCTTGCCTGACTGCTCTGGCTAGGACTTCCAGTACTGTGTTGAATAGGAGTGGTGAGAGTGGGCATCCTTGTCTTGTGCCAGTTCTCAAGGGAAATGCTTCCATCTTCTGCCCATTCAGTACGATGTTGGCTGTGGGTTTGTCAAAGATGGCTCTTAGCACTTTGAGGTATGTTCCTTTGATGTTTGGTTTGTTGATGGTTTTTAATATGGAGGGATAGTGAATTTTATTAAAAGCTTTTTCTGCATCTATTGAGATGATCATGTGGTCTTTATTTTAAATTCTGTTTATGTAATGAATCACATTTATTGACTTACATATGTTGAACCAATCTTGTATACAGGAACAAAGCCTATTGATCATAGTAGATTAGCTTTTTGATGTGCTGCTGGATTCAGTTTGCTGGCATGTTGTTGAGAATTTTTGCATCTATGTTCATGAGGGATATTGGCCTGATGTTTTCTTTTTTTGTGTGTGTCTCTGCCAGGTTTTGGTATCAGAATGATGCTGGCCTCATAGAATGAGATAGTGAGGAGTTCCTCCCCCTCAATTTTTTGAAATATTTACAGTAGGATTAGTACCAGCTCTTCTTTGTATGTCTGGTAGAATTTGTCTGTGAGTCCGCTCAGCCCAGGGTTTTTTCTTGTTGGTGTTTTTATTTTATTTTATTACTGATTCAATTTTGGAACTTATTTTTTAGTCTCTTCAGAGTTTCAATTTCTTCCTAGTTCAATCTTGGGAGATTTTATATCTCTAGGAATTTATTCATTCCTTCCAGGTTTTCTAGTTTGTGTGTATAGAGGTGTTCATAATAGTCTTGGAGGGTTTTTTTTTCCTTGTATTTCTATGGTGTCAGTCGTAATGTCCCCTTTGTCATTTCTGATTGTGTTTATTTGGATCTTCTCTCTTTTTTTTCTTTATTGGTCTAGCTAGCAGCCTATCAATCTTATTTATTCTTTCATAAAATGAACTTTTGGTTTTGTTGATCTTTTGTATGGTTTCTCTCATCTCCATTTCGTTTAGTTCTGCTCTGATTTTGGTTATTTCTTTACTTTTGCTAGCTTTGGGGTTGCTTTGCTCTTGTTTTTCTAGTTCCCGTAGGTGCGATGTTAGGTTAAATTTAACAGAAGTTTTTTGCTATTTTTCGAACCATCTTCCATGGAAAGTACATGCAGTTATATAAAAAGCTCTTTGTTCTGCTGCACGCTTTGCTAGTTTAGGTAAGCAAGGCTGGGATTAGAGATGGGGAGAAATGAATTCCTCTGCCCACCCTTTCTCTCTTACTATCTTCCTACTTTGTTTTATTGATTTTCATAGCACTTCTCACTGCCTATCGAGGGTTGAATGGTGCCTTCTCCAAAAGGTATGTTGAAATATGTGTCAGTTTGCTCAGGTTGCCATAACAAGTATCACAGACTGGGCAGCTTAAACAACAGAAATTATTTTTTTCATAGTTCTGGAGACTAGGAAGGCCAAAATCAAGGTGTTGGCAGGGTTGGTTGCTTCTGAACTTTTCTCCATGGCTTGTAGATGGCCATCTTCTCCCTGTGTCTATCTGTGCCCTAATCTCCTCTTCATATAATGACATCAGTCATATTTCATTAGGGCCCACCCCAATGGCCTCTTTTAACCTTAATTACCTCCTTAAAGACCTTCTTCAAATATAGTGATATTCTGAGGTACTGAAGGTCAGAATTTCAACATATGAATTTGCCCCATAATAAAGTCCTAACCTCTGGTACCTGTGAATGTGATCTTACTTGAAAATAGGGTGTTTGCAGATGTCGTCAAATTAAGATGAGGTCATACTGGGTTAGGGTGGGCCCTAAATCCAATGACTGGTGTCCTTAAAAGGAGAGAGTGGTGCAGAGGAGACATACAGGGAAGAAGGCCATGTGAAGATAAAGGCAGAGATTGTAGTTATGCTGCAATAAGCCAAAGAATGCCAAGAAAATTGTAGGACACCACCAGATGGTAGAAGAAGCAAGGAAGAATTCTTCCTTAGAGCCTTCAGAGGGAACACGGCCCTGCTGACATCTTGATTTTGGACTTTCAGCTTGTGCAAGAAAAAATTTCTGTTGTTTTAAGCCACATAGTTTGTGGTAATTTGTTACAGCAGCCCTGGGTAACTAATAAACTACTTGACATTATATATTTGATAATTATTTTCTGTGTCCTCCACTAGAATGTAAACTACATGAGGGCAGGCATTTGCCTATGTTGGTCACTCTTGTATTGCCAGCATAGTGGATATTTACTGAATGATTGAACAAATGAATGAGGGCAATCTTGAAGGGAGTGGGGAGGAGCAGAGGTGGCAGAAGAAAAAGGGGGAGTAGATGACCATGAGTATAAAATATACTAATCTACTGAGTGAACTTCTGGCAGGAGGAGGTGAAGGGGTTGAGTCCCCTGTCCCTGTCCAGTTTGATGTGGCAAGAAATAGAGACAAAATATGGAAATTAGGGCTAGAGGAACCCTGGAAACATAAACCCCTAGTAAGCAGAAATCGAGTGGATTGCATTGGACTTTCACGGCTGATGGAAGTAGCAGAGTCTAAGCAGCCAGTTATACCCCAATCCCTAAGGAGCAATAGGCCCAGCTGACATTTGGTTTACATTTAAGGTATTTAATCTCCTAGATTTATCCTGCATGTCTCCTACATTTTTCCATGATATTTATCTCTTTATACATTTCCTATGAGTGTGGGGAAATTTTCTCAAACTCCTAATTCTCTAGTGTAGTTTTCTGCAGTAGCACACCTGGCTCCAGTATATTTTTTCATCTGAAAGCAATCATTCCTGACCTCAGGTGTTTCTGTTTTTGCAGATGAAATGTCATTTCACATTTTATTATAAATCAAAATGATGGATTTTTATATTGTTCTTTTTTTTTTTTTTTTTTTTTTTGACGGAGTCTTGCTCTGTTCCCCAGGCTGGAGTGCAGTGGTGCAATCTCAGCTCACTGCAAGCTCCGCCTCCCGGATTCACGCCATTCTTCTGCCTCAGCCTCCTGAGTAGCTGGGACTACAGGTGCCCGCCAACACGCCCGGCTAATTTTTTGTATTTTTAGTAGAGACGGGGTTTCACTGTGTTAGTCAGGCTGGTCTCGATCTCCTGACCTCGTGATCCGCCCGTCTCGGCCTCCCAAAGTGCTGGGATTACAGGCGTGAGCCACCGTGCCCGGCCTGTTCTTTATTTTTTAAAAGAAGTTTCTTAAAACTTTTTTATTCTGAATCCTCAGAAGGTCTCCGTATTTTCAACTGTTGAATCACTCTTTCTCTCTCTCCTGTCCCTCTCTTTCTCCCTCTCCCTCTTCTGCTTCCTCTTGTTATCGCTCTCCCTTTCCGCCTCTGCCTTTATTTCCACTCAGTAAGTTTCCTGTGTTTGTTCTTCCTGATGTCTATGCTTAACCATTACTGGGATTGACATGCCAGAGACTTCATGAGAAAACTTATATTTTCTGTTGTTTTACTTTGATAAATAAGAGTTTCATTTGATTGGAAGAAATAGAAAGAGTGTTTTATAAAGGAGACAGACATGAGGCAGGTAAGTGAACTGCTGTATTTTCTCTTCCATGTTTGTTGTAGCAAATGGTGAGTCTTGTCCCACTTCTTCCAAGGTCTCGATTGTCCTTATAAGCAGACTGCTAGGGCAATGCCTTTGCCTTCCATAGCCCCTTTGTCTTAGCAAGCTGAGTCTGGTAGTGATGTCCACTGGTCTCACTCTGCCCCATATGTAAGTGCCTGCACACTTACAGAAATGTTTGAGTTTTCTCTTTCCCATGTGGCCTATAGCTTACCTGTTCCTATCTAGAGCTGCTCTGTCCTTGGGAGCCTCGGTGGAATCCCATCCATTATTCCCCATGTGTTGGTAAATCCTTTCCTTAACCCAGTCCCATGTATACAACATGCCACCCTTCCATGTTTCGCAGAGTTGATATAGATTTTCCCATAATTTCTTTATCTTTGGTTATTATAATGGAAATTTGGGAGAGAAAGAAGTGAATAACATGGGATCAAGATTTTGTCTTGAAACGGAATTGAGAGAATGATATGACAACTGGCAGTTTTACAGAGGAGGTAGGTCTTAAAGGGTGGAAGAGGGCACACATGAGCTGGGATTACAAAGTTCTAGGTTTTAATTCCAGCTTGACCTCTCTCTGGCTATATGATCTTGGCTATATGACCTATCAGTGTCAAAGTCTCTTTCTTATATCTTTGAGATCTTTAGGAATGGAAATCATTTGTATGGGTAGAAAGGAGGAGGGAAGGCATTAGATATTGAAAATAAGAACGAAGGCACAGACATTGTAATGAGGGTGATCTGTAGGGCTAAGAAGCTGAGGTATTACCGATATTGTTTGCCTATCCTACAGCCACTCCTTTTTCTTCTTGGTTGGAAGGGCCCAGTTTTTTTCATGTATCTATCCTCTTTCACACGGCTGTGAGGGTCCCTCTCCACCATGGCTCAGGATCAGGTTCAGGCTTACACATGTGATATGGTATCCAGGGAGTCAGGAGGGGACATTGAGGGGGCTTCTGGGAAGGTCTTCTCATTGTTGGAAAGAAAACAAGAGACAGAAGTACCTTATTCTGTTGCTCTGGACATTGTTGCATGTGATGCCTTGAGCAGAGGGAGAATGATCCTGAGAACAAGCTCCCTGCTGAGAACGGACTTACCATCCTGGGATGTTAGAGAGGAGAGGAAGAAAGCAGGGTCCCCAGTGACATACAGACACTGAATTAATCAATACTGTAACTTCTGTCTCTTCAGGCTTCTTTGATTAATAAAGCCAGTAGAATTGTATGGCTTTTCTTTTTTATATTTTGCAACCCAAAGCATACAAAATGATGTATCAGAGACCAGTGTGTATTTGGCTGTACTGGGAAATAAATGTGGTTAAGTCAGAAGGAGGAATGTCATTAGGAGACTTGAAAACCAGATAGAAGACTTGAGATTTGGTGTGGTAGATCACAAGGAGCTGCAGAAGAGTCTTCAACAAACTGATCTTGATGAATATCGCATTTTAGATAAGATTCATTTAAGAATGGTACGGTGGCCAAAATAAAGGATGGAAAAGTCTGGATTTAAGAAGACCAACTAAAAAATTTGGTTGGTCTGGGGACTAGACCAGTCTTGTATTAGAGAATGATATGGTTTGACTCTGTGTCCCCACCCAAATCTCATCTTGAATTGTAATCCCCATGTCTCGAGGGAGGGAGGTGATTGGATTATGGGGGTGGTTTCCCCCATGTTGTTCTCATGATAGTGAGTGAGTTCTCACAAGATCTGAGGGTTTTATGAGCATCTGGCATTTCCTCTGCTTGCACTTCTCCCTCCTGCCAACCACGTGAAGAAGGTCCTTTCTTCCCCTTTACCTTCCACCATGCTTGTAAGTTTTCTGTGGTCTCCCCAGCCATGTGGAACTGTGAGTCAATTAAACCTCTTTTCTTTATAAATTACCCAGTCTCAGGTATTTCTTTATAGCAGTGTGAGAACAGACTAATACAGAGGAAATCACTGTCTACTTTTGATTTAATTTTTACTTCTTTTCTCTGTCCTCCTATAAGACCTGGTGGAGAAGAACTTCCTATTAGTGAGACAGGATGTATGTCATTTGGGCAAAGTCCTTAGTATAAAAGATGTTATCAAGGAGAAGGCTGATATTTTATCAAGAAGACAGACCAATGCTCAGGATGTGAGAGATGGAGGATCAAAGAAGAAGTCTTTCTGAGATGTAAATGGCACTATCCCTGTCTGAACTATCCTACCAGTTTTGTTCACTGGACTTGTTGAGATGGCAAAACCAAACGGGAAGGAGAAATTATTACTCCCTAATAGCAGTTGTGGGCATCCAGTGGCTTCATAACTGCTTCTTAGTTTGAGAAGCCTCTCAGGTAGGAAAATGTATTCTGCCATAGACTTTGGATACACCTATGTATACTTACCTATGTGATATTCCTTTATGAAGAAAACATATTTCTATTTAATTCTTAGTTTAATATGAAAACCTGTAAAATAGGGACATATAGTCAGGTCCCAGTTAAGCTAATCTGATATTTGAACATTTGGATTTAAGATAACACAGTGTTTCCATTATTAAAAAAATCTTCTCCAACAGTTCACTTTAGTAACTTTTCTGGCCTTCATTAAAATATAATTAAAAAATAATGCATTATTACATTTTCAGTTGACTTTACTAGCAACATGTCTATTTTGAAAAGTAAACTCCAACTGCAAAGTAAGTTATTTTCGTGCTTGGTAAGGACACATTCTTCTAAATAATGATTACAATGGAGAAATTAGGAGATTCACATGGCTTTTACCCAGCAGGGAATGTATCTTGAGACTCAATAAATTTAAGCTAATCTGATTTTTTTAAAAAAGCACAATTTCTTCTCTATACATAATTGTATTTGGCAGCAAATCCCAGCTGACAAATAGTGGATTAAAAATTAATGGGATTATTTGTCTAATGCTTCAGAAACTCTGGGAGGAGGCAGCTCAAGGGTACTGTCAAGGAATACGATTTTTCCTCTCCTCTTGCTATACCATTATAACCAATGGCTGTTTCACTTTGAGTATAATATAATATCTAGACAAGAAGAAGAAGGAATGGGAGAGGAACACCAGTTGACTTTTACTTCTATTTCATTGAACAGAACAGAGTCACTTGGCCTCCCCTAGATGTGAGGCAGTCTGAGAAAGTGAGTTGTCTGCTGTCCTGCCTTTATAGTAAAAGGACACAAGTAACAAAAGGTTGGAATGGGTATTGAGCTGGACAATCAAAAGTATATGCTTCAAAGATGTTAGTTGCTTTGAGAGAAGAAGGAATGCCATATAAGGACAACTCAGATTTCAGATGACAGATTGGCTAGGTTTAGACACAGTGAACTTAAATCACACTTACATGGTGTATCAGTCGAGGGTTGTTCAATTAAAACAGTCATCCTAAATAATTTAGGAACAAAGAGGTTTAGTATATAGGAATGAGAGCTTAGTTAGATGTTGAGAAATTGAGAGCAAAGGTCAGGAAAACTGCAGACTCCAGTAGGTCAAAAAAGCAGACCTTGGAGACCTGAACCTGAAGCACCAAAGTGAGTTATTTTCAAAAGCTTTTCTGGTAACTGGCATGATTCTCAAGTCTCTGAGAACTTCTGACCTGTATGTCCAGCACAATGGCAGGCACATAGCTGGGACTCAAAAACAGCTTGTTGCTTCTTTGTTAAATAGATACTGAATTCATAAGAATACCTTGGCTGTTGAAACCTACACACCAGTGCTGAAATCTACATATCAGTGTCCAGACACACCCAATATCTGAATGATGGCTCAGTCTAGGAAACACGCCACTCCAGGTATTTCAGATAGAAGGAAATGGATACAGGGAATTGGTTACACAGATGGTGGAAGAGCTGAAAAGCCAAACAGGACTGTGAGGCAACACAAAAATTAGCAACCTTAGGAAGCCTCTACCACCCTGTGGCTGAAGGGCATGAGAACCTGTAGTATTACCAGAGAGCATAAGCTGAGGTCATTTGGCAGAAGCTAGGAGGGAAGGGGTTTTCTAGCGGAGCTGGAGCCATGAAGACATAGTTGTTACCCTGTAGCAAAGAGAGAATGGGGAAGAAGTACCCTGGCTTCTTCCTCTCTCCTACTCTCCAATCTTCTGTCTGTGCTTCCACTTGGCAGAACTGAGACAGAAGCCAGTTGACTGCAGAAGTCAGTCTGTAGGGGTCAGCCTCTGTGATACAGAGCAGAGTAGAACAACTACAAGAAATAGATCTGAGGGTGAATAGGAAATGATAAGTACAGGCTGTGTGTGTGTGTGTGTGTGTGTGTGTGTGTGCACGCATGCGCGCGTGCGCAGTGCGTAAGGATGGAGAAGGATCTCAGTGGGGTCTACATGAACTGACTTCTTTCCTGGTGCTTCAACATCCCCTTATGTTCTGCATAATCCTGGAGACCTAAGCTTTGACCTACTAGTGCCATATACTGGCAGTTTGATGGCTTAGCTGTCTGGCCCTGCTGAGTCTATGCTATTTTCATTCTCCCCTAGTGGCTGGTTCTAACAGGCAGACTCTGATATGATTAATGCTTGGCAAAATTGCAGTTGTGCTGAGCTTTTTGATCCAGTTTGAGTTCGTTATAAATTAGATGAAAGGTGGGATAATTTGCAGAGATGAGGAAGGAGATTTAAGATTTAGAGATCATGACTATGTCAGTTCCTCTTGAAAATTTCCAAGTTTGATTTAAAAGTTTTAATATTGGTTAGATAATAGGTCCTTAGTTTAAGAGTTATTTGATTTATTGAAGAATTTATGTTAAACATTACAATACTTCCCTAAGTTTACCTAGGAATTTAGAGGCTCGAACACTGTACCTGGTAAAGTTGGTATCTGTGGCCCTGCAGAAAACTTTATGCTGTTTTTCATCGTGTATTTTAACATCTGTAACTGGCAAAGTGATTTTATTGATCGTCTTCATGCTGAATTATCTAAAAGGTGGCAATGCATGATTTACCTAGTGAGCATTCTTAATGTTCAAATTGTCTTTGGGTCATGTATGAAATGTGAAGTTGGAATGCTGGACCTTGCTGGTAAATTAATTCATTTACAACATGTTGCAAACCTGCACACTCAAATCCAGCTTGAAATATTTATCTATACATTTGACAAATTCATAAAAATGGCCTGTAGTGGGTGGGTAATGTCAGTGCTTTATCCAGATCCAAAAACATCTTTTAAATATTTAACTTCCAGCCACCAGCACCTATGGCCCATTCTCTGAGGATTGCCCCTACTTTTTCCTTCACATGCAGAGAGAGGGAACTGCCTGGGGATTCATGTTCCCCTGAGGTGGTTCTTACCTGATGGGAGCTAGAGTTTGAAAGCTCCAGCTCCCTTGTCTGTGAAGTCAGGACAACTCTGAGGATTAACTAAAACTACAGAGTTCCCCGGCAAGATCAGACTGAAGCCACATTCCGTGGAACTCTGCTGGAAATCACCCCCTTGCTTGGCTTTGGAATTCTGATTGCTGTGTGACAAATTATTACAAAATTTAGTGTCTTAAAACAACTAAACGTTATTATCCCATGCAGTTTCTGAAGGCCAGGAATCTGGAAGTGGCTTAGCTGGATGATTCCAGTTTAGGGTCTCTCAAGAAGTTGTAATTGAGCCATCAGCTGGGGCTGTAGTCATCTGAAGCTGGAGAATCTGCTTCTAAGCTCATTCACAAGGTTGTTGGCTGGAGATCTCAATCAATTCCATGCCATGTGGGCCTTTACACAGGGCTAGCTGTCTTCAAGATATGGCCCCTGGATTCTCCCAGAGCTAGTGGGGATGGGGGAAAAGAGAGAGAGAGTGGGAGAGAGAGAGAGAGACAGACAGACAGACAAGGGGAGGGGAGAGGAGAGAGAGAGAGTAAAAGCAAGTCTTTTATAGCCTAGTCTTGAAAGTCACATACCATCATCTTTGCAGTGTTCTATTGGTCATACAGAAATCAACCCTGATACATTGTGGGAGGAGACTATACAAGGGTGTGAATAACAGGAGGTGGGGACCATTGGGGGCCATCCTGAGGATTAACTCTCACAGTTTCTATTCCTTCCCTGTTCCCTGCTTCCCCCTCTCCTTTACTCATTTCCCATGGTGGGACTTCCTTAATAAATTACTTATATGAGAATTCTTGTCTTAGGATCTACTTCTGCAGAGCCTGACCTAAATAATTGCTATTTCTTTGTCTAAAATAGGGGTCAGAAAACTATAGTCAGTGGGCCAAATCCAGCTTGCAAACTAAGAAGGTTTTTAAAATATTTTTTAATGACAGAAAAAAATCCAAAGAAGAAATTTTTTCATAATATGTGAAAAGTATATGAAATTCTAATATCAGTGTCTATTTTATTGGAACACATTTTTAAATGTATTGTCTGTGGTTGCTTTCACACTACAATAGCAGAGTTGAGTAGTTGTGATAGAGACTGCAGGGGCTACAAGGACTAAAATATTTACTCTCTGGCCCTTTATAGAAAAAACAGTTTGCTGATCCCTGGTGTAAAGTAAACCAGCATTGTGTGGTTTATGTTCTGATGATTTTCCAGGCTTTGGCACTACTGGCTTCCTTGGCCTTCAGTCCAAAGTCTTTTCAGTTCACTCGTGTCACTCTTAACGCTTTCCAGTGTTGTTTTTTTGTCAATCCAGGTAGAAATAAAAATGAATTATTTTGAATTTGCCAGCACCACTCCTCTGCGTGGAAAGAGAGGGGCTGTAACTTTCAGCAGTGGGAGTCTGGTAGAAGAAACAGAGTTCCTGCTTGGTCCTCTGAGTTGTGCCAATTGTCAAAACCCTAAACAACTACTGTGGCTTGATTCTCAGAATAGGGCATGTTTTTATTGTCGTAAGTAGGAATTTCTTTATTTTATAATTTATTTTTAAAAAACTTTTCTTTTAAGTTCAGGGGTACTTGTGCAGATTTATTACATAGGTACACTTGTGTCATTGGAGTTGTTGTACAGATTACTTCGTCACCCTGGTATTAAGCCTAGTACCCATTAGTTATTTTTCCTGATCCTTTTTCTCCTTTAAACCTGCACCCTCTGGTTGGCTGCGGTGTCTGATGTTCCCCTCTATGCGTCCATATGTTCTCATCATTTAGCTCTCACTTATGTAAGTAGGAATTTCAAATAATTTGGAGAGCAGCCCTTCAAATATCTTTGATGCTTTATTAACACCCAAACCATTTCATGTCCTGATATTTACTTACAGAAGCAGATAGAATTTGGTTATAGTTGATCTCAGTGATGAGATGAAATACTACAACAAAGGTTTTCTTTGTATAACACCATTATATAAAGGGGATAAGTTAGTCATCCCCAACATACTTTATAATTTAAATAAAAACATTTATTACCATTCCTTCTGTTATTATCTTCACACAGGCCTCTGAGGCAGGTGAGGTAGATTCAGTTCCTAATTTACAGATGAGGAAATGGATAAAATGATAGATTAAAAGTTGGCTAATTACATAGTGGTGAAGCTGGAGCAAGAATCCAGGCCTCTTGACTTCTAATCCAATGTTCTTTCCACTAAACCACTTGACTATTTACTGTGTGCAGGGCATTGTATGAAGCACAGTGGGAACTTAGTGTGAAATAATACTTACAATAGTACTTACATTTAAATGCCACTTTAAACTTCCCCCTCCCACAAACATTTATTTTTTCTGTTGAAATTAGTATATATTAGATTACTCTTATTCATGCTGTCTTGTTTAGTAGCTGTCAAGTGAATTTCTGTACACATGAGTTTTACATTATAATCGATGTAACACAATTGGTATCTAGAGGAAAAGCCTTTTATCTATTAACCCCTCCTTTATTGGTTCCTTGTTCCCTAAGAAATAGAGCTAAAGCAAGAAACTGTTTGTAATTTTAGTCTTTGACTAATAACTCCATATGCAGAGGATGTTTTAGACATTTTTTGAGTTAAAATGGGGAAACAACTTCTTGATTTGACAGGTCATATGGGTTTTAAAAGGATGAGAAACAGCAGTTTGAGTGATACTGGAAAAAGTGTGTTTCACGTGAGAGCTTCAGGGTAAAAGCTGGCCTCATTTACCTAACTGGCAAGTATGGAAGACATTTTAAAGACTCTGTAATTTATCTTACTATTTTGGAAACATGTGAAGTCTTCTTTTCTGATTATAAAGTTATTAAATGCTCACTATAAAAAATATGGAAACTGTAGAAAGTTAATAAAAATTTGTCGATGACCAACCCAAGGGTATTTATGATACATTAATATTTTAGTGTATTTCCTTCTAGGTAAATTTTCCTTTGATACTGTAAAATACACACCCTGTAATTGTCAGAAAAGACTAGGATATGCTGCTGTAATATACAGCCCTCAATCTCAGTGAGTTTAAGCAACAAAAGTTTGTTCCTCATTCATGCTGCAAGTCTGTCATAGATGCATTGAGCACCCTGCTTCATAGTGCCATTTTCTCACTCCTTAGGCTGATAAGAAGCCATTACCTGGAAGCTGCTATGGCAGAGGGGAAAAGAGCTCTGGAAGCTCTTACCTCAGAAATTACATGTTCTGGTCTGAGGTGACAAATACCACTTTCACTCAACGACTTAGTGTCCGGAACTACTCATGTGGGCCAGGAAGTGCCATTGTACCATGTGGTCAGAAAATGAGAGAAATAGAAAAATTTGGCAAACAGCACTAATGACCACTGCACACACCCATCAAGCTGACCTCTATTTTTACTATCAAAATATAAAAAGACTTCTCATTCCACTTAAAATACTTCACAAATGGCATTGAATCAGGTGGATATACCACAATGCATGTAAATACGTCCCATTGTTGGACATTTAGATTATTTCAGATAGCTCAATATTATGAATATGTTATTAAAAATATTTTCCAATTGATTATAAAGATTTTTCTTTTTTTTTTTTTTGCCTATTCTCCTTCGGTGCAGAGAAAGACAAAGATGAACTTTTTACATTTTACAAACAAAAAGGCAATTCATTTCATTTAGTTGTGCAAGAGATGAGATTCAGGAAGGTGCACATCAAAATGCTAGAGCAAGAATCCCTCACCTTGATTATTGAAAAATCAATTAGCTCTTATAATCACTTGGGTGAGTCTTTCAGGTTTTTTGGCCCAGATTCTAGCATGGAAGGCCAACTTGGAGATTGGGAAGAAAGGCTGTAATTCCTTTCTTCCTTTTACAAGTAGTTCAGTTGTTGTGAAACCAGAAAGTACTACTTCACTGAAGACAGCTTCACATCATGTGTCAATATTCTTTGCTTATGAATCATCATATTACTTCTCGTTAGGGTTATGAATTTTGTGAGGTGATTAGAGGGATTTTTTTTTCAGTACCACAGGAATATTTTTGACTGACAGCCCTGAAAAGAGAATAAAGCTAGTCTTTTTAATGTGCCTTTAATCCTACTCAGATATTCTATTGATGCATTTTGAATGTCTTTTATTTTCACAGTGAGTGATTTCAAAGAGAGATTATGGACTTTTCCAGCGTAAATGGTGAATCCTTTCCTTTGTAGTGGCTTCATTTTTTTTTTAAACCACTAATTGTCTTTTATGGTCTCCCATAAATATTCAAGTGTTAAACTTTTAATTTTTGAACTTCTCATTTTTTGTATTTTATTTATCTAAGTAAAATCTTAGATTTTACACACACACACACACACACACACACACACACACATCTTTAGTATAGTCTTTGCATAGTTTGGTGGCCAAGATCTCTCTAAATATTAAGCTCTTTGAGAGCTGTGTTTCTTAAAATATGACTGTATCCCTCATATGATATTAACAAGAGATTTTCTCCCTCCAACTCCCGCCCTTCCATGAATGTTCATAGAGAGTAAAAGTCTGTTTTTTCCTGTATGCAAGTACATGTATCATTGAAGATCAATTCACCAATAGCATGGCAAGGATTCTACTTCAATGCACAAATAATGTGGTGGCAAAGTTTGAAGAACTTGGGGCAACAATTATGGATAATTGCACTCGAGGGAAGAACTCAATATGTCCTTAGGCCTTTGAGGTATAGATGGAAGGTCTCCAATAGTTTCTATTATACTAAGCCATAAGGCTTAGTGTCAGCATGACTTACAAGTGCCATTTTCTTTGGCTAACATTTCCTCCTCTTCTTGCCTAGTGGTCCTTACTCATATAGTTCCCATCACTGGGAAAGAAATGTCAAAAGACAAATGTTTGAATTCACATACTAATTTAGTGAAGCTAGATGAAGACTCAAATGAATGTTTGTTTGATGTTAGTCTTTTAGGGTTGCCAAGCCATCTGCCTCATTCAGCAATGGTCTCATTATTTTTCAAGCTTATTCTGCATTTTGTTGATAGATTTATTTAATAGATTTTCAGGAGCTGTTTGCCAATCTTGCTCCCTCTTTCAAAAAGCACCCAACACAACAAGAAATGATGTATGGTGGTCTTCCTGCATTCTGATACTGTCAGTAGGAATGGGATGGAGTCATTTGGGAAGTTGCGATATCCTTTTAAATGGAGACATCTATCAAGGAAGAGAGTTGACAGTTCAGTATGGGACAGCTTTCTAAAGGTCACCCTGTTTAACATGCGTGAGTTGTAATAGTTGGTGAGTCCAATTCTACAGAGTAAGGTGTTAACATTTTATTGATACCTTAGCTTTTTCAGCCCTGAGTCCTCTCACAGCTTAAGAGTTAGTATCTTACCCCCATATGAGCATTTAACTCCATTCTGGTTGCTAGAATCAGAATAATTATATTCTTATTGACATTTACTTATATCGTATTCTAAAAAAGTATTTAAGATAGATTACATGAAGTAAAACTGGATAATTACAAGAAAAAGATAAGATCCCCAAAGTTAGAGAGATTAATTAAAATACATTAACTTGAAATAATGTAATTAGTGCCATAAATTTGGAGCTTAGAGACAAACATTTGATAAACTCATTTCCAGAAATGAAATTTTAACATAATTTGTTGGAATAGATTTAATGACCTCATTAAAACCTTATTCATAAAGTAGAAATGGGGGGCCAGGCATGGTGGCTTACGCCTGTAATCCCAGCACTTTGGGAGTCCAAGATGAGCAGATCATGAGGTCAGGAGATTGAGACCATCCTGGCCAACATGGTGAAACCCCGTCTCTACTAAAAAATACAAAAAGATTAGCCAGGCATGGTGGCACGCACCTGTAGTCCCAGCTACTTGGGAGGCTGAGGCAGGAGAATCTCTTGACCCCAGGAGATGGAGGTTGCAATGAGCCGAGATCGAGTGATATTTTGGTTTTACAATTTTCACCTGAAAATTCAGCTATTGCTGGAGAGTATTAAGTTTCTCCATCATCTGCATCTAATGGGGTGTTAGGGAGAAGGAAATTATTTTGGATTGAGGAACTCTCTGGGGAAAGGATAGCCACTGATGGGTATCCTGCAGATTGGGACCTTGGAGAGCCATAGATCATTATGAGGGAAGGATGGGGAGCAGAGGCAAAGAGTGGCTGAAAGTACAAGGAAAGGCAATTCAGAAAGGTGGAAAGACTTGCACGAAAAGTCTTATTTTTCCCTTTTGCCTCAGGCCTCACAGATAGGTCAGAGTATCAGTCATTCATGGTATTGAGAATCTGCTCAGTGCAGCCCTTTGAATATTGCCAGAGGCCCTCTACCTTCATACGGTGAGGCAAATGAGCCAGTTGGTTAGTCACCCTATATGGAACTGCTCAGAAGTCAGTGTAGCTCAAACCCAGCCACTGATTGACCGTGTTTCCTGGGAGTAGATTCTGGCAGTCTTTAAATTGAAGAAGGACCCTAACTTGTAAAGGTGTTAGCAATTCATATGTTACTTAGCCCCTTTCTTTCAATTTGGAAACTCCAGATGACCTCCTTAATGCGTTGTTAGACTTACAGCATCAGTCTAACAACTCAATGCCTCATGGATGAAGAGCATTAGAGTTCTGACAGAGAGTGAATAGCCTCAGTACTACTTATATCCTCTCAAGAAGCACCCTAGACATGACCACCACTTAGAGTTCAGTAGGGGAGCTTCAAGGCTTATGTTTTGTTGGGTGGCAACACCAGTGCCATGCTGAATATAGTTTGTGGATTTAGGAGCACAACAGAGGTTACATTGCTTAAGGCTGTGCTTGGCTCACCTCGCTTTATGGCTCTCTTTCTCATGTTGCAGAGTTGTTTTTCATTCCCATTGCAGCTGAAACGTACACAGAGATAAAATAGTTTTCTGAGTTTAAGAAAAGAATAAAGAGTATCACTTGGGGGATTGTGAAAAAATATCAAAGTAAAGCAGGTCTCATAATTCATAAGTCCTAAGCAGTGCTCTAAGGACTGAAAACAGACCATGTTTATCTATAAGTGACCTAGTTTGCTGTGTAGTTTGTGTTTTAGTTCTGGAACTTTCTCTGTGTGTGTGTGTGTGTATATACACACACCCCCTTATAGAGTTATGAAGTGAGGACAGGCATACCTTGCATGCAGAGTAAAAAATAAATTAAAAAATTGAAGGATTCCAGAGTATTTCTGCTTCATGTATATATTCTATTCATATCTATATTCATAATTCTACATTTTGAGATAGATCCATAATTCTGTATTTTGAAATGATAGAGTGAGGAAGGAGGCCCTTCCAGATGGCTGCATACGTTTCTAGAGTAAATGTCTAGGATTTTTAACTCTTTAATTATAAGAATAAGAATTTATTCATATACTTACTCCTTTCAAGCACGTTGGTTAAAGTTTTGGTAGGCAACTAGAATTCTTCTAAAGGAGTTCTGCTTGACTAAGGATATTTACCATCCACCACTGGGTAGAGTTTGATTTAGGATGAAAGACAGACTTTAGCCCAATGGTTGAAGGCAATTGCATTAGTGAGGAAATAGGAATTACTCTATGTGAAAGTGTGGTTCCTAGGGAACATGGAGGGGGGCTTGAACATTTGACTATCAGGTAGATTTGTAGACTATTTAAACATCAAGGATTTTAGAAGTTCTGAAACTACATGGCTTTAATGAAGAATGAGGTCCTTGTTGTTCTTAGTTTGTCCTTTCCATTCCATTCCTTCTAGAATCCATTCCCTGTTCCTCTCTTCCCTGAGTTGCACTCTGGAGGCTGACCACTAAGGCCTGTATTGCTTATGCTCCCTTTCCAGCTGGCCTTCTGTTGGGTTTAGCCAATGAGAGGCACTGATAAAACATTAGGGAGGGGAGGAGAGAAATGGTAGACAATTTCTTCTCTATTGTTTTCCTGTTTGGGGCTGTGATTTTGGCTTTTGGTCAGTCTTTCATGACCACAGCTTCTTATATCACTGGGTCCCTGTAGAACCATCACTTCCTCCTCTTGCATCTTCTGGACTGAGGGTGGTAATAGCTTCCAATTATTACAAATGTCTGGATGTTTCAACACCCCTTATTGATTCCCTTCCCCCTGTCTGTGCTTCTGGAAGTCTCTTGAGCCACCTGACTTGAGTTTTTTCCTGCTGGGACCTTGACAGGTATAAATGTGAAGTAATTTGTATTGAATCATATTGTGAATTGGTGTCAGATTTGGTAAGACTCCACTGAGTACCCTGGATTTTTTTTAGTCTAGTACTCTATCTACGTGGCATCCCTGCCTGTTTGTTCTAACCTTTTCAGGGAGCTTTTGGAAGAAGGGCATTGAGACTTGAGCAGCCATGAATTCTTTTTTTTTTTTTTTTCTTTCTTGAAATGGAGTTTCACTCTTGTTGCCTAGGCTGAAGTGCAATGGCACGATCTCGGCTTACCACAACCTCCGCCTCCCACGTTCAAGCGATTCTGCTGCCTCAGCCTCCCGAGTAGCTGGGATTACAGGCATACGCCACCACGCCCAGCTAATTTTGTATTTTTAGTAGAGATGGGGTTTCTCCATGTTGGTCAGGCTGGTCTTGAACTCCCGACCTCAGGGGATCTGCCCATCTTGGCCTCCCAAAGTGCTGGGATTACAGGCGCGAGCCACCGTACCTGGCCATGATTTCATTTTTTTTTTAAATCCACACTCGCCTTGGCTAGTGTCTCTGTCCATGGTAATAGAGGCTAACAAGGAGGGATATGACCTGGAGAGTCCTGTCCACTCCAGCTCCAAATTGCATTGCAACTGTAATGTGGATGTAACAGGGGAGAATGCGGCATAAGCAAGGAAGTTAAAACAGTAGAGAAATGTATTGGGATGAGAGATAAAGTAGTTTATCACCGTAGAGGAGTTACTTGAGTTCTTTTTCCTACTTCATTTTTTAAAATGAAAGTACAATTTACATACGGTAAAATTCGCTCTTCTGGTGGAAAACTGTGAGTTTTGACAAACACATAGAGTCATACAACCTCTACCACAACCAAGATAAAAAATAGTTCCATCACTACAAATAACTCCCCTGCCCGCGCTGCCCATTTGTAGTCAGCTTCTCCTCCCACCTGCAATCACTGTCAACCACTGATCTGTTTTCTGTCTTTATAATTTTTCCTTATCTAGAATGTCATATAAATGGAATCATACAGTTTGTAACATTTAAGTTTGGCTTGTTTCACTTAGTGTAATATGAGATTTATCCATGTCTTTGCATGTGTTAGTAGTTTGTTCCTTTTTATTACTGACCAATATTTCTTTCCATTTATATAAAAGTTTTTTTGCCAATTTCCCATGCCCCAGTGGAGGGAAATTCCCATTGTTTCCAGTTTTTGGATATTATGAATAAAGCTTCTATAAGCAGTCATACAAGGGGTTTTTATGTGAACATATATTTTTTATTTCATCCAGGAGTGGGACTTCTGGGTCTTATGGTAAGGTTATACTTATAAGAAACTGCCAAACTATTTTCCAAAATGTTGGTACCATTTTACACCCCCACAATTGCATGGCTTTAATTTATAAAGAGAAGCGGACATTAGAACCATACAAATAAGTATTTTCCCAAAATACATTTAAAACATAAATGATTTGAGAAAGCAAGCTTCATGTTTTCTTTATTTCACAAGGTTTGGCAAGTACTGAAATGAGGTTTCCAAACTTCTTAGCCTTATTAGGTTTCGCTCTTTGAAAAAACAACTAAAAAAAGGAGGCTTTTTCAGCCAGCATGACATAAGACAATGAGATGAGATGGATGAAAGGATGAAAACCAGCTGAGGTGCCTTTTGAGCATGAATACCTATTTTCCATTTTTAGCAAAAGTGAACTAACGATTAGGAATAACAAAAACCTTTGGGTTCTCCTTATTACTGTGGGAGATAGGAAAGGCACCAAATATGGGAAATGATGATGGTGGGCTGAAGATTCTTCCCCCTTGCCGTTTGTCTATGGGCGTTGTTAGAAGGTTTCAAGGTGCTTGAAATGCAGTTGGTGCCCAACTTGTCTGTCTGTTTCTTAGTTTGGAGCAGCCTATTGATTTTGCTATTGTGGAGCTCGAAGACCAGAGAAATGGATAGTGCATGTTAAAAACAAACCACAACAATCTCCCCTTCCTGCGACCTGCCGCTGCTCATAGGGGGCAACTGCCTAGTAGATGTGAATAATTGATTTTTCAGCTGGCGCCCCAGCGTCAGTCATTTTCATCAGTCAGCAGGCGAGGACATTCTCCAGCTTCTGACTGTCCCTGACTCGGAGCATGTGACATCTTTGCTTAAGAAGGCCCGCAATGTGGTGACTGTTAATTGCATGCACTTATGAAGTGAGTTTTCCTGGGCTCTCATCCTCTCTCCCCAAACCCATTTGATAGTATATATTACTGGGCTGATTTTTTTCTCCCTTGAATTGCATTGGCTGATGAGCTCTGGGGGGCTGTGATATGTCATCTCTATCATTATTTTCAGCTCCGAGATGACTGGTGATTAGAAAGCTGACCAGGCAGGAGATACGGTGTTGGAGGCCACGAGGCAATGACCCCTGGGTAGTTCTGACTATCAAACTGCCCTTACTGTGTAATAGTAAATGTTCTCCCTGTGTTTCTAGCAAAATCAATCACATAGGTGTTCACTGAGATGGGAAACAGAAAAGTCATCTTGCTTGTAGGTTTTTCTAAAGAGAATTATTATAGGGCTTGGGAAAAGTTTCAGTTCCCTAAACTTATTAGAAATAAGGTGATTGGCATTTTTTATGATTATAGAAGTCATACATGAAGAGGAATGCAGAAACTAAAGTATAACATTATAAAGGTATAAAAAAACCCATAACCTAGAGAGAATATACAATCTATGTATATACAGATTTTTTTTTTCTATCTATAAACACACTGAGTAACTTTATTGTGTATATGTGAAATGTTTGGAATAAACATAAGACCTGGTTCTTGCCCTAGAGGAATGTACTGAATTAATAATAATCATAATAGTAATAATTTTTTTTCTAATACTTTTTTTTTTCTTTTTATTATTATTATTATTATTATTATACTTTAGGCTCTATGGTACATGTGCGCAACGTGCAGGTAAGTTACATATGTATACATGTGCCATGCTGGTGCGCTGCACCCACCAACTCGTCATCTAGCATTAAGTATATCTCCCAATGCTATCCCTCTCCCCTCCCCCCACCCCACAACAGTCCCCGAAGTGTGCTGTTCCCCTTCCTGTGACCATGTGGGACATGGATGAAATTGGAAATCATCATTCTCAGTATATACAGATTTTAAAGAATGAGATTATACTCTTTATACAGTTTTGTAACCCTTCTGCTTTCCTTAATAGTGTCTCATGACCCCTTTTGCATGTCAGTAAATAGAAATATGCATCATTGTTTTTAAAAGGTAACTAGTATTCAATTTATGGATGAACTATAGCATTTAATCAATCTTCCATTTTCTCATATTTTTATAAATATTATGAACAGTTCTATGATAAATCTCTTTAACCTACATTTCATGTGCTTGTGTGATTATTTCTATGGGAAAGTTACTAGAAGTAAAATTGCTGGATCAAAGTTTATGCATATTTGAATGGTTGAATGGTATATATATATATATGTGTGTGTGTGTATGTATGAAGAATATGTATATATATATCTTCAAATAATCCTCCAGGAATCTTTTACCAATTTACCTTACCACCAACAAAGAGATAATATCCACGGGCATTATCATTTTTTTGTCTTTTAAAAATTGGTCAGAAGACAAATGGTATCTTGTTAGAGTTCTTACAATTCCTAGTGAGGGTGAACGTTTTTCCTATTTTATAGGTTATTTACATTTCCCTTTTGTGAATTGTCTGTTCATAGGCCTTGCCCATAGAAAATGGTGTATTTGTCTGTTTCTTTTTCATTTGCGTGAATTCTGAACATTTCAGTGATACTAAGCTTTCATCATATGTATTTTGCTTGTGTTTCCCCAGTTTTCTGTAGAGCTCAGTGATTTAGAATTTAGACCCTGGAGCCAAGACTGCTTGGGTTCAAATACTGTGGTTCTGTCACTTACCAGCTGAGTTTGTTATCTAATATAACTGTTTTGTGCCTTAGTTTGCTCACCTAATAATATCTACCTCATAGGGCTATTGTAAGGATCAAATGAATTAAAATATGCAAACTACTTAGAATGGCACTTGGTGCTTAGTAAACACTATAAGTAATTGTTATTTTTATTGTTTGTTTAACGTGATATATTTATGTCATACAGAATCTTAAATTTGCATATGTTCAAATTTATCAATCTTTTCATCTGTGGTTTCTGCCTGCGGGTCATGCTCAGGAAGATCTTAACCTAAAGATTATTTTTGAAAAGCTTCACCTATATTTCCTATCGGTACGTTTTTAAACATTCAAATCTTAAATCCATCTAGATGGAAAAGACTCTAGCATTTCTTCCTTTTGTGGCATTGCGTATCAGTGATATTATTTATAATCTCCTTGGAAATGACTGATGGTGATAACTATTCAGTATAATTCCTAATGCAACATCTTGTTTAGGAAGGTTATTAATGTATTCGATAATCACAATAAGGCAAATACGACAGTGTCTCCCTGCAGAAAGATTTGAGTTTGGTGCAGCTGAAAGATTATATGTGCAATTCTAGGGGATTTTCATTTCGGCTCTGTAATTTTTCATTAGGTGTAAATGGTAGAAAAGTGGATATTTGAGCCTGGATCAGAATTGTTTGTGGTAGGTTCGAAAGCACAGCTACAGTGTTTTGCAGTTTACCTCATCAAAAAATGGAGTATATTGTCCCATCCTTTGAGTCTGGGTTGGCCATGTAGCCTGCTTTGACCAATAGAATGTTATGTGGGAGTTCCAGAGCCTTCATCCTCTTTGACCACTGCCCTGGGACTACCATTCCCTAAAGAAGTGTTAGATGAAGGGCCACATGGAGGGAAAGAGAAGTTCAGCTATGCCATCTGTCCCAGCTGAACTCAGTCACCAGCTGACCTGCTGCTTAAGTATAGCTGCGTGAATAAGTCCCAGATAGATCAGCAAAAAACAAAAAACAAAAAACACCCCAAAAAAAAACAAACCCAAAAAACAAAAAACATCACCGAGTCTACCTGCAGAATTGTGTCTAATAATAAATTGTTGATGGTTTAAGCCACTGAGTTTTGAGGTAATTGGTTTACAGCAATAAACTGAATGTGCAATTCTAGAGGATTTTCATTTCATACGTACAAATTTTCGTCAAGTGTGTGTGACAGAAAAGAAATCTAAGGCTTTTAAAAAGTTCCTGTTATCTCTAATTGCCAATAAAAATGCATCTATTCTCCCGACTTTCAAAATTGCGTTTACCTTAGATTTTCTTTTTGGCCATATTTTGGAGGAAGATCACAAGGATGCTATTTTGGAAGTGAGCCCATATTTATGGAGAGCTCCTTGGATTAACTGTGAACTTGTTACACAAACTACCTGCTTGTTGTGATTTTCATGTGTTGAGCTAAGTCTTACTAAGTGTCAGACGGTGTTCTGATTCAAAATTCTGAACCCATCATTCCTGAGGTTCTGAAATTGCCCTACAACTTGGAGTTAGAATCAAGAGGCCTTCACAATCCAGTGAAACATTTTGTGGAGTTGGTATAGATTGTGTAAAACAGGAAACCAACATACGCTTCTAAGTCTCAGTTTCCACCACTGTAGAGCAAGGTGCATGAATCATATGAACTCTAAATTCCTTTCCTATTTAAAGCATCCGTGAGCCTCCTTCCCATTACATTTCTCCAAGAATTTTGAAAATGTTGCATAATGCTACATGAACCTTGTAACTTAAAAAATGCCTCATTTGTTATCACTATTATCTATTGCTTTCAATGTTTAAATCCTGCTTTAGTCATATTTTTCTATGCTTTTGGTCAAATGAACTCAAATAGTGATATGTATTCACTGGTAAATTCATCATTTTACCAATAAAGCCTGTAGAAGGCCGGGCGTGGTGTCTCACGCCTGTAATCCCAGCACTTTGTGGGGGCCGAGGAGGGTGGATCACGACGTCAGGAGATCGAGAACATCCTGGCTAACACGGTGAAACCCTGTCTCTACTAAAAATACAAAAAAAAAAAAAAAAAATTAGCCGGGCGTGGTGGCGGGCGCCTGTAGTCCCAGCTGCTCGGGGAGCTGAGGTAGGAGAACGGCGTGAACCCAGGAGGCGAAGGTTGCAATGAGCCGTGGTTGCGCAACTGCACTCCAGCCTGGGCGACAGAGTGAGAGTCTGTCTCAAAAAAGCAAAAACAACAACAACAAGAAAAAAACAAAAAACCTGTACAACATGTACTTTACTCTTTAACATGATTAAACTAGAGGACATCCTGGATTGATCAGGGTGTAGAACAATCAACCACAAAATCTTAGTGGCTTTAAACCAATGCTATGGACTTCTTCTGTGGATCATTTGGGTGACTCTTCTGGTATGGACCAGCATGGCCAGGACTGTATGGTCTAGTATGGCCTCATTCAGCATGTCTGGTGGTTGGCTTGATGTCATTTGGGGTAACAGGGATGACTTAGGCATATGTCATCATCCAGCAGGCTAGCCTAGGCTTGCTCACATGTGGTGTTTTCAGGGTTCCTAAGAGCAGCAAAAAGAGCAAAATCCAATGTACAAATACTTTTCAAGCTTTGGCTTACATTAAATTTGCTAATATCCCATTGGCCAAAGCAAGTCACATGGCCAAACTCAGATTTCAGTGGGTAGAGGAATAGGTTCCAGTTCTTGGTGGGAGGAGTTACAAAGTCATATTGGAAAGGAGTATGGATACACAAATGTAAATAATATGTGGCCATTTTTGCCATGGTATCTGAGATTATTTACTCGTCCCTTGACCAGTGCTATATCATCTCTTACCAAGCAGTGTGTGTACCTTAATTTCCCAAATAGAATACCCTTGGAAAGCCATTTTCTTCCCTTATGTAAGATTGATAATAACCTCTGTGTTACTTCAAACATATTATAAGTTAATGTTAGAAAAATTACAAAGTGAAGACAAGCAGGAAGAAGAGAGTAAAAACAATGTTTAATCTATAACCCGGAGATAACTATTATCTTTTTACTTGTGTAAGGAGCTAACATTATCAAGATTAAGAAATATGTTCTTATTGTATATCCCGATATTGTGGTTACATAAAATACTACATATGTAATAAAATGTACTCACAAACCCTTGTGGATCTATTATTTTAAAGCACTTTTGGCTATTTTTCTCTAGAACTTGGCCAGAGTGAGTCTTTTAGTGTGTTAGTTGGGGTGCAGATTAAACAGAAGATAACCCCAAAATACAGTGGCTTAAGTAAGACATATAAGATAGATAGATAAGGTCCTTATTTCTGCTCAGATAAAAGTCTAAAGGTAGATAAGTTGTTTACGTTGGGCAAATGTTTCTATTCCACCAGGCCATTCAGTGACCCAGGCTAGTGGGTCAACTTTGCCATCTTCAGTATGTGGTTTCCAGATCTTGGTCCAAGGTGACAGTTGTAGTTGTGGATCTAGATCCTGGAAATATATTCATCTCTGAGATGATGATTTGAAAGTTGCATGTAAGACTTTCACATCCCGTCAGCCCAAAGTTAGTCAAACAGCTACACCTAGCTGTAAGGGTAGTCATGTATCACATGAAATTTGGTGAGGCTATTACCAAAAGAAAGAAAGAAAGAAAAATCAGATACTGGGCATCAATTTGCTATTTCTGTTATAGTAACTAAATTATATATATCTGGATGACTTTTCCTTCTTATGCATGTAGCCCTATGTCGGTGAATAGCTTGTGCTTTGTTCTGCCTTGTGTCCATTCCTCTGATTGGGGTAACAGCGCTTTAATTTTCCTTTGGAAAATTCTTAAGCCATGAAATTTTGGGTGGGGCCAATATACCATATACTACCCCTACTTCTCATTACAGGGATGTGTATATGACTTTGCCATGACCAGTGGAACTCACACCTGGGTGGTTTTTTGTTTGTTTGTTTTGGCAATATTCAGAATGTGAAGTTTTCTTTTTCTTCTACTGGGTCAGTTGAGTTAGGATGAAAGACAGGAAAGAACCTACTGAGAAAAATAGAGCTGAAGAATGCAGAGATAGAGAAGGAATCCTAAAGATGATGTTTGAGCTGCTGGTTCAAACCACTCCTGAAGCTAGACTCTCTCTTGCCTTTTAATTACATAATTAGAAAAAAACTCATTTATTTTTGTTTTAGCTACCTTGCATTAGATTTTTGTCAATTGCCACTAAAAGATGGCTGATGAATCCACTCCTTATAATCTTTATTAAACTTAATTTCCTTTAGGTCTCATTGCTTTTCCAGATAGGAGTATTTGAATTCAAATTCTGTCATCTAAGGTCAAGACTGCTTCCCAGTGTGGTTTCACTGTTGAATTATTTTCTAGTTTTTTTCCCATCTGCATGTCGTCGGTGGAATGATATTGCAGGTTCTGGTACTGGGCCTTAATTTCTCTCCTCCTCCCAGCCCTTCCATTTCTCTTTAAACTTTCCTCTACCTAATACATAAATATAGAAAGGAAGATAGGAGTTGGATAGTGGGGAGGGGAGAGTCATGGTGGCAGGGGAAGAAGTTACATATAAATTAAAGAAAAAACTATTTTGAGTCATTAACTTACCTTTGTTCCAACTCTCAGTTCCAGTGATTGAATGGAAGAATTGGTCCAAAGAATCAGGGCAAATTGAAAATTGTTGGTGACACTGCTGGTATTGTGAGGGGCATGAATAGGATGTTTAGAGGGAGGCCCGTGGCATCCAGCAGAGACCAAGTGATTTGAGTATCATTAAATTCATTATGTGGCTTTTTCTGTTGCTTTTACTTTTATTCCATTAACAATTTGAGGGTTAAGGCCAGCCATTTCCCTACACCTAGACTTCTTTTTGTAATGTATCTACCAGCACCATGGCATGCTGCAATGCTGTTGATTCATTACCGAGATATCAAAACAAATCACTGCAAAATGTGCTGTGCCTTCCATTCTGGTAACTGATGTTGAAGGCTTTGGTTCAAGGCTATTTTTAGAAATACAAAACCTTATAACTAATTAAGGGAATCCCAGGTTAGATCATTTCTTTTCCTTTCTTCTAAAGCTTATGGGAATTTAATCTCCAATAAATGCTAGTATAAAATTAATGTTCTCTTGGATGGGAAGGTCAATTAGATACCTGGTATTGACTTCAGTCTTCTAATAGGAAATCTCATGAATTAATCTAAAATTGTGATTGTTTCATAAAAATTTGTGGGGAGGAGAGTGGTGAAGTTCACAGATCATAAAATGACCCTGTTCATGTTTTGCACTACATGTCCATTATGAACTGTGACCACTTCTGGCCACATGACCTACTACTGGCTGCCTCCAGCAATACCTTTCAGTAGGGTAGTGGGTAAGAAGGGTGGGCAGAATGGGGTAGCACAGATAATGAACATCTCCTTTAGACTGGCTAATGCACTTGGACTCTATTATTTGATGTGCACCAATAGAGTTCCCTGTGGCAATATTTCCAATAAACTTGAAACTTCTTTTTTTTTTGAGATGGAGTCTTGCTCTGTCACCCAGGCTGAAGTGCAATGGTGTGATCTCGGCTCACTGCAACCTCCGCCTCCCGGGTTCAAGTTATTCTCCTGCCTCAGCCTCCCGAGTTCAAGTTATTCTCCTGCCTCAGCCTCCCGAGCAGCTGAGATTACAGGTGCCTGCCACCACACCCAGCTAATTTTTTTGTGTTTTTAGTAGAGACAGGGTTTCACCAGGTTGGCCAGGCTGGTCTCAAATTCCTGACCTCAGGTTATCCACCTGCCTTGGCTTCCCAAAGTGCTGTGATTACAGGCGTGAACCACTGCGCCTGGCCGAAACTTCATCTTTATGAATTATTTTGACCAGTATGGGTGAATTTCAGCACTATATGAACATATTATAGTCTTATTTTAAAAAGACTTTGCTCGCCATCCACATAACAGATCTTTTAGCTGACTTTTTGTTATTTTTCCTTGTTATTGTGTCTCCGCAGGAACCATATCGGAGAAAATCAGCAGATCAGCAGAATGCTGCTGGTGTGCTGGAGCTTTTGTTTGTGCCTGTGTGCCAGTGTAAACATGAGCAGCATTTCATTCACCAGCCCAGTGCTCATTATTTGAAGCCATTTCCCCAGCATGGTATTCCACAATACTAAGGAAAGTCGAGTCCACTATTACCTGAATGAAACTGAGAATAAAAGAACCCATTCTTGGTGGAGAGAAAATTTGTCCATGCTCACACCAAAGGAAATCACCACAAATAGGCCATACTTTTTTTTTTTATTGTCGTTAAACCCAAGCAGACCTATTCATTGACATATAATATGTATTCAGTCTCTGAATTTTTTTTCTGCACTTATCTTGCTTAATTTTTGTGGATTTCCTTTTAATATTTTTTTATTTCTATGAGGATTTTTTGAGTTCAAAAATTTCATTAGCGTTTTGCAAGCCCTTAAATGAAGCGCGAGCATTCCTTTTTCATTTTATTTGCAAATCTTATTCTGAGTGGTCCTAAAGAAATACAACAGGAGGGAAACGAATAATGTGATGGAAAAACACAACTCTCCCTTCCCATTTGGAGATGATATTCTTTTTCTAAAATGTCCATTTGTTTTTGGTTGGAAAATGAGTTTTGTAGGTCAACCTACATGTGATTGGTTTATTGTTTCCTCTCAGCCAATTAGAATCACAGCAGGTAAAAAATCCCTTTAGTTATCCAATCAAAACCTTCAATGTTTCATACTATTGTAACCCTTTTAAAAGAGAATAATGATGTGGATTAAGTCTGCTTATGGTTGGGGCCTGAGTGCTCAGAGCAAAGTTAGATCTGTGTTAGCACTGATAATAGTCCCAAGAGAAGTTAACTACATCCTTTTCAGGAAAATAATAGCTATTATCATTGTAATTATGATGTTCTCTTTCAGGGATTACTTCTGAGATTGACATTCTTACCATGTATGCAGTTCAAAAAATTTATTGTGAATATATTATGCTCCAGCACTGTAATGGGCTATATAAATATTTATAAAACTTCCTATTCTCCTAACAGTCTTGCAAGGTAGATATTGTTGTCTACATTTTACAGAAGAAAAAACTCGAAAATTGAAGAGATTAAGTAACTCAGCATCACAAGCTGGTAAGTGACAAAACCAGAATTTGGGCCCCTGTGTATAAAATGTTAAAGCTCATGTTTTTTTTCAGCACCAAATTACCTCTGTAACCATATGCAAAATATGCATTATTCCCAAGAAGAAGCTCTTTGTTTTGGCAGTGGTTCTAATATCTGTTTTAGTGGCACTTTAGTGGAAAACATTCTGTGGGAGTCAGAGAACGTAAGAGAAACATAAGCTGCTCCGCTATTGGTATTCTGCTGAGTTTCTCTGTTGATTTCACTCCCATTTTAGAATATTGCATTTAATTACCTGTCAAACATATATCTTAACTTTCTGGAGGCAGGAGGGTCAGCCTAATTAGTGTTGTTATTTTTCCGTTTAGTTTTCTGAATATACCTAATGCATTTTAAATCTGTCCTCAACAATAACAATTTAAATAGAGAGCTTCTTAAGAATAAATCTTTAAACCCTGAGAATCTTAAAGTAAATTAATTTGTCTAACCAAATTGGAGAATCACTAAGAACTTCAAAAGTTGGGTGTTAAACTCTGTTTATTTATCTTTCAGGGTAAACAAATATAATTTTCAAAACTCTTACACCATTTTCTGTGCTTCCTTAGTGGAGTCTGGGGATATATTTTTTTTTCCTAGAAATTGAATAAGTCCATGATCCTTGTAACTTTCTTTTTCAACATTGAAATTGATATTCTATAAGCCGCTTCCTACTTATTCTGTCCTTAGCTACCTACATCATGCTGTCGAAAAAGGGGGAGATTCTTGCTTACGTTTTTGAGAGTCTTTAGTGAAAGAGAGAGACTCTCAGCTTAGTTGGCTAGAATGAAACAATGATGAGGCCAAGGCAATACAATTATGTTAGGAACCATTTAACATTTTTGGCTTAGTTAGCAGAAGTTGTTTCCAACATTCAGACTTCTAATGAACATGACTTTTACCATAGTATCTAGAGTCCACCAAGGAAAAAGATCATATTAGATAATAGCTGTCTGTACTTGGCACAGTATGTAGTTTATAAGATACTAGCTTGTCTACAACTTATTTGATGACTTTGTTATTTCACATATTTTTTAAACGTGGTTTTTTACTTCATCTCTAGAAAATTATGTACTTCTTATCTGTTGAATATGTCAAACACCCTCTTCAAATACTCCCAAACCAAATGTTGATTACTTCAGTGAATTTTTTGAATAAATAATGGAAATTGGTCCAGACATGTGGTCCTATTTACTATCCTATTAATTATTGCCCTAGAATCTAATGTGTTTACTGGAATATGAATATAATCTCCTAAGGATTAGACATCATGTTGGACTTTCTAATGCAAAAGTTTTGCTGATGGTTTAGCTCCTTATCTATGGTTGGGATAAGTTCAGTTTCACTCTTGAAGTTTATAGCATCAACATAATATTGAATAGTACTTTACAGGTTTCCAAAGTGTGCTCAAAGTTTCTGTCTTATCTGACTCAAAACAAACTTGTGAGATAGATGAGTTAGATATTTTTGAATCTCTTTTACACATGAGGAAACAAATGATGTGGGGAGAGACTCATCTTCTGACAGTTAATACAGTGTTTTTTTACTTGTCAATCCAGTTTGATAATTCCTTCTTGTAAGTTATGTTCACAGTTGTCATATTGGGGGATATTGTTTTCATATTTAAAGATGTAATAAAATAAACTTTTTTCATTGTGTTTTATTATAGCCGTTCATCTGATGTCAGGTTCATAGAGGAATGAGGATTTTTTTTACCTGAACACTTAAAAGATCAATATTTACAAGAACATTGTAGATATTATTTTCCAGGTTCAAAGTTCTTGTGAAGTTCTTTTGGTAGACACCGGTCTCTTAAGTATTTGAAGTATAAATTACTTATTGCTCTATAAGCTACTGTAATAGCAGCAAGCAGGCTAAGAAGGACTTGGGATTTTATCTGTGATGTAGGCTTGATGAAACTAGTTTAATGTAATGTCTTAAAATCTGTTCAGATAGTAAAAATTGGTCCAGAAGAGCCACTCAGAAGTCATAATGAGTCATTAGTAAAAATGTTCAGTAGATGGGAAGCTGCTTACATAAGCTAATTTGCACTGACCAAAAAGGAACACAGTCAGTCCTCTGTACCTGCGGGTTCTGCATTTGTGGATTCAACCGACCATGGATAGAAAATATTTAAAAAAAAATGGATTGGCTGGGCGTCGTGGCTTATGCCTTTAATCTTAGCACTTTGGGAGGCCATGGTGGGTGGATCATGAGCTCAGGGGATCGAGACCATGCTGGCCAACATGGTGAAACCCTGCCTCTACTAAAATACACACAAAAAATTAGCCAGGTGTGGTGGCATGTGCCTGTAGTCCCATCTACTTGGGAGGCTGAGGCAGGGGAATTGCTTGAACCCAGGAGGCGGAGGTTGCAGTGAGCTGAGATCATGCCACTGCACTCCAGCCTGGCAACAGAGTGAGACTCTGTCTCAAAAAAAAAAAAAAAAAAAAGATTAGCTGCACCTGTACTGAAGATGTGCAGAATTTTTTTGGTCATTATTCCCTAAACAATGCAGTATATCAAGTATTTATATAGCATGTTCATTGTACTCGGTATTATAAGTAATCTAGAGATGATTTAACATATACGGGAAGATGGGGATAGGTTATGTGCAAATACTATACCATTTTATTATGTATAAGGGACTTGAGAATCCTTGGATTTTGATATCCACAGTGGGTCCTGGAACCAGTCCCCTGTGGATACTGCTGGGCAACTGTGGATGGCCAAAGGCATTAATTGTTTTAATCAGTATTTTCAGCACCTACTATGCGCATAACACTGGGGTGGATATAAAGAAGCATGACTTTGTAACGAAAAGGAGTGCACGATCTAGTCATATATACTGCTATGCCCTGAATATGTCCCCCAAAGTTCATGTGTTCAAAACTTAATCCCCAATGCAACAGTGTTCACATGTGGGACCTTTTTTTTTCTGGGATGGAGTTTTGCTCTTGTTGCCCAGGGTGGAGTGCAATGGCATGATCTCTGCTCACTGCAACCTCCATCTCCTGGGTTGAAGCGATTCTCCCGCCTCAGCCTCCCAAGTAGCTGGGATTACAGGCCCTGCCACCACGCCTGACTAAGTTTTTGTATTTTTAGTAGAGACTGGGTTTCACCATGTTGGTCAGGCTGGTCTCGAACTCCTGACCTCAAGTGATCCACCCACCTTAGCTTCCCAAAGTGCTGGGATTACAGGCATGAACCACCACACCCAGCCTTTTGTTTGTTTGTTTGTTTTTTTGAGACGAAGTCTAGCACTGTTGCCTGTGCTGGAGTGCACTTGCACCATCTTGGCTCACTGCAACCTCTGCCTCCCAGGTTCAAGCAATTCTCCTGCCTCAGCCTCCCGAGTAGCTGGGATTACAGGCACCTGCCACCATAGCTGGCTACTTTTTTTGTATTTTTACTAGAGACAGGGTTTCGCTATGTTGTCCAGGGTGGTCTCAAACTCCTGATCTCGTGATCTGCCTGTCTCGGCCTCCCAAAGTGCTGGGATTACAGGCATGAGCCATCGCACCTGGCCCAGATGTGGGACTTTTAAGAGGTGATTAGATCATGAGGGCCCAGCCCTCATGAATGGATTAATGCCATTATTGTGGGAGTAGGTTCCTGATAAAAGGATAGGTGTGGCCCCATTCCCCCTCAACATGCTCTCTTGCCCTTCTGCCTTCTACCATGGGATGATAGCAGATGCAGCCCTCTCAACTTTGGACTTCCCAGCCTCTACAACTGTAAGAAATAAATCTCTATTCTTTATGAATTACCCAGTCTGCAGTATTCTGTTATAGCAGCACAAAATGGACTAAGACATATACCTACATGCAAGTCATTAAAAAGTAACGTATTAGCTCTCAACTGATGTATATCCCTTGCTGACAAATGACTGACTGGCTTGTGAAAAACTGCTTCAGTCAGTGGCAAGGAGGCTTGGGGATTCTCTTTTCTAGAAATTTACTTTTTTTTAATTGTGGTAAAATATACACAACAAAATTTACCATTTTAACTCTTTTTAAGTGTACAACTCATTGGCATTAAATACATTTACAATATTGTGCAACCATCACCACTATGCATTTCTAGAACTTTTTATCCTCTGAAATAGAAACTTTGTACCCATTAAATAGTAGCTCTCCATCCTCCCCTGCCCACAGCTCCTGGTAATCTCTATGAATTTGCCTGTTTTAGGTGCCTCCTATAAGTAGAACCATGCAAAAGTTGTCCTTTTGTGTCTGGCTTATTTCATTTAGCATAATGGTTTCAAGGTTCATTCATGTTTTCAGAATTTCATCTCTTTTTCAGGCTGAATAACATTCCATTGTATGTATATAACGCATTTCATTTATTCATCTGTCCATAAGAAATATATATTTTGTGACATCTCTTTTCTTCTGCCCCCCTTTCTTGACTGGTGTTTGTCTGAAACCACCCCATCACTGTTTCTTATTAATATTATAGATTCAATCCTGGGCAAGAATAAAGTAGAGAGATATTTATCCAGATTTTACAAGTAAAAATACAGGATGCAGAATTAAATAATTCGATTTTCAGATACACAATAAATACTTTTTTAATATAAGAATGTTCCATGAACTATTTGGGATGTACTTTTATTTTTTAGAAAATGAGCTATTTATCTGAAAAAATTACAATTTAACGGGTGTCCTGTAATTTTATCTGGCAACTCTAGGTTGGAGGTTAAGTTCTTGAAGCATTCGCCTCAGACAACTAGCTCTGGCACCTATCCCTATGCTTTGCCCTGATGACTGACCAGTGTGAGGATAGTTCCCCATTCTCTATCTGTAGCATCCAAGGCTGAATCACAATCAATTTTTAAACTGAAGAGATATAGGCATGGTGGGAACAGAGAGCTCAATTTCCCCATACCAGAGAAAGTATGTTCCTGGCACCTCACCTTGTTACTTAATGCACTTTCTTATAGAAGTATGATGTTTAAGGCACTGTCTACCCATTACCCAGTTCCAAAGTGACTTCCACATTTTTAGGTATTTGTAAAAGAAGAACTCCACTTCTTGGTACCAAAATCTGTATTAGTTTGCTAGGACTGCAGTAACAAATGACACAGACTGGGTGACCTAAACAATAGAAATTTATTTTCTCTCAGTCCTGAAGGCTAGAAGTCCAAGATCAAGGTGTCAGCATGGTTGATTTCTTCTGAGGTCTTTCTCCTTAGCTTGTAGATAGCTGTCTTCTCCCTGTGTCCTCTCATGGTCTTTGTCTGTGTCCTAATCTCCTCTTCTTATAAGGAGATCAGTCATATTGGATTAGGGCCTGCCCTAATGATTTCATTTAACTTTAACCTTTTAGAACCCCTATCTCCAAATACAGTCATATTCTGTGGTACTGGTGGTTAGGACTTCAGCATATTAATTTCAGAGTATATAATTCAGCCCATAGCAGTTACCTCCAAATAACATTTGTATTTTGAGACATTCATTTTAAATTATGAAATAAAAAATGTTTTTCTTTCAAAAAAGAACTCAATGTATAAGCAAACAGGTGGGTCAACTGTTAGTAACTTGGCAAAGGGTATAGATACAGAGAGGTAAAATTTAGGACCAATAGTAGAATGTGCTGCCTACTGAAATAGTGGAGTACATAGAGACTATCTACAGGCTCTTAGCATTGAAATCTCCTTTCCTAAGTGAAAGAACTGAGACCAGCTCCAATATAGAGGATGTAGCCTTAATATTGTCTTGTGGTTGATGTTGTTGAAGAGTCTGTGGGCCCATGTCACAAACATTCAGGAATCTGGACCCACTCAGTCCTAACACAGGCTCACCCAAGGAGATCTCTCTTTATAGATACTCCCTTTCATATCTGTAGTTGGCTGTCTCCTCTTCATAACCTCTAACCCTTCGTTGTTTTTTTTTTTCACTCTATAAGACCCTATCACACATATTAACAGCTGGTAAATGGCTGGAATGAAGGGTACATTTGGGGGATTGAAACTGGGTAAGTGGTTTGGGACCAACTTGTGGGGAAGGCAAGAAAGTGGGACTTGCCTTCCACCACACCATGGGAGCCCTTCAAATACGGTTTCTTCTGGGAACTTAAGACATTTTGGAGAATTAAGTTTTTAAAAAGTATTTAATGGTCTTCTGTAAGCTAATATTTTTTATTTAAATTTACATTTAATTTTCTGTATATTCCCATGGTTTGAAATTCAGAACAATACAAAAAAGTATACATTCAGAAGTTGTCTTAGTCTGTTTTGTGCTGCTATAACAGAATACCACCGACTGGGTAATTTATAAAGAGCAAAGATTTGGCCGGGTGCGGTGGCTCACGCCTGTAATCCCAGCACTTTGGGAGGCTGAGGCGGGCGGATCACGAGGTCAGGAGCTCCAGACCATCCTGGCTAACACAGTGAAACCCCGTCTCTACTAAAAATAAAAAAATTAGCCAGGCATGGCGGTGGGCGCCTGTAGTCCCAGCTACTCGGGAGGCTGAGGCAGCAGAATGGCGTGAACCCGGGAGGCGGAGCTTGCAGTGAGCCGAGATCGCGCCACTGCACTCCAGCCTGGGTGACAGAGCAAGACTCCGTCTCAAAAAAAAAAAAAAAAATTATTTCTTAATAGTTCTGGAGGCTCGGAAGTCCAAGACTGAGGGACCACATCTGGTGGGGGCCTTCTTGCTGCATCATAACATGGAAGAAGGCGTCACATGGCCAGAGAGACAAAGAGACAGAGAGAGAGAGAGACAGAGAGAGAGAGAGAAAGCGCACGAGAGAGTGAGCACATGCAAGACATTGAACTCACAGCCCCAAGCCCTTTTATAATTGGCATTAATCCATTTATGAGGAAGCTGGGGCCCTCATGGCCTAAGGACCTCCCCTTTGGCCCCACCTCCCAACACTGTTGCATCGGGGATTAAGTTTCCACATGAACTATGGGAGCATACATTCAAACCATAACAGGAGTCATGTTCCCATTCCTGCCCTTGTTCTCCCTGATCCTCACCCTTGCCTCCTATGAGTTTCTTATTTATTCTTCCAGTATTTATGTAGATACAGATACAAATATATTTTCTTCTGTCCTCTCTTTTATACAGAGGCTAATATACTATATGCATTCTTCTGTATCTTTCTTCATTAACATTATTTTTGGAAATTTTTCTGAATAATTACATGTAGAACTTCCAGACTGCATAATCATTTATTGTGTGAATGTATCATAGTTTAGCTTCTGCACAGCAAAAGAAACTACCATCAGAGTGAACAGGCAACCTACAAAATGGGAGAAAATTTTCACAACCTACTCATCTGACAAAGGGCTAATATTCAGAATCTACAATGAACTCAAACAAATTTACAAGAAAAAAACAAACAACCCCATCAAAAAGTGGGCAAAGGATATGAACAGACACTTCTCAAAAGAAGACATTTATGCAGCCAAAAGACACACGAAAAAATGCTCATCATCACTGGCCATCAGAGAAATGCAAATCAAAACCACAATGAGATACCATCTCACACCAGTTAGAATGGCAATCATTAAAAAGTCAGGAAACAACAGGTGCTGGAGAGGATGTGGAGAAATAGGAACACTTTTACACTGTTGGTGGGACTGTAAACTAGTTCAACCATTGTGGAAGTCGGTGTGGCGATTCCTCAGGGATCTAGAACTAGAAATACCATTTGACCCAGCCATCCCATTACTGGGTATACACCCAAAGGACTATAAATCATGCTGCTATAAAGACACGTGCACATGTATGTTTATTGTGGCACTATTCACAATAGCAAAGACTTGGAACCAACCCAAATGTCCAACAATGATAGACTGGATTAAGAAAATGTGGCACATATACACCATGGAATACTATGCAGCCATAAAAAATGATGAGTTCATGTCCTTTGTAGGGACATGGATGAAATTGGAAATCATCATTCTCAGTAAACTATCGCCAGGACAAAAAACCAAACGCCGCATGTTCTCACTCATAGATGGGAATTGAACAATGAGAACACATGGACACAGGAAGGGGAACATCACACTTCGGGGACTGTTGTGGGGTGGGGGGAGGGAGGAGGGATAGCATTAGGAGATATACCTAATGCTAAATGACGAGTTAATGGGTGCAGCACACCAGCATGGCACATGTATACGTATGTAACAAACCTGCACATTGTGCACATGTACCCTAAAACCCAAAGTATAATAATAATAATTAAAAAAAAGACTTGCCTTGTTACCTAAAAAAAAAAAAGAATGTGTCATAGTTTATTTAGTCAGCATCCTCTTGATGCATACTTGGATTGTTTCCAATCTTTTGATATTATAAACAATGCTATAAAATGATCTTGTATATGTGTTATTTATTCTATGCGCAGGTATACCTATAAAATGATTTTTTGGAAGTGGGATTGCTAAGTTAGAGGGCAAATTTATTTGTAATTTTGATAGATATTGCTAAATTTTCTTCCTGGGAGTTTTAAAATTTTGTACTTTAACAAGCCATGTATGAATTACTTGCAAAGCCTCACTAACAGATGGTGTCTTTTGTCATATATTGGGACCTTATGAGTGAGATTGAGCTTATGATCACGTTTAAGGGTCATAGGTTTCATCTATAGCTAGACATGTTTTGTCCATTTTTTTCCATTGAGATGCTAATCTTTTCCATCTCAATTTCTAGATATTTTTTAAAAACATAAAATGGAGATTAATACTTAGTGGTGTGTTTCAAATAAATTCTCTAGTATTATTTGTCTTTTGACTTTGCTTATGTGTTTTTTTTTCTATGAAAAAATTGTTAGTTTTCATTTTGTTGACTTTTACCTTTTCTTTTAGGCTTTAGGATTTTAAAAGGTAAGTTAGAAAGGCCTTCACAATGCCACGGTTATAAAGCAATTCACTTACATGTTCTAGCACATTAGTGGTTTTAAGATTTATGATTAAATATTTGATACATTTGGAACTTATCTCCATGTAGTGTAAAATGTAGATCCAACAGTTTTCAGGTATCTACTAAGATATCTTGTAGTGCCAGTCTTCTTCTTTTTAAGTTTTCTGGTTATTCTTCAATTTTCCCTGTAGAACTTTAGAACCAGCTTGTCTACTTCAGAATATCTATTAGTATTTTATGAGAATTATATTAAATTTATAGATTAATTAGGATAATTGATGTATCTGTAATGCTGAGAGTTACTTTCCAAGAACATGGTATATCTATTTTTCAGGTCTACTTTTGTGTCTTTTGAGATTATTTCAAGGTCTTTCTCATATAGATTTTGCACATTTCTTGTTAAGTTTATTTCTATGTATTTAATCCTCTTTGCTGCTCTTATATACAGGATTATCTGTTCCATTATGTTAGCTTATGGCTGTTGTTTGGATGTAGGATGACTGCTAGTTTCTGCGTATTAACTTTATACTCCATTTCTATTTATTTTCCAGTGGATTCTCTTAGGTTATTCAGGTGTACAATCATATCAGTTGTAAATAGGGATGATTTTGTTTTCTCACATTTCTTTCTACTATCTAATTTTGTTAAAAATCTCAAGCAAAATCGATTAAATAATTTTAATCTCTTTAAATATGAGCATGCCTGGAATTAAATTATGATTGAAAAGCTTCCAATTTGATACTTTTTTGTATGGGTGCCATAGTGAGGCTCTGAGTGACAGAGATTTTAGTGTTGTGCTACTATGCGTTTAGACTCAGATGTTGGGCTTGAAAGTCTACTTACGGTATTTGGGAAATTTGGGCTGGTGGGAGGATAGAGGGGATCCTCAAGGCAGGATGGATGTCAGACGCACTGACCTGATGCAGAGATGACTTTGGAACTATGCCTGGGCTGTCAAGGTACAGGCAGAGAGTTACAGTGCTGTTGGGATCACATTTCACTCTGACGGATTCCTGATGTCTGCATTTCTCTGTTGAGTATAACTCCCCTCTCTTTTTCCTTCTTCTTTTTGCCCGTCTGCTTTTCTTCCTTATTTTGTAGTTAACAAAGTTTAAGGAGGTTTTCTAACATTTAGATTGGATTTAAATCTTTGCCATCTTGAAGAACATTTAAAGCAGAGCCTATGGTGAACCAAGAAGGGAAACCCAGAAGATAGTGGGGGAAGTGATTTAAAAACTACAAATCTGAGCACTTGTCTTCAGTAGAGGTACTATGGCACCCAGAATTTGACCAGTGAAGGAGGAATTTTTAAGTTGGACCTCTGTCAGAAAGTTACTCTTCCTTTGAGAAAGCTGGAACCACAACACACCACTCCTGCAACTGGCTGCCAGGAAGAATGCTGAAAACATGGACTTTAGAGGTCCCAGGGGGAAGCCAGTACAGGTGAAGTGGTAGGGATTAATTAATTAGTAACAGGCATTTCTGCAGAGACAGTGAAGGTGTGCCATTGATAAAGATTCACTGCTTCAAGTGATTTTTGTGTGACTCCAGACAGATTGAGAGCATCTGCAGTTATTATTGCAGGTCCACATGGAATACAATCTCATCCCAGTGAGGACTGGTATGGGTCTGGAAGTATGTCAGCCATACAGAAGGAGATCCACAGAATCTGGACAACAAGGGGAGAGAAAGATGAACAGGATGAAAGTGGAGACATTTTTTCTCATCTACACTTCCTAACGGCTTGGGAAGACTAGAAGTGAAAATAAGAAGCATAACAAATTCCATTTGTAGTTTGTTAAATCACTTTTCTTGATCAACTGATTGTTGAGCAACTGTTTCATTGCATACTGTGGATCCAGTCTTTGTTGTTACTGTTTTCCAAAGTGCTGCTTTATTAAGTCCTCCAGAAATGGTTAGAAATGGACATTTAGAGTGGGAGAAATCAATAGGCTATATAAGGTGAGATTCCTCGGCCTTAAATGGAGGAAAATAGGCAGTAAAGAAAACCCCCTTTACAGAATGTTGTTTTCATAAAGCTATTTCTGTTTGAAGATTTCAGTGTCATGTAGGCCTTCAAAGGTGTTAGCCAGAGAACAAGGGCCTGAGGGATGAAATTGTGAGGTCATAGGGAATTGTGCAACCTCTGGTTACTTACTTGTTATGATCCTGTGCTTTTTCATTTGTAAAGCAGAAATATTTGCCTACTAGGAGTTTTATAAAAGAATACCTATATGATGTAGGTAAAGGATTTAGCCTCATACTTGAAGCATACTAAGTGCTCTATATGTGGTAATTAGTATTATTACATCTGCATTTATAATAAACATTTGGCCTGGCCTGATCCCTTACTCAACTTCCATTTTCTTTTCTTTTCTTTTCTTTTTCCCTTCCCCTTCCCCTTCCCCTTCCCTTCCCTCTTTTGGCAGAATGTCACTCTGTCACCCAGGCTGGAGTGCAATGGCACGATTTCCGCTCACCGTAACCTCTGCTTTCCAAGTTCAAGTGATTCTCTTGCCTCAGCCTCCCGAGTAGCTGGGTTACAAGTGCCTGCCACCATGCCGGGTTTATTTTTGTGTTTTTAGTAGAGACAGGGTTTCGCCATGTTGGCCAGGCTGATCTTGAACTCCTGACCTCATAGGATCCACCTACCTCAGCCTCCCAAAGTGTTGGGAGAACAGGCGTGAGCCACTGTGCCTGGCCCCATTTTATTTTTCTTAACTGTTTAAACTAAGACATGGAACAAAGTTAATTAAAACCTTGGATTTCTAAGATTCCTAGAGAATTTCAGAACAGAATTGCAATATCAAGCCTCTGGTTTGAATTGAATAACTTCGGCTATATTGCATCCGTTTGACCTGCTCCTGTTTGGGTGTTTAACATTGTAGGATATCCTTTCTGTCTAGGCTCAAATTGAAAGAAGAAAGAATATCTGCTTTTCGTTTTTCTTGTATCTGTGAAACCTGTAGATTATAGTTCTGCCTTTAAGGAGAATTTTAGAGTATGGCAATTTTGGTAACATAGGAGTCCCTTTTGAAGCTCACATTATGATAAAAACCAACCCATCCTCTAAATGTTCTCTTTTTCTGTATGTTATGTTTTGCTGATTTCCTATCTCTTTTCCTCTTTAGGCTGTATGTAGATGATAATTCTTCACCAAACTAGTAAGAATATCCTCTCCCCCACAGAGCTAATATTTGAGACTTTTAACCCTAAGTCATGGTTATCTAATCTATAATAATTTTTTCTCACTTATTTTATGTATCCTTCTATTTTCTTGGTTTGTTCCCTGGTTTTGTTATCAGAAATCTATGATTCTTAGTATTTTTATTGTCACAATAACTTAGAAGTCATAAAGAACACTGTCTTCGGGATGATTAATTTAGTGGGAGATTCTTCATATTGATTTAATCGGTACTGGGCAGGAAGAAACAAAAACTTTCCTAATGTTTCTACTTGAACCACATAAATTAAATTGGAAATATTTAGACAACCATGTATATGCATTCTCTTATCTTACTGGCTTGTAGTATAATTTATAACATGTAACATCTGTTCTCTTTGCCTGAGTAAATCAAATTTACCCTCTTTTATCTTCAAGTTTATCAATAGAAGGTGGAGGAAAAGTAACAAGCAATTAAGATACTTCAAGCTCCTTGCCTCAAGGCTAATCAGACACATAATCTATACTTTTGTAATAATACCTTGTAATTTGGTCCTTTTATTATATGCCTTTAGTCATTTGTAATATGACTATATTGGAGTTTCATTTATCAAAAAGGTTAGAAGAGCTAATTTACTTTAAGGTAGCTTCTTAACCCAAAAAGAACTTTCACTACTTTTAAATGTTTTAATTATCTGCTCACACAGTCTAGAAAAGTTTTAAAATTAATTTTAGACCACCTTGATGACAATAGAACCAATGATGACAAATATCTTAATAAATCGTGATTTTGATGGAAGTAATGCAATTTAAAAATAACAATAGCTAACATTTAGTTCCTACTGTGTTTGAGATGCTTTTCTAAATGCTTTATATATTTTAACACTTAGTTGTATCCTTGTAACACATACATTTATGTCCCCAATTTTCACAGGAAAAGAAATGGAGGCTCAGATTAAATGACTCGTCAAAGGCATTAATTGTTGGGGCTGGAATATGAATTCATAACCAGCTTCCTACTCCACCCTCTCTCAAGTACCCAAATCAATATGGGCAAAATGTAGCAGATTAAAATGATTTTGACATTGAAACAAAAATGTTGCTGTCCTTAAAGGTATCTGTCTGCATGGCCTCCTCATAAATTTAGCCCAAAGAAAGACTTCTATAAAGTTGCCATTAAACATTGTCATCTGTGGAGACGAAGGTCCAAATGATTTCAGATAAGTGGATCTGAATGAAGTAAAAACCTTCACTAGACAAAGAGCGGTGTGATGGCAGGAGTCGTGTTTATATTCTCCGCCAATCTATTCCCAGGGCCTAGCATTGGACTTGGCATATAGTAAGTGCTCATAAAAATACTCATAGAATTGAATTGAAAACCAATTTGATCTACGTGAACCTTGGTTTGTATTTTTAAAATATCACTTTCTTTTGTAAAATTAATACTTGCTCACTATGAAGAATTTAAACAGTAAAGAAAGGAAAAGAAACGACCCCAAATCCCACTACTGTACCTGAAACAGTTGATATTGACATTAGTAACCATCATTTCAAATATTATTTTGTACACCTATATAGAAAGATAATCTACTTTAAAAATAGGATTATATTACACAAACTATTTTATTAGATACAATTTTAATTTCACCCGAATCTAAGAAAATTAAAATACATTGAAGTAAACCTAAAAGAATTGTTTCAATTTAACTTAATGTTTTTATTTAATCACAAGAGTTATTATTTTCTAAATTATCCCATGATCCCTTTTAACACAAGAGAATATGAAAAATTAAGGTTTTTATTTGTGTGTAGTTAGATCTACCTTAGTTTTATATATACACATGCTTTAGTTTTATATAGTATTAAGTGAAATTCCTTATATGAAATATGAAGACATTAACATTTTTTTATTTTTTTTATTTTTTGAGATGAAATTTCACTCTGTGGCCAGGCCAGAGTGCAGTGGTGCTATCTCGGCTCACTGCAACCTCCACCTCCCAGGTTCAAGTGATTCTCCTGCCTCAGCCTCCTGAGTAGCTGGGATTACAGGCGCCTGGTACCACGCCAAGCTAAGCTAATTTTTGTATTTTTAGTACAGGTGGGGTTTCACCATGTTGGCCAGGCTGGTCTCGAACTCCTGGCCTCAGGTGATCCGCCCACCTCGGCCTCCCAAAGTGCTGGGATTATTGGTGTGAGCTGTCGCGCCCAGCTGACATGATCATTTTTATTCTTCCAATTCCTCACCTCCTTTTTATCTTATTATATTATTATTTTAGAATTGTTATGGTTTATACTGTATTTGTTTCATTCTATTTTGATAATTCACACAGTTATAAAAAAATTATATATATTTAAATTGGAGGACTTTTTTTTTTTTTTTTTTTTTTTGAGATGGAGTCTCACTCTGTTGCCTAGCTTGGAGTGCAGTGGCGTGATCTCGGCTTACTGCAACCTCCACCTCCTGGGTTCAAATGATTCTCCTGCCTCAGCCTCCCGAGTAGCTGGGACTACAGGTGCATGCCACCACGCCCAGCTAAGTTTTGTATTTTTAGTAGAGACGGGGTTTCACCACATTGGCCAGGCTGGTCTTGAACTCCTGACCTCAGGTGATCCACCCGCCTTGGCCTCCCAAAGTGCTGGGATTACAGGTGTGAGCCACTGCACCTGGCCTTAAATGGGAGGACTTTTACTACTAATTCTTTTATTATGTGTTCTTCATTTTGATACATCTCAATTGGATAGATTGAAAACTCATATCTTGTTTTCTAAGAAAGGTTCATGTGTATTGTATTCCCTGAGTTTTTCATGGTTTAGAATGTTTGCCTGTTGCCTTTTTATTTGAATGTCATCATGACTGGGTATAATATTCTTGGATATATTTTCCTTTAGAATGTCGTAGACACATTTCTACTGTCTTGTCTTTGAATATTATTGTGAGAAGACTGATCACAGCCTGATCCTCCCCACCTACCCTATCATCCTTTGTACCAATTTGCTCCCATCCACCCCCCTCATATGCCTGAAAAATTCTTTCCTTATTTTTAAAGTTGAATAACTTCACCAGAATATGATGAGTGCTCTGGAACAATTTTTCCTGGTCTGTGTGCTTTTTTGTTTTGCATATTTATATTTTTCTTCAGGAAAATTTCCTATTACATTTTTGGATGCTTTTCTGATCTCTTTGATGAGTTCTCTGCTTTAGGGGCATCAAATGTCTTTCTTTTGGATTGTTTTTGTCTTTCCTTCATTATTGTTAGCTTTCTCTGATAGCTTTGAGTTTTTAATTTGCAATCATTTGATTATCACAAGTTTATTTTTCATTGCCACTTATGTGAATCTTGGCCCTATCAATTCTATGCCTTCTTCCCTCCATTTTATTTATTAGTTCTCTATTGGCATGGTTTGATCCTAAATTAGTTTCTTATGTCTGCAGTCTCCCTTTTCATCTCCTTTTATCATCTTGCTTTTGAGCTTCTGTTCTTTTTTTGTTAACCAGAATTCATTTTTGCTTAGTTTTTTTTAAAAAAACAGGTAATATAGTTACATAGTTCAAAAATCAAAGAAAAGCTCTATGTGAAAATACTCATTGTCATCTTCCATCCATCCAGTTTACCTCCCCCATACATAACCAGTGTTATTCATGAGTTCTGTGCCCTTTTGGAGTTTATGTACATTCGAGCAAAAATAAAAATATAGTCTTTTAAAAAGAGCTTTTGTTACATGCAGCTCATGTTATTTGCTTATATCGTTTAATTATTTGTGGTGATAATTTTTTTCTCTTCTTTAGATAACATTTTTGCTTGGACTGATTTCTTTGTCTTCTCTGTTCTTTCCTTTTCTCTGCCTTTTTTGCTGTAATGTTCTTGCATATTTTCCTTGCTATTTTTTACTTTTCTCATACTTTACTTGGACAGCTCCATCTATAGCTTTTGATTGTTCTCATATAGTGTATATAATTTCCTTATCACTTTCCACGTTATCTGAGATCAATGTTATTTGTACTAAAAATCATAGAAAATTGGACATTTAGTGCTTAACCTCTTTTCATAATTTGGGGACATGGCAAGGGATGGGAGACTTAGTTAAGGGAGTATTTTAGTTAAAATCCCTGGGCTTCTGATACTTTATTAAGTGCCCTGAACCAGGTTTCTTCCCCTAGATAAGAAGTATATCCCGTTCACATGGTGAGAACATGGGGCGAGGGTGGGGAGGGCAATACCATAGGCTTTGGATCTGTTCTCCAATTCAACCTGCAGCTCTGGAGCCCCATCACTTCATCCAAAAGTTCACCTCTTTCTAAAAAGCTTCTTTCATTTGACTTATTTCTCTATAGCAGCCATTTCCATCATGCCCCTGTTAAAAGTGGGAAAAGATGCCAGCTCAGTTAGATACTCTCCAAATTTGTGGATCTGAATGAGAATTTCCATGATCTTTATGACTCACAATCTAGCTTTTGAGAGGTGAGGAAAAGTTAAGTGGAAAGCCTTGCCACATGATGTTAGTTACATTTTGGAATTCATTTCTTTTCTGCGCTATCAGTTTATGGTGTTGGAATGTAATATTTTTCTTAATTTGATTTCAACTTATTTTTTTGCTAATTTTTTCCCTTTTTTTGTGATGTATTAGAGAAATGATCTCGCAGAAATCTTTTTTTTTAAATAAAAAAAGGTATTTGGCTTTTTCTTTTTTCTTTTAAAGGAAAAACCTTAGGCAAGTTAAATTTAACGGAGTTTAACTGAGCAAAGAATGATTCATGAATCAGGCAGCCCTCAGAACCAGAACAAGTCCTATGAACTCTGGCCTGAAACATGGGAAAGCAGCATTTATGGACAGACAATGGAAATAAAATAGACAGCTTAATTGGTTGCACCTCATTTTTTTTTTTTTGCTTTATTTGAATCAGTTGGATGCCTGCAACTGATAGAAGCTCAGCTGCTGTAATCGACGGAGACTCAGCTATTTGTTACCAGAGTATACCTGTACACTACTCTTAAGTTAGTCTTCCAGTTAGTTTCTGTACTAAGTTAGGTGGCAGTTTTTTATTTTTTATTTTTAAATGTAAATACTTGAGTACAGAGGCATACTGAGGCCAAATTCAGTTTGGTTTAAGAGGTTTGTATGGTTCTTTCTATTCCCTACCTGTTGCCAAATTTCAACATTATATGGGAACAGTTATTACAATATATGCAAAGAATTCCTTTGTGAGGTGGGGAAATATGAGATGGGGTGGGGTGGGGTGGGGAGTATTATTTTGTTTAAAGGTAGCCTGCTAATTTTTATTGAATTTTGTTTTTGGGAGGCTAAGATGACATTTTGAAATTTCCTTCAGTTTGAAAGTTGTCCTGGAATAGTGAAGTCCTTCAAATCATTTTATATATCAATAGAGCCATATTACTGAATGTGGTATTTGTGGCTCATGCCTCCAAACAGCCAGAGCCTAAAAGAAAGTAGAACATCTGATAAAACTCCTGCTTGGAGGATTGAGGCAAGGTCTTTAAAAAGAGACCACACAATATCATGTCCTTTAAAAGAGCCTTGTCTAACTGAGCTGTGGATAGAGGACTGACTGAATTCACAGCTTTAATTGTCCTCCAGTCACAGCCACAGTTACCATATACCCATCATTTACAAAGGAGCAGGCTGCTGCTGCTGTGGCTGCTGTGCCAAGGTGGTTGATAGAAGACGGTTAAAAAACCCAATAGCCAGGGGAATGGGAATTGGAAGCATCTGAGAAAGGGAGTGGAGAAATACCGGACTGCTCCTGGAGTCCCGCCAAGCCCTCTGTACACTGCTGCTACATGCCAAGTTCTACCAACTGTGAAATTATATATTTCTACATCGTAGCATCACTTTTCTCCCAAAAGGGTACCCCATCTATTTAGGGTGTTTCTTCACAACTATGCTAGGATCTATTTATTGTTTCTTTTATAATTAAACTCTTCAGGCCATCTTAATTCCCTGGGGAAGAGGAAGTGGTCTGCAGTGAATACAGTTATCCCCTAGTTTTACCTACAGAAACCTTGTCAGCTCTGCATTTTGGATAACTCCATGAAGCTTAAAACAATAAATGTATGTTTAAAACACTCCGCAAACAAATCCAACTAAACTGGGAACTGAATTCCTTGATTCAGAAACAAGTAGTATTTTTGGGGCAGTATTTAAACATTTTTGGTTTCTTGTTCCAGGTGCAGTTTATTTTTATTTTTTTGAGACAGGGTCTTGCTCTGTCACCCATTTGGTGTGCAGTGGCATGATCAGGGCTCACTGCAGCCTTAACCTGCTGGGCTCAAGCAATCCTCCCACCTCAGCCTCCCAAGTAGCTGGGACTCCAGATGTGTGCCACCACGTCTGGCTAATTTTGTAGGGTTTTTGTTTTTTTTTTTTTTTTTGAGATGGAGTTTCTCCATGTTACCCAGGCTGGTCTCGAACTTCTAGGCTCAAGCAGTCTGCCTGCCTTAGCCTCCCAAAATGCTAGGCCCAGGTGCAATTTTAAAGGAGCAATAGATTGGAATTTCCTCTTTCTTTTTTTTTTAATTTTGAATTTTGCTGACGGAAGTTCAAATGTTATTCAGTGTGTGAGGTTCTTCACATCAAAACAAATATCTTTTCCCTGTCTGATGAATTTGAAAGTTGCTGTCACTTTTCTATCCACAGGTTAAGTGTATCTTAGCAGACTTGGCTACTGTTCCACTGTGATTGAGTTATGAAGCATGTACAGCTAGCAAGGTTTCTGTAGGTAAAACTAGGGAGTAACAGTATCTACTACTGACCACTCCCTCTTCCCCAGGGAATTAAGGTGGCCTGAAGCGTTTAATTATAAAAGAAACAACAAATAGATCCTAGCAGTTATGCAGAAACATCCTAAAGAGATGTGGTGTTGCCTTTCAATTGAGGCTAGACATTAGTCCATGTAATGAAGACCTGGATCCTTGTGGGTAGGGTAGAGGAGGACTAGTCCATCATGCAGCATAGAAAACGGGGGGCGGGGTTGGGGATAATGATCATGTGTCTCTAGCATATCCTGAGGAGAAGTTGCCCTGGCTTAGTTACTAAGAAGCAGGCATATTCCATCCCTACAGTGTTTATTCATCGCACAGGATGAATCATCCAAATTGGGGCATCATTATAGAAAGTGAAAGGGGAGTGCTGTTAATAATTAATTCAGGGTATCAGTACAAATAGGACTGTTCTGGGCAAATCCTAACCCACTTCCCATAACTCTGATGCTGTATTTGCTAAACAAACTTTTAACTACAATTGGTCTTCCTAAAGAGTTTTGTCTACTGAGAGAATGTAATGATAATTTATTCATTCAACATGTGTTTATTGAGTAAAACACAGAGTTTTGCTTTCATGGGGCTTACAGTCTAGTAGAGAGATAGTCAGTTAAGCTCTTACTATACACCATGATCAGTGTTGTGCTAAGGGAAGTATGAGGTAGCCTAGGTGGGTCACTACTAGGACTTGGAAGTTAGGAAGGTTTTCTGAGCTAAGACCTGAAGTAAAGTGTGATTGAAACATATTGGGCAAAGGAGGTACGGAAGAGAGTTTTTCCAGTCCAGGGTATACACAGGCCAGAGGCTAGAGAAAGCATTTATTCTAGCTCAGTGGTCGCCAACCTTTTTGGCACCAGGGATCGGTTTCATGGAAGACAGTTTTTCCACGGATGGGGTGGGGATGGTTTTGGGATGATTCAAGTGCATTACATTTATTGTGTACTTTATTTCTATTATTATTACATTGTAATATATAATGAAATAATTATACAACTCACCATGATGTAAAATCAGTGGGAGCCATGAGCTTGTTTTCCTGCAACTAGATGGTGCCATCTGGGAACAGATCAACAGGCATTAGCTTCTCATAAGGAGCATGCAGCTTAGATCCCTCACATGGGCAGTTCATGACAGGGTTCATGATCCTATGAGAATCGAATGCTGCTGCTGATCTGACAGGAGGCGGAACTCAACCAGTAATGTGAGCAATGGGGAGTGGCTGTAAATACAGATGAAGTTTCACTGATTTGCCTGCTGCTCACCAACTGATGTGAGGCGGGGGTGGGCTGGGGTGGAGGGAGGAGTTGGGGACCCCTGTTCTAGCTAATGAAAGATGTGTGTTAGGCTGAAACTTTGAGTGAAGAAGAGGAATAAGAGTTGTAATGGCAGAGATGGGAGAGAGCAGCTCTCAGAGCGCACAATCCATTCTGTACTCATCCACTTGACTTCATTGCCAGTCTGGACACACACCCGCTATGAGTTTCCAGGCCAGATTCAGGATTGAGCTGGGAGAAGGGAGAAGCTTCAAATTGAATGGGAATTGGATGTTTTGATTTAGATTAGATTGGACTTTATGAAAGTAATGTGCTTAATCAAATAGTAATGATTTAAACAGCACTATCACACTTAAGACAAAAACACATGTCCCTATCTCTACCCCATTCTGCCTTTTGATTTCTACTTTTTGGAGGCAGTCATGTTTAACTCAACATTTTTATCTGTTGCTTCTGCTATTTACTTCAAAATTCCTGTTACATCCTGATTTTTTCAACTTTAAGCATTCTCTATTAACTTTGTTTCGTGGTAAATGAGGATTTAGATATCTTTCATTACCACCTTGCCTCTTCTCTTCCCAATATACACATGTACGCCTATCCATCTTCCCAATATAATTATATTGTGATTTGTTTTTATTAAATCAGTATTTCATGTTTATATTAGTATGCCTAGTAAACAGGCAGATTTGCAGCTAAGCAAGTAGTATTTCCGTGTACTACTTTTTACTCTTCCTGGTTTTAATTGTTTAGTTTTCTATGTACTTTTCACTAATTCTGCTTCCAAATTTTGTACATAATAACCAATATAGTCAATGAGGAAAAATCTATTAGTTGTATTTTTTTTTCTGTTGCACTGTCCTTTCTGAAATCCCATCTTCCTGCCTCAGGCTGGATGGATTGGCTTGTCAGGCCCACTGCATAGTCTACATCTCAGGACTGCCCTTTGCAGTCATTCTGGGGATGCCTTTTGCCTCTATCCTGTGTTAAGCTCCCTAATCGTGTTTCTTTCCTGATTTAGATTGGACTTTTTCTGCCCCTCCAAAAAGCTGAGATATCATCTAGGAGACTGACCCAACAAAGCAAATCTGAAAATAATGGTGGGAGAAAATCACTTTCTCTCTGGGGAAGAGGAAGTGGCTTTCACTCTATTAAGTCTAGTTTATTCAATAAACCAGTTAAATAATTGAGGGAATATCATGATCAGATTGTGTTTTAACAACATTCTTTCAACATCATGTGTTTATTGATATAATGGGGGAACAAGATGGGCATGGGGCCTACCCTCTTAAATCTAAACTCTATAAAGTATACAGTCAAGATAGCAATTAGAATATAGTGTGAAAGGTGAGTACAAGGATAAGGTGCTATCCCTCTCACGTGTGAGAGGGGCACTTAACTCAGAAGTAGAATGAAGGATGGACTGAGGGAGCAAACAAAAGGTCACATATTGCATGATTCCAAGTATATGAAATGTCCTGTATAGGTAATTTCATAGAGACAGAAAGATTAGTTGGTTGTCAGGATCTGGGGATAATGAGGAGTAACTGCTTAATGAGCACAGGATTTCTTTAGAAGTGATGAAAATGTTCTGGAACTAGATAATTGTGATACTTGCAGAGCATTGTGAGTGTACTAAAAGCCACTGAATTGTATACTTTAAAATGGATAATTTTATGTCATGTAAATTTCACCTCAATAGAAAAAATAAAATAGAAAAGTGAGCAGTTAGAAGACCACTACCATGATAGTCTTGATGTGAGATACATTTTAAAAGTATTTATTTTAAAAGTATTTATTTATGCAGTTTTTGAATAGGCATGCACATGGCACAAGCTTCAAAAAAGAACAAAAGGTTTAAAGTAAAATGTAAGTGTCCTTCCCTTCCTATCTGCCAGTCATCTAGTTCTCTTCCCTTGGAGGAAAACATAGTTATCAGATTCTTATGTATTTTGAGTCTATGCATAATGTGTATTTGTGTGTTTATATATAAAACATATATCTTGTGTATATATTCATATATGTGTGTATTCAAATATATATTATTTTAAAATCAAGTTGTCGTTTATGGGGTTTAGGATATGCTACCTCAAAATATGGCACCCTGGTATTTGAGAAAACAGCAGAAGCAGGAAGGTCACTCTCACCTTTCCCCCACCTTTCTACCCTGAAGCAGGTCATCAAATCTAGGAAGGTCGCTCTCTGACCATCTCCTACCTTTCTGTGCTGAAGCAGTTCATTTGAGAGGTGCTTTTCCTATACCTGGAGAAAAGTAACATCCTTATCTCTGGGAAAAGTAACACAGAGGCACAAAGAAGAATCTGAACAAACAGGCCTTGCTAAGTTCTCTCCAGTTTATTGCCATTAGATCATAGCCTTTTGTCCTCCAATCATACTTCTCCAAAACTGTCCACTCTTCAAACCTAAGCATAAAAATACACAAGCTTACCTGTTTCTTTGGGTCTTCATTTCCTTATGAAGGCTCCCATATCACAAAAATCTTAAATAAATTTGTATGTTTTTCTCTTGTTAATCTGTCTTTTGTTATAGGGGCCTCAGCCATAAACCTAACAATGGGTGAAGAAAGGAAATCATTCTTTCCCTATGTAGCATACTACAAACATATTCTGCATCTTGCTATCTTCACTTATATCTTGGAGGTCATTTTATATCAATACATAGAATGTTGCCTAGTTCTTCTTAATAGCTTCATAGAATTCCATTATTGGACTATAATTTATTAATCTGTTCCTTATTAATGGATATTTAGATATTTAGAGTCTCAGTTGTTTGCTGTTACCAACAATGCTATAGTGAATATTCTATATATGTATAAGTTATTTTGCACAAATGTGAGCATGTGATAAGTCCCTGAACCAAAGCAGTGGCAAACGGAAGGAAGAGGAGGTTATGAGAGAACACGAGGGAGACACAAGCATGCAAGGAGACAGAATTTATCAAATGTGGCAACTGATTGCATATCATAGATGGAGAGGGAGAAGTTTGTATTGCTGTGCATTTCCAGTCCCTAGCAGAGGGCAGGCGCGTAACAAATATTTTCAAAATGCAACCACAAGAATAGCTTAAAAGTTTTCTAGTATAAATTATGGGTTGTGGTAAATGAACCATTTTCATACCCACACTTGTTTTGATTTCCATGACCTCTCTCCCTTGGCATTCCTGGAGGGCTTTGGCTTGATAGTTTACTGACAAGCTGTCAATGACTTTTACTGAACAATGCATTGTATGACTCTTGGTACTTTGTGCTGTAGATTATGGGCAGTGCAGCAGTTAATAAATAATTGCAAATCTGATTGTGGCATGCCAGTGTTCTTGAATAGAGTGAGTGTTTTATGAATCAGAACAAACATTATATTCAGGCTTCCATTTAATCTTGAGATTAATGATATTTAACAGAATTGAAAATTATACTACGTAGTGCCTTTAATCAGTGTTAACAAAAAGATTTGCTGCTTTCTCCATCTCTTCATACCATGGAATATTTGGTATCTTATCTCCCTTCAGGAACTTAAAATTGTTTCTTCTCAGAATTTCCTTAAAATATCTTTTATTCCCTAATTGAACTATGATTTAAAGGCATGGTAAGATTATAATTAAGCTAGTTTTGACACCTACACAATACATACTCAGAATCTCAGTATATTCTTAATTTATGATGTGATTATTCAACATTAGTGACTGATATAATCAAATTACCATACTAACTATGACATTTGTGTTTAGGAAAATTTTCATCTGCAAACTTAAAAATTGTAGAGAGCCTTATTTCATGTTTATATGTGATTCTTTACACTCCCGTAATCAGAAACAAAGCTGATAGTGGTTAGTGTAAACTTGCCTATATGCACCTAAATGTCCACTGTCTGTCTCTCTATTTTTCTATATTCTATCATCCAGTTGCTTTTGTTAGCAAAGTGTACAATTTCTACTTGTGTGGTTTTTATTAACCTCTCTTAGGCCTTTTGAAATTACTTGATTTAGACATGGTGAGCCAGATTTAATTTTATGAAAAATTGTCTTCTAGCAACCTAGCAACTCTTTGGCTGCTATGTAAGTAGAAATGTAAGTGTTAGAGTTTTTATAGGTAAACCTTATGGTTAAGGAGATTTCCTGTTATAAGAACAAGACAGCATGGTGCTGGTACCAAAACAGAGATATAGACCAATGCAACAGAACAGAGCCTTCAGAAATACTGCCACATATCTACAACTATCTGATCTTTGACAAACCTGACAAAAACAAGAAATGGGGAAACGATTCCCTATTTAATAAATGGTGCTGGGAAAACTGGCTAGCCATATGTAGAAAGCTGAAACTGGATCCCTTCCTTACACCTTATACAAAAATTAATTCAAGATGGATTAAAGACTTAAATGTTAGACCTAAAACCATAAAAACCCTAGAAGAAAACCTAGGCAATACCATTCAGGACATAGGCATAGGCAAGGACTTCATGTCTAAAACACCAAAAGCAATGGCAACAAAAGCCAAATTGACAAATGGGATCTAATTAAACTAAAGAGCTTCTGCACAGCAAAAGAAACTACCATCAGAGTGAACAGGCAACCTACAGAATGGGAGAAAATTTTTGCAATCTACTCATCTGACAAAGGGCTAATATCCAGAATCTACAATGAACTCAAACAAATTTACAAGAAAAAAACAAACAACCCCATCAAAAAGTGGGCGAACGATATAAACAGACACTTCCCAAAAGAAGACATTTATGCAGCCAAAAGACACATGAAAAAAATGCTCATCATCACTGGCCATCAGAGAAATGCCAATCAAAACCACAATGAGATACCATCTCACACCAGTTAGAATGGCGATCATTAAAAAGTCAGGAAACAACAGGTGCTGGAGAGGATGTGGAGAAATAGGAACACTTTTACACTGTTGGTGGGACTGTAAACTAGTTTGACCATTGTGGAAGTCAGTGTGGCAATTCCTCAGGGATCTAGAACTAGAAATACCATTTGACCCAGCCATCCCATTACTGGGTATATACCCAAAGGATTATAAAACATGCTGCTATAAAGACACATGCACACGTATGTTTATTGCGGCACTATTCACAATAGCAAAGACTTGGAACCAACCCAAATGTCCAACAATGATAGACTGGATTAAGAAAATATGGCACATATATATTATGGAATACTATGCAGCCATAAAAAAGGATGAGTTCATGTCCTTTGCAGGGACATGGATGAAGCTGGAAACCATCATTGTCAGCAAACTATCGCCAGGACAAAAAACCAAACACTGCATGTTCTCACTCGTAGGTGGGAACTGAACAATGAGAACACATGGACACAGGAAGGGGAACATCACACACTGGGGCCTGTTGTGGGGTGGGGGTAGGGGGGAGGGATAGCATTAGGAGATATACCTAATGCTAAATGGCGAGTTAATGGGTGCAGCACACCAGCATGGCACATGTATACATATGTAACAAACCTGTACGTTGTGCACATGTACCCTAAAACTTAAAGTATAAAAAAAAGAACTCTGAAGTAAAACTTTGAATAAACAAATAAAATTGTCTTGCCTCCTGCCATATTGATTAGCAAATTATGCATTCGAGTTGCCCAGAAACCTTTATTAATAGCTTGAGGTCATCAAAACAGTTCCTCAAGAAGCATTACTAAAAATCCCCGATAAACTGACTCAGGCTCCTTCACCTTTCCTTTCTCCTTTCCTTTAATAGACATTGTTAAGGCATTCTCACAGAGTGTATAAATTTATAGTCCTACCAGCGGCTTACAAGAAGCTGTTTCTTTACTGTCCCACCAACACAGTGTGCTATTTCAATTGCTTTTTGTGAACCTTCCTTAGCTTGATTATATCTTTTTTGAAGTTTAGAGACCAGATCTTCATCATTATCCTAGTCATAGACCAATTGCTATGGAGCCAGCTTTAATGTAGGTAATGAGGCTGGAGAAGGAAGATAAGAAAGCTTTTAAATATATTTTATATAATAGATACAAATATATTTTATTAGAAAATATTTCAAGCATGCAAAAATTTTAAAGAGTATTAGAACAAACATTCTTGTACAACACCACCCACCGTGCTGTACTTTATCCTTTTTGCAATATTTCTTTTACATCCTGTTTTAGAAGTGGAGTACTACATACAGATTTGAAGCTGCTTGTATAGTCTCCCTAATATAATTTATCTCCCTCTTTCCCCAGAAATATCCCTTTCAAGCGTATTTTTACTTCTACAATAAACATTATTGTTTTGCATGTTTCGGTGACACTGTGTGAGTTCTTCTTTGACATTTTCCCTCAACATCATGTGTTTGAGATTTCTCCATGTTGATATATGTTATTTATTTTATTGTCTTATACTTCTATATAAATGTCATAATTAATTAATTCTCTCATGGATGTACATTTGAGTTGCCAGCTTTCTACTAATGCACACAGTACTGCAATGAATGTCCCCTAATAATGTGTCTCTGTCTCTCTTTTAACGTGAATAAGGATGTATGTAATTCCAAGAGCTACTGCATCCATCTAGGAGGAGGAAATTACTGGGTCATAGGCAAACCAGTTCTGAGAAGGTAGTGTGGTGTAGGGTAACAGTTTATTGTTCTTGGAACAAAAAGTTTCTTACTATTTCTGGGTGTGAATTATGCAGGTAGGAAGACCATATCATGAATTTGGAGAGATAGATGGGATGAAGGGCCCAATATGTTGGAAGCTTTGAATGATCTTAAGTGGGGAGTTATTTGATCAATTTTTCATTTTAAAGACATTGTTCTGGTGGGTTATGTAGAGGATGAACTAAAATTGGAATGAGGAGTGTTTCAATTAGTACCCTTTGCATTATAAGTGATAGAAAATCAAACTCAAGTTGGATTAAATAAGAAGGGAATTTATTGACACACAGGAGTGGAACGCCTAGAGGTAGAAAGGTAGGTTTGACCAAGCAGCTCAATGATGTCACCAAAAACAAATTTTCCCCCTCAACTTTGTATTTCATGCGTTATCTCTACCATTTGCTGGTTGCGAGATGACTGCCAACAGCTCCTGGGACTATAAACTTCATTGACCATGTCCAAAGTGGGAGGAAAGAGGGAGAGAGGGAGAGAGGGAGAAAGAGAGGGAGAGATAGAGAGAGAAAGAGAGAAAGAAAGAAAGAAAAACATATAGAGCACCTCTCATGCTCTCAACCGGATTTCTGATTGTACATGTTCACTACTGAACCAATCAGTGTCCCAAGGGGGATGGAATTATTCGTATGGTTTATTTCATCAGGGACCTCCACTGAGGCTAGGGGATCGTGTTTATTTAACTCAAGAAGGCTGCTACATCAATGAGGGAGAGACATGGTTCCCTTTAGGACAGCCTCCCCACAGGCTGTTAGGAAGATGTAATAGATACATTTAGGCTGGTTAGAAACTCAACAGATATCCTCCGTGGCAGAGACGTGAGCAAGCCTGTAGTGAGAGACATATATAAAGAGGTGATGAAATAGCAAAGTGATAAGGAACTTTGTTCATGGAAGTAGGGAGAGGCAGAAGGAAATGAACTTGAGAAATATGTAGGAAGCGGAACTTAGTGATTCATGATTATGGGGAGATAAGGGTAATGTATTAGTCAGGCTAGGCCAAACAGCCATAACAAAGAGATCTCAAAATCGAACAGCTCAAACCTTCAAAGTTTATTCCTCTCTTAGGTTTGGTGTGTGTTTTAGAGTGCTGCTGATGGCGGTGGTGGATAGATCTGATTCATCTTTTAGGGATCCCAGGTGATCTCACCTAGACCACCTTCAACATATAGCTTCCACGATTGCTTTGATTATTGCCATTCTCATCCTTAGGAAGGGGAAAGTGTGAGAATCTTGTCATAAGACAACTCCTAAACCACCAGTGAGACTGGGATATATGGTGTATATCACATAGATTTTGGTGGACAGCTGGCAGTCTTTGCTATAGGTAGACTGGTGGATGTTGACTCCCATGTTTCTGATTTGAGCAATTGATGATTGATGGTTCAGCAAATGTGTTAGAGAATACAGAAGGAGGATTTGAAGTGAGAGGAGAAGGGGAGATAAAGAGTTCAGATTGGGATATCTTGAGTTTGATATGTGTGCAAGGCATACAGGTGGAAATATATAATTGGCAGATGGCTATAAAAGCCTGGTCTTCATGAAGGGAGGTCAGGAATAGATATAGAGATTCGACAGTCATTCATTATTAAGTGGTTGATTCTTGGGGTAATTTTTGCTTAAAAGTATTACCTGGCATTCACCTTGAAGCCCATCTTCCTCCTTTCTGCTGCCCACTCCTTCAATCATGTGACATTTTTAGGCGGTTTATCCCCTACCAGTTTGACAGCTCAGTACTTGGAAAAGCAAAATTTATTCTTCAAATGTGGAGATGTCTTCCTCTCACAGATTGTTTATAAAAATGTCAAAATAATATCAGTGCTACGTGATGGCTAGGGGATCCCATTGTTAGCATGACTCCAACTAGATAAGTGCTTTATAATCACTGCCTTTGATTGCCTGTCTTTAATTCAGCTCTCTATGCTTGACAAAACAATTAAGATTTTAAACAAATTATCTACGAGTTGTCCCTTATTCAAATGCTTATTTATCCTAGTTGTGTATGATTTTTCCTTAGAGAAACCTTGTTCCTATTCTTCTAATAAGTTGTGAGTGATAGCATTTCCTATAATCCTGAATTTGTAAGTGAGTCTAAGAATTTTCCATGTAGGGGATGGGACTCACAGTTCTCAGGGTTTATCTCTAGTATACCCATTATGGAAGGGATTGTGTTCCTAGAAAGCTCCCTCAGAGAGAGGAAAGATTGTTATAATTTTTTGGCCTTGGCAAATATTTGTTTTGGAGTTAAAGAACTACAATGTGGCCGGGTGTGGTAGCTCACACCTGTAATCACAGCACTGTGGGAGGCCCAGGTGGGTGGATCACCTGAGGTCAGGAGTTCAAGACCAGCCTGGCCAACATGGTGAAACCCTGTCTCTACTAAAAGTACAAAAATTAGCTGTGCGTGGTGGTGGGCATCTGTAATCCCAGCTACTTGGGAGGCTGAGGCAGGAGAATCGCTTGACCCTGGGAGGCAGAGGTTGCAGTGAGTGTGAGCCGAGATTGCGCCATTGCACTGCAGCCTGGGAGACAAGAGCGAAACTGTCTCAAAAAAAAAAAAAAAAAAAAAAAAAAAAGAACTACAGTGTGTTTTCTAGACATTTTCATCTATTCTATTCCATGGGTTCTTATTGTTACAAGCGGTCTAAGAAGTCATTCCTGTGGTCCTATTAGAACCAGTCAGGGAACCCTGTAGATTCGGCTTGGACACTTTCAGTACTGAACAGCTTAATACTTTTTAGGAAGATTGTTTCCTTGATAAACAGCTTTAAAGTTATTTTTTAGGTTGAGTTCATATCTGCCTACTTCTAATTTTACTCATTAGCTCTAGAACGGCAGATGTCAGCCCTTTTGTCTAATGGTCTTTTAGCCTTAGAGAGGTCACTGTCTGACACATATATGGGATTATAGATAATATATGTAACTGGCTATATATATAACTACACCTTTGGATCATTTAAGTAAACACCGAAATGCAAATGAGGGAGTGAATAACTGGTAACATTGACCCCTTTCTGGTTTATATAAAAGTAAATCACTTGCAAATGTCCAAACTTCAATAATTAAAAATAACAAATTATTTGCTACTCATCGCCAGAGTAAAACACAAGAGTTCATCAAATATTTGAATATAGCTCAGATAGTCCACCCTTAGTCTTCTCACCTTGGGCTATGTATGCCCTTTTATGCCATCCCATTGTTATTGTTATTTTTTGTTTTTATTTTATCTGTTGAGAGTAAGATTTTAATTTATTTATTTATTTATTCTCTTTCCAACTTTTATTTTAGATTTGGGGGTATACATGCAGGTTTGTTACATGGGTAAATTGCGTGTCACGGGGGTTTCATGTACAGATTGTTTTGTTACTCAGGTAATAAGCATAGTACATGATGGGTAGTTTTTCCATCCTCACCTTCCTCCTGCCCTCCGCTCTCAAATAGGCCCCACCGCCTATTGTTCCCTCTTTGTGTCCATGTGTACTCAATGTTTAGCTCCTATTTATAAATGAGGACACGCAGTATTTAGTTTTCTGTTCCGGCATCAATTTGCTTAGGATAATGGCTTCTCGCACCATCCATGTTGCTGTAAAGGACATGATTTCTTTTTTTATGGCTGTGTAGCATTTCATGGTGTATATGTACCACATTTTCTTTATCTAATCCACTGTTGATGGGCAGCTAGGTTGTTTCCATGTCTTTGCTATTGCAAATAGTGCTGTGATGAACATGCATGTACATGTGTCTTTATGAGAGCATGATTTATATTCCTTTGGGTATATATCCAATAATGGAATTACTGGGTTGAATGGTAATTATATTTTCAGTTATTTGAGAAGGGTCTAAACTGTTTTCCACAGTGGCTGAACTAATTTACATTCACGCCAGCAGTGTATAAGTAGTCCCTTTTCTCTACAACCTCGTCAGCATCTGTTATTTTGTGACTTTTAATAATAAGCATTCTGATTGGTATGAGATGGTATCTCATTGTGGTTTTGATTTGCATTTCTCTAAGGATTAGTGATGTTGGGCATTTTTTCATATGCTTGTTGGCCATGTGTATGTCTTCTTTTGAGGAGTGTCTCTTCATGTGCTTTGCCCATTTTTAATGTTTTTTTTAATGCTACATAAAATGCTTTATTCACTTCACTTTAAAAGATTTCTTAAAGCCTTCAGTATTTGTTTATTTTTAAACTTTTAGGTTCACAGGTACATGTGCAGGTTTGTTACGTAGGTAAATTGTGTGTCATGGGGGTTTGGTGTACAGATTATTTCGTCACCCAGGTAATAAGTATAGTATCTGATAGGTAGTTTTTTGATCCTCACCCTCCTCCCACTCTCCACCCTCGAGTAGGTCCCAGTGTCTGTTGGTCCCCTCTTTGTGTGCATGTGTGCTCAATGTTTATCTCCACTTTTAAGTGAGAACATGTGGTATTTAGTTTTCTGTTCCAGTGTTAGTTCGCTTAGGATAATGGCCTCCAGCTCCACCTGTGTAGCAACACAGACATGATCTTGCAAAGGACATGATCTTGTTGCTTTTTATGGCTGTGTAGTATTCCATGGTGTATATATGCCACATTTTCTTTATCCAGTCTACCACTGATGGGTATTTAGATTGATTTCATGTCTTTGCTATTGTGAATAGTGCTTTGGTGAACATACATGTGCCTGTGTCTTTATGGTACAATGTTTTATATTCCTTTGGGTATATACCCAATACTCGGATTGCTGGGTCAAATAGTACTTCTGTCTTAAGTTCTTTGAGAAATTGCCATGCTGCTTTCCACAATGGCTGAACTAATTTACATTCCCAACAGCAGTGAATAAGTATTCCCTTTTCTCTGCAACCTTGCCAGCATCTGTTATTTTTTGAGTTTTTGATAATAGTCATTTTGACTGGTGTGAGATGGTATCTCATTGTGGTTTTGATTTTCATTTCTCTAATGATTAGTGATGTTGAGCATTTTTTCATATGCTTGTTGGCTGTGTGTATGTCTTCTTTTGAAAATTATCTGTTCATGTCCTTTGCCCACTAGTTAATGGGGTTGTTCGTTTTTTGTTAGTTGATTTAAGTTCCTTATAGATTCTGGATATTAGATCTTTGTCAGATGAATAGTTTGCAAATATTTTCTGCCATTCTTTAGGTTGTCTCTACTCTGCTGATAGTTCCTTTTGCTGTGCAGAAGCTCTTTGGTCTAATTAGGTGCCACTTGTAAATTTTTGTTTTTGTTGTAATTGCTTTTGGTGTCTTTGTCAAGAAATCTTTACAGGGCCTATGTCCAGGATGGTATTTCCTAGGTTTTCTTCTGGAGTTTTTATAGTTTCAGGTTTTACATTTAAGTCTTTAATCCATCTTGAGTTAATTTTTGTATATGGTGAAAGGTAGGGGCCCAGTTTCAATCTTCTGCATATGGCTAGTCAATTATCCTAGCACCATTTAATGAATAGGGAGTCTTTTCCTATTGCTTGTTATTGCTGGCTTTGTTGAAGATTAGATGACAGTAGGTGTACAGCTTTATGTTTAGGTTCTCTCACCTGTTCCATTGGTCTATGTGTCTGTTTTTGTACCAGTACCATGCAGTTTTAGTTACTGTAACCTTGAAGCACAGTTTGAATTTGGGTAGTATAATGCTTCTGGCTTAGTTCTTTTTACTTAGGATAGCTTTGGCTATTTGGGCTCTTTTTGGTTTCCATATGAATTTTAGAATAGTTTTAATTCTGTGAGAAATGTCATTGGTAATTTGATAGGAATAGCATCCAATCTATACATTGCTTTGGGTAGTATGGCCATTTTAACAATACTAATTCTATCTGAGCATGGAATGTTTTCCCAATTGTTTGTGTCATCTCTGATTTCTTTCAGAAGTGTTTTATAATTCTCGTTGTAGAGCTCTTTCACTTCCCTGGTATTTTATTATTTTTGTGGCTATTGTGAATGGGTTTGCATTCTTGATTTGGCTGTCAGCTTGGACCTTACTGGTATATAGAAATGCTAGTGATTTTTGTACATTGATTTTGTTTTTTGAGACTTTGCTGAAGCTGTTTATCAGATCGAGGAGGCTTTGGGCAGAGACTATGGGGTTTTCTAGGTATACAAGCATCATATTGTCAGTGAAGAGAGATAGTTTGACTTCTTTTATTTTTTTTTAAATTTAGATGCCTTTTATTTCTTTCTCTTGCCTGACTACTCTGGCCAGGATTTCCAGTACTCTGTTAAATAGGAGTGGTGAGAGTGGGCATCCTTGTCTTGTTCTGGTTCTTAAGGGGAATGCTTCTGGTTATTACCCATTCAGTATAATGTTGGCTGTGGGTTTGTCATATATGGCTCTTATTATTTTGACGTATGTTCCTTCAATGCCTAGTTTGTTGAGGGTTTTTAACATAAAGCGATGTTGAATTTTATCAAAAGCCTTTTCTGCATCTATTGAGATGATCATGTGTTTTTTGTTTTTAGTTTTGTTTATGTGATGAATCACATTTATTGATTTGTGTATGTTGAACCAACCTTACATTCCAGGAATAAAGCCTGCTTGATTGTGGTGGATTAGCTTTTCTATGTGCTGCTGGATTCAGTTTGCTAGTATGTTGTTGAGAAATTTTGCATCTATGTTCATGAGGGATATTGGCCTGAAGTTTTCTTTTTTTTTGTGCCTCTTCCAGGTTTTGGTGCATCATAAGAATGATGCTGGTCTCATAGAATGAGTTAGAGAGGAATCCCTCTTCCTCAATTTTTTGGGAATCGTTTCAGTAGGATTAGTATGAGTTATTTGTATGTCTTGTAGAATTCAGGTGTGACTCTCTCTGGTCCAGTGCTTTTTCTGGTTGGTAGTGTTTTTTTATTATTACTGATTCAATTTTGGAACTCATTTTTGGTCTGTTCAGCATTTCAGTTTCTTCCCAGTTCAATCTTGGAAGGTTGTATGTTTCCAGGAATTTAACAATTTCTACTAGGTTTTCTAGTTTGTGTGCATGTAATAGTCTCTGAGGCCTTTCTAAAAAAATTTCTGGGGGGTCAGTGGTAATATTCCCTTTGTCATTTCTGATTGTGTTTATTTGGATCTTCTTTTTTTCTTTATTAGTCTAGCTAACAGCCAACCAACCTTATTTATTATTACAAATAACCAATTTTTGGATTTATTGATCTTTTGTATGGTTTTTCTCATCTCCATTTCATTCAGTTCATCTCTGATTTTGGTTATCTTATTTATTTTGCTGGCTTTGATGTTGGTTTGCTCTTGTTTTTCTTTTCTTTTTTATTATTATTATACTTTAAGTTTTAGGATACATGTGCACAACGTGCAGGTTTGTTACATATGTATACATGTGCCACGTTGGTGTGCTGCACCCATTAAGTCATTATTTAGCATTAGGTATATCTCCTAATGCTCTCCCTCCCCCCTCCCCGCAACCCACAACAGTCCCCTGTGTGTGATGTTCCCCTTCCTGTGTCCATGTGTTCTCATTGTTCAATTCCCACCTATGAGTGAGAACATGCGGTGTTTGGTTTTTTGTCCTGGCGAAGGTTGCTGAGAATGATGGTTTCCAGCTTCATCCATGTCCCTACAAAGGACATGAACTCATCCTTTTTTATGGCTGCATAGTATTCCATGGTGTATATGTGCCACATTTTCTTAATCCAGTCTATCATTGTTGGACATTTGGGTTGGTTCCAAGTCTTTGCTATTGTGAATAGTGCCATAATAAACATACGTGTGCATGTGTCTTTATAGCAGCATGATTTATAATCCTTTGGGTATATACCCAGTAATGGGATGGCTGGGTCAAATGGTATTTCTAGTTCTAGATCCCTGAGGAATCGCCACACTGACTTCCACAACGGTTGAACTAGTTTACAGTCCCATCAACAGTGTAAAAGTGTTCCTATTTCTCCACATCCTCTCCAGCACCTGTTATTTCCTGACTTTTTAATGATCGCCATTCTAACTGGTGTGAGATGGTATCTCACTGTGGTTTTGATTGGCATTTCTCTGATGGCCAGTGATGATGAGCATTTTTTTATGTGTTTTTTGGCTGCATAAATGTCTTCTTTTGAGAAGTGCCTGTTCATATCATTCACCCACTTTTTCATGGGGTTGTTTGTTTTTTTTCTTGTAAATTTGTTTGAGTTCATTGTAGATTCTGGATATTAGCCCTTTGTCAGATGAGTAGATTGCAAAAATTTTGTCCCATTCTTTAGGTTGCCTGTTCACTCTGATGGTGGTTTCTTTTGCTGTGCAGAAGCTCTTTAGTTTAATTAGATCCCATTTGTCAATTTTGACTTTTGTTGCCATTGCTTTTGGTGTTTTAGACATGAAGTCCTTGCCCATGCCTATGTCCTGAATGGTATTGCCTAGGTTTTCTTCTAGGGTTTTTATGGTTTTAGGTCTAACATTTAAGTCTTTAATCCATCTTGAATTAATTTTTGTATAAGGTGTAAGGAAGGAATCCAGTTTCAGCTTTCTACATATGGCTAGCCAGTTTTCCCAGCACCATTTATTAAATAGGGAATCGTTTCCCCATTTCTTGTTTTTGTCAGGTTTGTCAAAGATCAGATAGTTGTAGATATGTGGCATTATTTCTGAGGGATCTGTTCTGTTCCATTGGTCTATATCTCTGTTTTGGTACCAGTACCATGCTGTTTTGGTTACTGTAGCCTTGTAGTATAGTTTGAAGTCAGGTAGCGTGATTCCTCCAGCTTTGTTCTGTTGGCTTAGGATTGACTTGGTGATTCAGGCTCTTTTTTGGTTCCATGTGAACTTTAAAGTAGTTTTTTCCAATTCTGTGAAGAAAGTCATTAGTAGCTTGATGGGGATGGCACTGAATCTATAAATTACCTTAGGCAGTATGGCCATTTGCACGATACTGATTCTTCCTGCCCATGAGCATGGAATGTTCTTCCATTTGTTTGTATCCTCTTTTATTTCATTGAGCAGTGGTTTGTAGTTCTCCTTGAAGATGTCCTTCATGTCCCTTGTAAGTTGGATTCCCAGGTATTTTATTCTCTTTGAAGCAATTGTGAATGGGAGTTCACTCATGATTTGGGTCTCTGTTTGTCTGTTATTGGTATATAAGAATGCTTGTGATTTTTGCACATTGATTTTGTATCCTGAGACTTTGCTGAAGTTGCTTATCAGCTTAAGGAGATTTTGGGCTGAGACGATGGGGTTTTCTAGATATACAATCATGTGATCTGCAAACAGGGACAATTTGACTTCCTCTTTTCCTAATTGAATGCCCTTTATTTCCTTCTCCTGCCTGATTGCCCTAGCCAGAACTTCCAACACTATGTTGAATAGGAGTGGTGAGAGAGCGCATCCCTGTCTTGTGCTAGTTTTCAAAGGGAATGCTTCCAGTTTTTGTCCATTCAGTATGATATTGGCTGTGGGTTTGTCATAGATAGCTCTTATTATTTTGAGACACATTCCATCAATACCTAATTTATTGAGAGTTTTTAGCCTGAAGGGCTGTTGAATTTTGTCAAAGGCCTTCTCTGCATCTATTGAGATAATCATGTGGTTTTTGCCTTTGGTTCTGTTTATGTGCTGGATTACGTTTATTGATTTTTGTATGTTGAACCAGCCTTGCATCCCAGGGATGAAGCCCACTTGATCATGGTGGATAAGCTTTTTGATGTGTTGCTGGATTCGGTTTGCCAGTATTTTATTGAGGATATTTGCATCAATGTTCATCAAGGATATTGGTCTAAAATTCTCTTTTTTTGTTGTGTCTCTGCCAGGCTTTGGTATCAGGATGATGCTGGCCTCATAAAATGAGTTAGGGAGGATTCCCTCTTTTTCTATTGATTGGAATAGTTTCAGAAGGAATGGTACCAGCTCCTCCTTGTACCTCTGGTAGAATTCGGCTGTGAATCCATCTGGTCCTGGACTTCTTTTGGTTGGTAAGCTATTAATTATTGCCTCAATTTCAGAGCCTGTTTTGGTCTATTCAGAGATTCAACTTCTTCCCGGTTTAGTCTTGGGAGGGTGTATGTGTGGAGGAATTTATCCATTTCTTCTAGATTTTCTAGTTTATTTGCCTAGAGGTGTTTATAGTATTCTCTGATGGTAGTTTGTATTTCTGTCAGATCAGTGGTGATATCCCCTTTGTCATTTTTTATTGCATCTATTTGATTCTTCTCTCTTTTCGTCTTTATTAGTCTTGCTAGTGGTCTATCAATTTTGTTGATCTTTTCCAAAAACCAGCTCCTGGATTCATTAATTTTTTGAAGGGTTTTTTGTGTCTCTATCTCCTTCAGTTCTGCTCTGACCTTTGTTATTTCTTGCCTTCTGCTAGCTTTTGAATGTGTTTGCTCTTGCTTCTCTAGTTCTTTTAATTGTGATGTTAGGGTGTCAAGTTTAGATCTTTCCTGCTTTCTCTTGTGGGCATTTAGTGCTATAAATTTCCCTCTACACACTGCTTTGAATGTGTCCCAGAGATTCTGGTATGTTGTGTCTTTGTTCTCGTTAGTTTCAAAGAACATCTTTATTTCTGCCTTCATTTCGTTATGTACCCAGCAGTCATTCAGGAGCAGGTTGTTCAGTTTCCATGTAGTTGAGCAGTTTTGAGTGAGTTTCTTAATCCTGAGTTCTAGTTTGATTGCATTGTGGTCTGAGAGACAGTTTGTTATAATTTCTGTTCTTTTACATTTGCTGAGGAGTGCTTTTCTTCCAACTATGTGGTCAGTTTTGGAATAGGTTTGGTGTGGTGCTGAAAAGAATGTCTATTCTGTTGATTTGGGGTGGAGAGTTCTGTAGATGTCTATTAGGTCCGCTTGGTGCAGAGCTGAGTTCAATTCCTGGGTATCCTTGTTGACTTTCTGTCTCGTTGATCTGTCTAATGTTGACAGTGGGGTGTTAAAGTCTCCCATTATTATTGTGTGGGAGTCCCAGTCTCTTTGTAGGTCACTCAGCACTTGCTTTATGAATCTGGGTGCTCCTGTATTTGGTGCATATATATTTAGGATAGTTAGTTCTTCTTGTTGAATTCATCCCTTTACCATTATGTAATGGTCTTCTTTGTCTCTTTTGATCTTTGTTGGTTTAAAGTCTGTTTTATCAGAGACTAGGGTTGCAACCCCTGCCTTTTTTTGTTTTCCATTTGCTTGGTAGGTCTTCCTCCATCCCTTTATTTTGAGCCTATGTGTGTCTCTGCACGTGAGATGGGTGTCCTGAATACAGCGCACTGATGGGTCTTGACTCTTTATCCAATTTGCCAGTCTGTGCCTTTTAATTGGAGCATTTAGCCCATTTACATTTAAGGTTAGTATTGTTATGTGTGAATTTGATCCTGTCATTATGATGTTAGCTGGATATTTTGCTCGTTAGTTGATGCAGTTTCTTCCTAGCCTAGAAGGTCTTTACAATTTGTCATGTTTTTGCAGTGGCTGGTACCGGTTGTTCCTTTCCATGTTTAGTGCTTCCTTCAGGAGCTCTTGTAGGGCAGGCCTGGTGGTGACAAAATCTCTCAGCATTTGCTTGTCTGTGAAGTATTTTATTTTCCCTTCACTTACGAAGCTTAGTTTGGCTGGATATGAAATTCTGGGTTGAAAATTCTTTTCTTTAAGAATGTTGAATATTGGCCCCCACTCTCTTCTGGCTTGTAGAGTTTCTGCCGAGAGATCAGCAGTTA